>NC_091161.1:51708511-51754268 GCF_040958095.1 Procambarus clarkii
CTAGAATCGCAGTTGGTCATTACGTAGTTGATACATATTCCCACCTAAGTACCATAGGTGAAGGGAACACGTTTAATAATTTTAATAGTTTAACACACTATGCCTTGAGCAGTGATCCTCTAATAGGTATAGTCTAAAGTACTCTATGCGTTAGCCACTTCCGAGTGGTTAACCATTCTTCAGGCCCATAATTTGAAGATTAAGTTGTGGTGTATTATATGGTTAATGTTAAGCTAACAATTTCGGTTAAATTTCAATCCCCTCCTCTGTCCATATTTCTGTTAGTCTGTCTTCTATCCCACCAGTCCAATCAAATAGATGTGTATATATAAAAATACCCAAGAGGGTGATGCTTCACTTGGGGTTAGGGGAGAGTGGGAAGCGGAAAGTTTTAGCGTGAGGGGAAAGTACCGGGGCTAAACCTAGCAAGCTGAATATACCGTCGGTCAGTTTCGGGAGGCTGAGCACTTGCAGCTACGTGGCCATCATCTGCATCGTGCACAAGGTATTGGTAGCCCTTGAATGCTGTAGCAATTCTGCAAGTCGACAAATATTGTGGTCAGGCGGCAGGACCTGTGAAGTGTTAAGGTGAACGTTTCTGGGTCTCTGGAACGCGGTAACGTGGTGTTCCTGATTTGTAACTGCAAAGTCTCTCTTTATTGGGGAAGAAAATATTATATAATTGGCGGAGCTCCTATAACCACAGATAACGGCATTAAGAGCAAGGACACTAACTACGTCCTTTTATTCCAAGCTAACAAAGAAGGCTCCGAAGGAAGCAAGCTAGTTTAAATATATGAACGAGTCTTTAGGGTCGACCACTGAATGGAATGAACAGAGGACGCGTTTTGTGTAAACCTGTTTTTCATTGATAAACAAGTGGTTTGTTGGCTGGATTAACAATCATTTGTCCTTTATTGACGAGGGCGGTCTGGCCGATTAAAGTACTATTCTCCAACAGTGCTTCACTGACATCCGCTTCTCTAATAGCAAGTCTGTAAATGCTTCACTAGTGTACTACAAACACAAATAATAGCCCAAAAAACTAATTACATAATGTATGCCTAATATACATTGAATTTTATTGCATATTAAATTATGAATGGGAACAAACACATTCTTATTACGGTGTTAAAATTGATGAACCCGTCTCGTGGGACGGCCTCTGCACTAACGAGCCTGACCTGAGGACGAGTCGAGTAGTGTGGCTGGTGTTCACTATAGTGTGCGGAAGCCATAAAATGATGCATGCATAAATATTTCTGCTGCAGCCACACTAACACCTGCTCTGATCATCGTTCCTTTAATCTGGCAGTAAGATTTGTTGTCCACCATGAAGAGGATGACCTCAGTTACATATACGAGGCACTGTTGTTTGGGCCTTATTTGTGGTCCACCAGACTCCACCTTCCTTAGTTCTCCTGTAATTGTATCCTTAAGTTAATACAAAAACCTCTGCCAGTGCTTTGGCATCCTCCCTGGTGTGCCTGAGTTTAGGGCCGGCAAAGTGGGTCGTGTACTTCAGTCTCGGGCAGTAGGTTAAGGAGTGCGCCAAATGGCTTGTTTATTATCACCTAGACCATCTAGGTCGTAACACTTTCAACTGAGAATATTCGACGGAACTAAATCTTTTGTATGGGACTTGCCTCTTTTTGTTGTACCAATATCTTTTCTCCGTTGTACCCGTAGTCGTCGTCTCTTCTATAGCCCTCTTTTAATTGCCTCGTCCATAGTGTGTCTCTTCAAAATCTATTGTGCCTCTACGAGGCCAATGTTACACCTGGCGATCGTTCCCTTGGTTGTCTTAAATTATGTTCAATCAATTGACCTGGTTTCTATTTTTGGGGTTGAACCACGGCGTGCCCTGGGGGGTAGGGGAAGGGGAAGGTAGGCCCATGTTATCAAATACCCGCAGGTCATTCCATGATCAGTTATAACTATAGCCACTTTGTTGTGGAACTGGCCATGGTGACCAGGCGTCTCCTCCTCTTAGCCTCTTTGTCTGGGCCTGACGTTGTCTCCGGTCTGTTCTCCATCTCGCTCTATTAAATTGACCTTTTATTCTTGCATTTGACATGTATACATTTTCTACTGTATCCTCGGTGCCTTATCGAAGAGTTAGGAGTACGGACTGGGTACTCCTTGAAATACTTAGTCAGTCCATAATTTATCTAGGTCTACTTGGAGTAATAGTTTTAACATCACCACATACAGACAAGGTTAGAAGACTCCCTGGCTTCACGTTTTCTCAGTTGATGCCGTTGATGGGTTCTGTCAATTTGGTGCTTGCTGCACGGTATTGGCCGGGTTGCCTCTGACTGGAAAAGAACATCGTTTGGTCTAGTTTCCCTTTGTCCAATGACCTTGTAAAAGAATAAACAAACAGGAGACAAACAAATGCCTAAATCAATAACAATTCCATACACAAGTAATCTTTGTTTCATGTCATGGAAAAGTACCGAGGGAGGTTAAGAGACCTGCCTTAACATGAGTGAACTCTTCTGGCCTGGGAGCACGAAACTAACCCTTGTATCTCCGACTGGAACCACCGAGTTCCACTGATTTGTATAATCAACACTGGTGATAAAGGCATTGTAACAACTCTGGCAATATTCTTGGCCATCACAGCCCGAGGGTTACCCATAGATACCCAGCAAGGCAGACCTTGGTCCCAGACAAGAGGATACAGGAGAGTGCACGGATGGATATGCACTTTTGGAGATTCCACGCTGATATACATCTGGTCATACTTGTACAACTTAACAGTCGTGAAATTCCATTCTCTCATACCAGGACAAACTTGTGGCATCTCCTTACTCTAATGGGTGATGTAGTCGTTCGTGTCTGTGCAGCCTGAGATTTACTGCCTATGGTATTTATATTAACAATTTTGTTTCCTTGTAGTTTCCCGTTCGGTATGCCGGCTTTGGCTTTTAGGTCCCTTCCATAAGTTATTCCTACTCCCACTATATATTCAAATGTAAATACAGTGATCACTCATTCCCATGGGGCTTCGGACTTAATTTCCCATATATGTGAATCGTTTAGTAAATTCGAGGTAAAGTCAAGCAGGTTCATCACTACCTCTAGTCATGTGGGTCCCCTGACATGTTGGCTTAAAAGGTTTCTTGTTACCATGTCCAATAGTTTAGCTCACATTACACCACAATACGGTTCTTGCATCTATCCATGGTTGAAGTCTCCATGATTGAAGTTGGGATCGATTTCTAATAGGCGACAGAGTCTGCCCTTTCAGTTATTGTAGGTGTTTGACAAATATAGTAGGTCTTGCCTGGGTCTTTGCCATTTAAAAAAAGTTATAAACCGCAGCTACTATCTTTAGTCCTCCCATCGTCATGGTGCCTGTTATGTAGTATCTGAACTTCTCGCAGCCTGGGGTATCCATATCCTGGAAACTCCAGACCTTTATCAGCAGGCCCGCCACTCCTCCCCTTCCTTCCCTTTGTAGTGTGTTGTGTAATATTGGCGTGAGTACAGACTTGTGGCACACCAGCATTACGGTCCAAGTAGTCAGTGAGGTGTTTGAGGAATCTTACTTTCATTTTGTGGTTGTCAAAGAAATATTTTGTCGGAAGTGGAAGGTCATTCATAATTTGTATTTTCTTTTAGTCAAGCCAGTGTGTCGATTGCTTTTACAGAGTCTACTGACAAATATTGCCTTGATATATTGTGTAGTTAATGTGCAGCTTCTCAGTATGTTAAGATGGTCTTGTGCAGGTCGGTTGGACGTGATTAATTTTCCAGGGTGTCAGTCTGGTAGGCGTTTTGTGCTGCCCATAAAAAAAGTTTCGGATCTAAACAAATCACAGGTTTTTATACCGGTGCTTTCAGGCCGTTGGGAGTCGGTAATTTCTCCATTAGACCCGAGTGTTAGGAACAATAGTTTCAACTAGAGATGGGGGGGGAGCACCTAGGTTTAAGTCGCCTTCATCGTTCTTACACGCAAATTTGGCTCCAATGTTTGTCATTATGGTGGGTTATATTTGTGATATGGTATCCATACATGAAATTCCAATCCCTTTATACTGTGCAGTGAGCAGGTTATTTAAGTCCAACTATAAAGCTCTTAATGTCGGTCGCGCATAAAACTTTTTCAAGAGCAGACTTTGAAGCACAGAATTATTCCTCGTCCTGTGACGTTATATGTACTGGTAGCTAGTTGTGTAGTGCAGCCAGTTGTTTAACCATGACACTGATAGTCTGTGTGCAAATATTGTTTCTGTAAAACCTGCATGCTACTGCAGTCCTTCCTGTAGAGGACTGAACTGTGATATCGATGTGGACAGTTCTCGTGGGATCTTCAAAATTTTAATGAGTCAATTATTTAAAGTGTGACGGCTTTGGAAAGAGCAGGATTCTAATCAACCCTAGTGGCGGGTGTGTGTACCCACCCCACACACATCGAAACTACGACGTTGGTACAACGTTGGAACAAGTTTTAACACCTAACCAGTTATAACCAATATAGCAAGTTGTAACAACGTTCTAATACGTCATAAACACGTTAAGCCAAGATGTAACAACTTTATTACAAGTTGTAACAAGCGGAAAATAGACAGTTACGGTTTGTTTCCAGGGTAGTACCTGAATTGTGGTATACAGTTGAAGAGGGATTTCAGTGACAGGAATATTGCATTCAAAAGAAATGTAGTTTCGTGAGATTGTATGCATTTTTACTCGGCCATTTATCACACAAGGAGTAAGTTGGTATGTTACACCACTTAGTGTGTTAACGGCACATAATAATTTGTCTCCCAGCAATGCTGAAGATGGTGTCTCGTGATTTGAAGGAAAAAGATCGTGTTGACTTGAATGATTCTTTTTAGTATGGTTAGAAGCTTGTTCTTTCCTCATTTTGACGATTCTTGTGAATCTTGGGCACCAAGAATTACCTTCGTGGCCTCATCCTGTATTACTTCTATTTGTACAAAACAGAGGCGGGGAAGCCAAGGGCAGGGCATGATAATCAACTAGGGATCTAACATGTTAAATAGTCTAGCATATTTAACATTTATACCAATATTCTTACTAGTATTTTCTGTGATTTCGCTTCTAACCAACGATGTAGGTCGTTTACAATGTCACTGATGATACCTACTACAAGGTATTTGTGCTGCCCACATGTTTCTATTGTTTGGTTGTTAACTTTGAAAGCTAGAGGCGCACTGGCTGTTTTTGGGAGAGAAAGTTATGTATTAAGTTAAAGACCGAATTCAATGCTTTTAGCAGCGAGTTAATCAAGTAGAGTTTGCAGTCTCGTTTGGATATTTGAAACAAAACAAATTTCGTCGACATTAGATGACGGCTTCATCAGCTAGTGTGGAACTAACAGTTTTCGTGCATTAGGACATTGAACATTGTTGCGCAAAGCGCACAACTCTGGGGTGTACACAAATCAAAGGGTGTAGAATGTTTACTTTTGACCCCATTGAAAGAACTGAGGCAGTTCTGATACTCGGGTGCCCCTTGAGCTATGTCAACAGTCTTCCATTAACCCCCAAAGAGGCTAATCGTTCTAAGATTTATTTCGCCTTTTTTGCTGTATCAAAAGCAGTTTTGAGGTCAATAAATGCCACCTAAGAGCATGGTCCCTGTAACAAAATATTCAGCAAAGGAAGTTTAAATGCGTCTTCAGTACGGGAACCATTCAGGTTAGGGGCAAGTTGGGGTCTAATTTCAAACATTAACCTGTCGAGTGTAATCCTCTCAAGAACTTAACACTTAAATGATGTCAGACATGGGGTCTGAAGGCACGAAGAAATCACAGTAATGTGATGTATCAATGAGAAAATGAGTAGGAGCTTGAGAGAAGGATTCGAATCTCTGTTCTGTGTACTCCCAAGCATCCCAGGCTGGAATTCTTTTGACCATGTTGTGGTACAGTTGTCTAAGGTGTTTGCTTGGGAGTCCTCAGAGCTTAGGTTCGACTCCTCCTCACGGCTTCTACTAATTTTTTCGTATGGGTCAGAATGTTTGTGAATTTGGCTTTGGGTATTAATAGTCGGTATCCAGCGGTCGGGTAAGATACCATGCCTCAGACTTTGATTAATTAGTTCTAGCAGAGGACTATAGTAAGGGAGTTGAGGATGTAACAGATACCTCTTGTCCTGATTTACAAAGCAGTTGCAAGAATTGAAAACGTGGGAGAGTCATGTTGCAATGGTGTTCCATTTAAAGTTACAAGCTTAGTAAACGGAAATTTTGACAGTTACAAAATAATAGTTAAGGGCATGAGTTGTGAACGAAGTTAGAAGGGAAAATCAAAATGATTCCTGTAGTTTTTAAAAATGTTTCGTACATTAGGGAGTGGAAGTATAGTTTTTCAACTGTAATTTTCATGGCAATATTCTTGAATGAGGGGAAAGGGGAGAAATCGAGGAGAATTAATAAAAAAAATCAAATTGATTCGTACAGTAGATAATTTTGTATACTTTAATTAAGGATTAGCAAGAAAGATACAGGAAGCATTAGGCTTAAGTTTCGGGAGAAGAAACGTTTAGGGAAATGTTTCAAATTGCTTCGGTTTCAGTGAAGCTAAAAAGGATTTACAAAGGATAACAGTGTAAAGGTTACTTCAAGGAAGGGTTTCTAATTGATTGTGAAACAATTAAGGTTGACAGATAGTAGATATGCATGTCGAGGTTAGTGCAAGCATGAGCGAACGTTTAGGGGGTGTGGAATACAATAACTGTTAGCAATGAATTTTCCCGTACAAGTGCAAAACACCTTCCTGACCGTCTCCCCTTCCATTCACCAGGTGACAAAAACTCCCCCCCCCCCCACCCCCGGCTCCGCCCACTCTACGCATTTAGTGTAAATAATGTATGCATCACTAACTATTCTTACCTAACCTAAATAGTCCTATTGTATGTAAATGAGCGATTTCTGTGTGATACCAACACCAAGTATCCCTCAGTACGCCCTGTTAAAGCACCATTCACCTACCAGCGAGCCATCGTCCTGTTGATTCACCATTCATTTAACGGTTCATGCCGTTATCCACCACCTACCTGCTCCTCCATCTAACAGTGACACCTAGCATCTGTTTTTTTTTTTTAACTAGCGTTGAGAATCATACATTAACGATTCAACCCAACCTAGCTTTCCTAACCTAACTGTGATGTGTTCGTCATCCAGTGTATTAAGCACCATGTATTATGCTCCATATAATAAAAATGTTGAAAAAAAAGGTTGAGAAAGTAAATTATATATTTTTTAAATGTTGATAGTGAGTAGTAAGGATAATCTAGTGTCAATTATACTGTGTTAAATCATAAATCTCCGATATAGAAACAAACACTATAGTTTGAGAATTAACATTTTAATGCGTTCTTGAACTCACAATGAAAATCTGTAACAACTTAAAGCCCTCATGCGCACAGGTACCCTATGCGCTGGCATTCTCAGGCACACGCACCAGACAACCAAGCTCTACATGGTAAAACCATGTAGGTCCTACTGATCTTTCGGGGGTTCCAGGGGCTTCCGTAGGTTGCAATCATTTGACCACATCATGGCCTGGTTGTCTGGGGCATATTCCTGGTAATGCACCGCGCATAGGTTCGAATCCTCACAACGGCTCCATATTTAATCATTGATACATCAGGTTAGTGTGATTGCTCTGTGTATCAGAGGTACATGTCAATCCAACTGGATGGGTACTCAACCCTCTCGAAGGGAACCTTTTCTTAACACTTAGACGTGCCTCACCAACATAGCTTGTCTCTCCACAAATTTAAGAGATTTACAAAGGCTCCAGACAAGATACTGATATAAACTATGCATAACAAAGAGCATTTAATCTAGACAAAGGGTTAAAATGTGCGTTGTTAAATAATATATTTCTGCTATACTTAACGACTCTCCTGAGGACAACTGGCCCAGTGTAGGACACGCCAGGGATGGGTCAGGTAATCTTCGTCTCCAAGACTCGGCCTTCACCTGTTCAGGCACTAACAGGCAAATTTATGTGGACTATGATGCATGGAGAAGTCATAGAGAAAGACAATTCAATGCAAATAGTATGTTAATGAAAATCAAATCCATATCCAGGTGTCGTTATTTACACAAGATGGTGGCTGTGACCACAGATGGGTGACCACTGCGGTCAAGCACTTACAGCTGCCCGAGGTTCAGGAACCACCAGGAGGAGGATGATGGTAACGTTTGTACCTGTAGTACTGAGGCTTGAAGCTGCTAGAGATTGCTGGTGGCATACACAGTCGGGGACACGTGTAAGAATATGGTACTTGGCTGCCCTCGCAACTCTGGTAGACAATCCATGCATAGCATCTGTTGGACTTAGTGTGCTTGTATTAAATATTCTCAGACGAAACATTCTGGGTTCGCGGCTATCTCCAGTGATACGAAGAAAGGGATTTCCATAGCTGTTGATGTTACATGTTGACTACATGTGTGTCTTCCAGGAGTGCGTGCGGGCAGGAGTATTATAGAATCTCTAATAATTGAGAGGGATCAAACATGTTTGTGTAAAGGCCACGACTAATAAAATATTACATAATGGCTTGGTCTATCCATTAAGAATTGAACGAAGATATAATAAAAATTACGAGTAGTGAAGCGTCAGGCGAGAGGTAGTCGTAACTAAGAACTATAGGCTGTGGAGAAAGCTCATAATGACCTACATTACTAGGATGAGCCGATCACCAGTCATGAGACTCGCCGCCGGCGCCACTGGTACAGCAGGCAGCACACGGGTTTGTTCTCTGGGAAACTTCAGATTATGAGCAACCATCAGCTCAAATCCTCGCTGTTTTGAGGAACAACCCACCAATACCCAGTTTCAAAGCTCTTGATGTACCATGTTGACTGTTCCTGTGTCCGACCGCCAGGAGTGCGTGCTGCAATGTTGTTTAGAAGTAACGTTGCAGATTTCTAATGAAATTCTAGGATAAATACCGTGGCAGACTATCTGTTGTACACGTGGCTAGTTTTGCACAGTTACCACAATGGTCGGGTCACCTGGCTCACAATGGTCTTTTTTCGTGTGTGAGAGCCGTACCACTGAGCAGGTCGATACCCTGTGAGAAATGCCACCATGACGCACCTTTAAAGGTGTACTGAGGATAAGTGAAAAGTAGACCAAACTGCTAAACGAGGTGTTAGGTATCCCAGTTTCCACCTGGGAAAATCATTTTACGACCTCCGTTGAAGGGAAACAAATTTATTCAGACCTTAGGAGTGTCTCGGTTATTAGGTAGGAATGTGAATCGGCTCTCACTACGGAGAGACGTCAACAGGAAGTCGAGGAAATGGAAGCAGTTTTCAGACAACGAGGGACAGTTCACCGAGGTACAGAAAGTAGAGAAGAAAACTGCTATCGAGGCTACTCCCGGTACTTCGATCAGCAAGAAGCCAGACATAATGAACCTAGAGAGAACAGCACCAGTCACACACCAGCCAGTGTCAGACTCTGCACATCTTTCCAAATTGCAGACATAGAATTGAAAAATTCCAAAACCCATAATTCACAGACAACTTTCCTACAGCATAAGGCATAGTAACGACAATGGAAAAGCGCCAACCAGAGCTCAAAAATTCCATCACGGTCAACGTTAAAGGAGAAATTTATTACTAAAAAATGACACAACCAGACCAAAAGACAGCAAATTACCGAGACACGGTAACATTCCTGCAAGGAAAACCTTAAAAGTTGGACCCTTCAAAAATACACACAAACGTCGTGCTGTTGGAATATCCAGTAGACTTTCCACTGGATCCAATCCTAGAACACAGGTAAATCTGTACACCCGTGTACAGCCACAACAGAAGCCAACGCTCATAGAATACAATTCATCACGCAACTCCAAATCAGAAAATGCACAAAACCACTGCAGAATTACAACATGGAAGCAAAATACAATAATTTTCAGTCTATAAAACAGATTTACAGTTTTACGGAGGTCCAGCTGAAAAACATTTTTTTATTTTTACATGCAAAGCATGCAATTTAAATACAATAAAAACAATACAGAATACATAACAAAAGAAAACAATAGACCACCGTCCAGAAGGGCCGACCGCATAGCACAACAAAACACATACACTAGAAAAACATAGAAAAATACAGCATACATCAAAGCACAAAACATAATTCAATGGCAAACTAGCAATCACAGTAACATCACAAAACAAAACCTCCAGAAAAGCAAAACATACATTAAGAGGCATAGCAGGAAACAGAACAGGACAAACACAATATCCTTCCAAACAAAACAAAGAACAAACACGTACAACAGGTAAAGCAATATAAAAACACCAGGTCAAACGCACAGCACAAACAAAACAGGAATAAAAAACACACACCAAGCCATCCGCCCCTTAAACAAAGGGCGAGGCCAAAATAAACAATAATAATAAACAAGCATAACACACACACCTGAAAACAAAACAGGCACAAACACAACATACATGCACTGGCCTGAAGGACCGAGCATAAAACAACAAAGTACAGCAAGAAACATACGACACTTCAACACAAAACAAATCAATACAAATTTATACAAAGACACTAAACACCGGCCTGAAGGGCCGACAACAAAAACAGAAACATAAGGAAACAAGGAAAAGAAACAATACCGGAAATATAAGAAATACAACAAAACAACGGTCATGAGAACAAACATAACACCGGCCTGAAGGGCGCACAATAGGTACAACACAGTTCAAACAAACCACAGGTCCAAACACACAGCAAGCACACAGACTACTAAAATTTCTCATACTTATCCGGCCACTCCGCCGCCGGGAATCGAATACAATACGCGTCCCAAAGTAACATGACGTCCTCCGTAACAGGATCATTACGAACCGTACGAGGATCAGGCATTAACTCCGGCACACCCACAATAAAACACCGAGCCCGCCGAACCCAGACGGAAGAAGGGCACCACGGAACAGGACACACGGGGTCAACAATGTCAAACCGCAAAGGATGCTCATCATGCGCCACTCCGGAGGCCAAGATGATAGGGAGAGGCTCCTTCCCACGAGGCCGGGCAATGGGCAGCGCACTGGGAGCCTCCTCAGCTGCCTCACAGGGCTCCTCGTCAACCACCGAACGTTGTACCTGCTGGGACCCCCGCCTCGGCTCGCACCAGAACCCACACCACCCACGTCTGTAGGAGCAACCACCTCCCACTGCGTAGAACCTTCTGCAGGAGAAAGAACAGGAAGTAAATCAGACGCACAACCATCGTCAACAGCAGACACATGGACATCAGCCACCACCAGCGACGTAGAGCGCGAAGCACCCGGAATCGCCACATCATCTCCTGAAGGTCCACCTGCGCCTCACGAACCGGGCGAACCAACGCCCGTCGCAGTACGGCAGCAGCCTCAACCCCATGGGGATCCGGGCCGCACACAACAGGATGCTCCACAGCCCCCCCCTCCCAACACCCAGCACAGCCGTAACACCTGGCGAGGGTGCAGGACCAGGCGCAGCAGCAGGAGTCGAGGAAGACGCAGACGACCCGCAGAGACCATCCGGAAGACCCTCGGGAGCAACTGGCACAGCGAAGTGACCAGCGACAGGAGCCACCGGAACACTCGGCGGAGGGACAACCACCGGGGGCATGTCGGGAGACGCAGGGGGGGCCGCATCAGCAGCGAATGGGACCTGCCCCTCTTCATCTCCGGAATCCACGCCCTGAGGGAGCGGCGGGAAATCCTCTTCCCGAAACAAGTTAACAGGTGTAGCAGGGGCCTCAGAGCACCCGGCAGCCTGATGCCCTAACTGGCCACACCGGAAACACGTACGGGGCTGCCGGGCATAATACACCCGAACGTAGTAACCCAGCAGCCGGACAGAAGATGGGATATCCGACCGCAGGCGCATACCTAAGGTACGGATGTTCGTCTGCTTCCCAGCATACTTCCCCGAGGAAAGCGTGTTCACCCGCACACTGATGACAGCACCATACCTCCCGAAGAAGCGTCGAAGAAGGTCTTCAGGGAATTCCAGGGGCGCACCGTGCACACTGACATATGTCAGGGCACCACTTCAGTCCGAGATCGTAACGGAGCCGGCGCCATCCGGCAACTGCAACGAACGCCATTCGTTCTGCCGGAGGAAGTCCCGATACTCCTCCTCCCGCACGAACTTGACAAACACCCGGTGGGCCGTAACAAGCTCAACTCCATAAACAGCCTCCACCGGGACACGAAGCATGTCGCTCATCACCAACTCAATGGCCGGATAACCAGCCTTGCACGAGAAGCATATTCCCACGGAATTCACCCGCAAAACAGGAGGAATTGCAAGGCCCCCCATGTCAAAACGGCCACGTCAGCACGCAGCCAGGCAGGCAACAACACTTGGAGGGCAGTGATGCCCCACCACCTGGCGACCAAACGGCAAACAACTCCAACAGCCACGGAGGGTCGGTAAACGTCCTTACTCCACGGCCGCTAGCAGTCGACTCCATGACGCAGAATGCCTCTCAACAAAAGACTTAAGCAATCGCTTGTGTACTAATGGAGAAGATCGTGCAGTAGACCACAGTTCCACAAGAAACAGTACAAGACAAGAAGTAGCACAAGAGGACAAACACATGGACATAGACTACCAATAACAGTCGAATAGTCACATCAGACCATAAAGATCCACAAAAGACACTGCAGTAAGCAGTGGCGAATCAAGATCAACGGTATCTTGCTATACAGGAGACGGATATAAACAATCAATTCAGTCAGATTTGCAGCGACACTGCTAGCGAAGTGGAAAATATGGTGGTAGATTCCGAAGAGGAGTTCTACTAGGAAAGGCACACCAACAGAAACTGTTGTCTGTTCATTACGAATTCTTCATTGGAACAAACGATGTCCTGGAAATAAAAACCCACTCTTCAGTATGCTGCAATCGGTACAAAAGCAGATGTAATAGTTTTACAAGAAACTGTCTACCCAGCCACGAAATCCTTTAGATTAGCTGGATATCACCAATATATTATACTGCATGAACAGGGGAGACGAAGGGTTAATGATTCTTTTAGATTAACACCATACCAAGGAAGAAAATAGACCCAGTTTCGTGTGGTGATGAGCAGAGGTATTAACAGTAACAGTGAATGACTAATATCGAGCTCCTCGTATATAATGTCTACAAGCCCCTATATGTAAACTAGCAGAGGAAGTGCTTGCCATGGAGATACATGATACAATTATTACCTGGGATTTTAATGCTCTTAATCAGGAGGTAGGTGTGACTGGGTCACCAAATGCAAACAAGTTCCATTTTGCTAAAGTTCTATGAGAAGTACCTGAGATTACACTTCTCAACCCTGGAGACTCCCTCCCCCCCCCCCCCCTCCCTCCACACATTGAAGGAGGTTCTAAAGTTAATCTCGACTGCACTCAAGCACCAGGCGAAGTGTGAAGTAAATCCGGTGATGACCAGTGATACTATGATACTTATTACAACACTAAACATAAAGATCTCCTGCACCACCTGCACAACCTACATGGAATGTAGTATAAAGGCCAACTGAAATGTATACCAGGACGAGCTTGAAAAATGGCATGCTACATACTCGCCACCCAAGGATTCGAACACATGAGACCAATCTCCAGAAAGCCATTACAGCTGCTGAAACAGCTATTCTAGTCATCCCAGGAAACACAAAACATAAGAACTATTTATTTCACAGTAAGGAAATTAAAGAACAAAACCACAGTCAACATCTTCAGAAAACAAAAAACATCTCTAAAGAAAGCGCACACCAGTAGGAAGAACTCTGCTTAGAACAATGATATCAGAAGTTAGTTTCTAAAGAGTAAAAGGAGGCAAGATGGTGTGAATGTTGTCACTCAAAATGAGCATTGTAGTCTCGGAAAGATATAGGGACATTAAAATCCTGCAATGGTCAGAAGGCAGAAATGAAAAACTGGAAGGGTTGACGGCCATTCAAGAGAGCGAATGTGTACATGTGACGAATGTGATACTCCCTTTACTAAAACAAGAACTAATCAGAGCCCCCCAAAAAATGCTGGCAATAACACTGCACCTCGTGCTGATTACATTACATATTCAATAATCGCACATGTAGGTCCTGCTGGAGAACAAGGGTTTTTGTATGTTACCTATGCATCTTGGGAGCTAGGCAAACTACCGACCTCTTAAAATAGGAGACATCATTCCGATTACTAAACCGAAAGGCAATGGCAATTACAGACCTATTTCAGTAACATCATGTATTAGAAAATAACAGAACTGATGGTCGTAGAGAGGCTACTGTGAAAGACTGGAGACCAATATATGAATATATTTGGTTTTACTATAGTAGGTACTGCAAATTGCATGGCAATAGGAAGGAAGAGTCTTCAAACTTGCAAGCCAACAAGCATTTTAACACATTAATTATACAATTGTAAAGAGAAAAATGCATAGTCAAGATTCACAGGTATGCCAAAGTAAAGCTGAAAGGCCTAGTGTCAGACTACAATTGTATGAGAATGGTACTCCTCAAGGAGTCGTCCTCAGTCCTAGTCTTGTTAACGAGGTTTTCTGTATGGATGTTAAAATGACATTTATAGGAGTTAAATTGCTAAGCTTTGCTGATATAGCAGTAGGTCCTTCACTTTTTAATAAAGCATAAGTTGCGCTAAATAAAAGTAACATCTGAATGCAGCATTTTATGACTAAAAATATATGCACACAAATCTAGGGCAATGAAACTAGGTGACTGCACTCCAGAATGCACTCTATTAAGACCAAAGAACAGCGCCTTTCGAATGAAGTAAGCTATAAGACTCAAAAGCCCCCAGGTGTGGATGGAATTAAATCCAAAGTCTTAATGGAACTTGCAGAATAACTATGCCTACCGCTGAAAGTACTTGACACAAAATCTCTTGACCATAGGGTAGTCCCCTCCTAGATTTGAAATATTGAAATGTCCCTCCTTTTTCAAGAAAGTCAGAAAGTCGATATAAAATACCAGCCGATCAGCTTGACATCACCCCTGCAAGCGCATGGAGAGAGTCCTCTCTCTCCATGGGAGGGAGGGAATAAAATGTTGGGAAATATTGCAAGGGGAAGGGAATAAAATATTGGGAAATATTGCAGGGTGGGAGGGAATAAAATATTGGGAAATATTGCAGGGAGGGAATAAATCACCACTGCAGTCTTATACAATCAACACATGGATTGTTAAACAGATTGTGCCTTATAAACTTGATCACATTTTTGGGAATGGTAACCAGAGACTCAAAGACCTTTCAGTGACCTTCCGATAAGGAAAAAAAGGTAATGGTTCAAATGTATAAATCTCGGGTTCGTCCCCCATTTGGATTACTGTATACATGCATGGAGACATCATTTTCAGAAGGACATAGCTGCTCTGGAGGAGGTGCATCATTGGGCAACAAGTCATCCCTAACCCGTCCTCTTAATATTTCGTCATTTTTCCTACGTTTGCCGGTATGAACAAAAGTGGACGTAATTTGAAATGAGGCTCACGATAGTGACGTACTGTCCGGCTTACTCAAATTGAGAGAGAACCTTACGTAGTCGGAAACTCACGTCCCGTCTTCCGTTGGAGTGGACTCCCCAGGCAGAGACAGCATTCACCGACATAAAACACAAGCTGGCGGAATTCACCTTGCTCGTACACCCAGTGTCGGCGATCTTCCTGCCCTCCTAACCTACCAGAGGACCCATAACTTGCTGTTTTGGAAAACAAAAATCCAACATATTTTCAATTATTTTTCATTTTCAAATTACGTCCATTTTCGGCGATACGGGCAAACGGCCAAATTCAGATGTAATTTGTAAGAGGACAGGTTGCGCCAGTCATCTCTCGTATCATGAACATTTGAAGGCCACAGGACTAACACTGCAAACCAAGCATGACGGGGCGGAACTCATTGAAACTTTAAAAAAACTGAACAGGTTAAAGGATGTCGATTCCGGATATTTTCTTCAGACGGTCAGATGTATCACAAGCAAGGCACAACGGTTTCAAGCTCAACCAGCCACAATGTAGGACTGAGAACAGGAGATGCTTTTTCACCTACAGTTCACATTAACCCATGGAAACGCCTACCCACCAAAGCCATAACTGCCAAAATTGTTTTAAAATATACGTGGAAAAGATCATAAAGGCAAATGGTGGGGACCTTCGACATGCCGCCGGCTTCCTGTCTTCGAGGCCACTAGGGTTAGTGGTCCTCTTGTAAATCAGGCACCTTGTTAATTCAAGACATTAACCGACAGTGGCTTACTCGATGCCACTATCTTGGCGTATTGTTAGATTCTAAGATGACCTTCACACAGAAAATTCAATATCTGAGAAAGGCCAAATTGCAACTGAATGATAGCAATTACAGGGCCCCCGTCTAGGAACAGGACAGTGCTAATGTTTTACTTGCCTTACTCACTCCTTCTCCTGGACATTGGGCATTTGTTGTGGTTATTCAAAACGAAGCAATGCAAGACATAACAGGGGCTCCGAGATGGAATGAATTTTCACATGAAAATATATATTATGGCTAAAACTTAATATTGATTGTCTTAGGCTTAATATAATTTTTACGTAATATAATAATTATCAACTTTGTGCCATGTATCAGAGAAAACATGTGAACATTTACATACCAGAATATAGCATAGAATAAGCAAATAATTAAGAGATAGACGAATGCAGAAGATGTAGTGACCACAACACTTCAGCTGCAACATCAGGATCTGTGGGAGGTTACAAGAATTTGACCAACTATGAACCACTTATTTTGAAGAATGGAATCATTAGGAGTAGTATTACACCAGGCTTCAATTACTTAAACGTAAGGATATGGTTGAGACAGAGGTCTTGAGCAGCACAAGCAGGCCAGAGGTGGAAAGATATTAAAATCCACCCTACAAACGTGCTGGGTGACCAAAAGAATTTTTTAGTTTGTGAGAAAAGTGCGAGTTTAAAGATTTTTACAAATTAAGCTTTAAAGAATTTGCAAGGGCAGGTATTGGCTTATTCCCCAAATTTGGAGCTTGTGACAGTTAAAGGCGAGTAGGTCTCCACCTAGAGCGGTGACACTGGCATACCCAGGATGTAGTAAGATACATGATTGACCACAGCCCTGCACCTTCCTCCAATCAAAAGTTGACCCAAGATGATCACGTGTGGGAATTTCCCAGCAGGTCTTTATTTATGTTAAGATTAGTTATAACTGAGTGGACTGTATGATTGATTTAAAGACCTACTAGGCGTTACCACTTACACAACCTTGGGAGGTTGATTTAATATTGCTAAATCCACCTTATAATATGATGTAATCATGAAGTTAGTAAATCATGGTAATTAACAAATTTCTTTAAAGTTAGTAGACTACAATTATGAATTACTAAGTTAGGAAGGCTTAGCTACAGAGTTGATTTGCTCGAGTGGAAATTTTTAGACTGTCCAAATTTTCGCTTAGTTGGTGTGTCGAGGCCAACTAGGCTCCATGAGGCTCCAGTAAACCTAAGTTGAGGCGGCGTGCTCCCAGGCTGCTTCTATACATTATGTGGATAACATACAATGTAACTCCTGCAAATGCTGATATTTCCCCAGTTAATCTCAAATGAGTAGACTAACTTCCTATTTAGGCCTAAATTTACTGTTTAAATTCTCCTGCGGCGTAACGGCCGGTTAATTCTATCAAAGGTAAATATAACCATAAATCCCAGTAGAATGTTAATAACCGACCGGACATAATTTCCCTTGTGTGAAGGTAGCAGCAAAGTCTGGGAGCCGTGGGACGTCGGATGACCCACAAATTAGACGATGCTAATTGGCATGGTTCAGCAGGGATCAGATCGAGCTCGTGTTGACGTGAGACTGTGCGCAAGTGACGCATTCTCATTCTATTTATCTCGTTCACTAACGAGACGATATTGACGTCCTTTTACACCCTAATATTTTAAATCAAATACCAAAGAACAATTTTCCTTTGTTCATAACATTGGATCGAAAGGTTTTCCGTGATTAAAAGCACATTTAAGAAATACTGTATACGTGACGTAATTATTATTTTGCCCGTGAAGCAACATGTCACGGATGTGGAAATTCAGCTTGGGATGGAAGTACACTTTAATAGCCTACCATTTGTTTGCGCTTCCTCGCTAGAAATTGTTAATAATTTTAATTACCCAAGACAACGCATTAATCTTGCTGCGTTACGGGTAAGTGCTTTGGGTGTCAGAAATTTCCGACATCACTGGCGAGCCAAACAAGCTACGAGACAGCTCATAGGCCCTAACTGTCACTGTTACCTCAGATCTGGACAAGGAAGGATGTATGATTGAGTGCTTTAAGATTTTTGCAGGATTCCCTTTTGTGCTGTAGAGTTAAGCTTCATAGAGGAAACAATAGACCTCTGAATTACTATAGTAGTAGCCGATGACCTTCTGAAAAGATATATATGATGAGGCTTTACAGGTAACTGATGCAGGCTCTAGTGAGGGTCGTCTCACAGCCTTATGAAGTGACTAAGGACATCAGCCACAAGTCCAGGAGTAAATGTTGATAGTGAAGTGTTACCCTCCAGGTCTTCAAGGCAGTCCTGGCGAAGTGAGAGAGTCTGTAAGTCGGTGACCCGTGACATTTGCGCAGGAAGTGCCAGTGTGAAAATGGCCAGTAAAATTGTTCACTGAAACTCTGAAAAATGCACTGACACGAAATATTACTCACTGATGCGGGAGGGCAGTGATTGATAAGAGTTCTGTCGAGCCGAGAAACTATTGGTCAGCAGACAGTGTTAAGTATTAGCCAACAAGTAGTGAGTGGTTGTGTGGCTCTCGGCGCTTGTGTAGCTTATTAGTGTGGGAAGTCAGTTTCCGACAGCTACATGGGGAGGGGGGTGGCGAGTTGACTAGTAGAGCAACGAGCCTTTGCAACAGCCTACCTCTGAAAGGGAAAAAAAGAAAAAAAGGAAAAAAACTCTAAAAGATTCGGGAAAGTACCTGGGAACGTGACCTGTGACACCTACGAGGAAGCCCAGTAGTGGACGGCTCAGCTGTGAGGAAGCTTGAATGTGAGGCTAATGAGTACCCACTGAGACTACCGATTTGTTTTCATTATTATTATATTTACATGCAAAGCATGCTAAGGAATACAATAAGTACAATAAAACAAGGTCATGAGAACGAAACACAACACCAGCCTGAAGGGCGCACAATAATTACAACACATAGCATAACAAACCACAGGTCCCATTCACACACCAAACACACAGCAATCACACAGACTACTCAAAATGCTCATACTTATCCGGCCACTCCGCCGCCGGGAATCGAACACAATACGCCTCCCAAAGCAACATGATGATATCCGGAACAGGGTTACTATGAAAAGTAAAAAGGATCAGGCATCAACTCCGGCACACCCACAACAAAATACCGAGCCCATGGAACCCAGACGAAAGAAGGGCTCCATGGGACAGGATGCACGCGGTCAACAATGTCAAACAGCAAGGGGTTCTCAGCATCATACGCCACGCCGGAGGCCAAGACGAGAGGGAGGGGGCTTCTTCCCACGGGGCCGGGCAATGGGCAGTCCACTGGGAGCCTCCTCGGCTGCCTGACAGGGCCCCTGTGCCAACCACAGGACGTTGCACCTGCAGGGACCCCCCACGCCGGGCATCCTTCTTCAGCACCAGCACGAGGCCTCGGCCCGCACCAGCACCCTCACCACCGACGACCGTAGGAGCGACCACCCCCCACTGCGGAGAACCATCTGCAGAAGAAATAACAGGAGGTAACTCATTTGCACAAACATTATCAGCAGGCACATGGACGTCAGCAACCACCATCGGCGTAGAGCACGAAGCACCCGGAACTACCACATCATCGCCCGAAGATCCACCAGCGTCGAAATCCTCCACATCAGCTCAAGCAGTAGAAGAATGCCGGGAACGCTTCGGCTCCGGCCGCACATCCTTAGAGCCGGAGGCGGACCCAGAACCATGGGTCTCACGCCGTGCGAACCGACGCCCATTGAAAAACGGCAGCAGCCTCAACCACAGGTGGAACCGGGCCGCGCACATCCGGATGCTCCGCAGCCCCCCCCCCCCCCCCCCAAGCACCCAGCACCTCCGTGACAACTGGCGAGGGCCAGTCGCAGGAGATGAGGAAGATGAAAACGTCGGCGACTTGCAGAGACCATCCGGAAGACTCACGGGAGCAGCTGGGACAGCAACAGGAGCAGGAAGATCAGCCAACGGCACCGTAACATCCGGAGGAGGGGCCGGATCATCCGGAGTACCGCCGGGCGACGTAGGGGGAGCCGCATCAGCCAACGGGACGTCCACACCCTCGCCCACGGAATCCACCCCAACAGGGAGTGGTGGGAAATCCTCCTCCCAGAACAGGTTCACAGGAGCGACTGCAGCCCCGGACCACCCAGCAGCCTGATGCCCCAACAGGCCACACTGAAAACAGGTACGGGGTTGATGGGCATAGTATACCCGGACGTAGTACTCCAGGAGCCTGACTGAAGAAGGAACGTCAGACCTCAATCGCATCCCAAGGGTACGAATGTTAATATGCATACCCTTATACCTCCCCAAGGACAGTGTGTTCACCTGCACACTGACGACAGCGCCAAACTGCTGGAAGTATTGCCGGAGTAGGTCCTAGGGGAAACTCCAAGGGTGCCCCATGCACACTCACATGTCAGGTCACCACTACGGTCCATAATGGTCACAGAGCCGGCACCATCCGGCAGCAGCAAGGATCGACCCTCATAACGGCGGAGGAACTCGCGGTACACCTCCTCTCCCACTAATTTGACAATAACCCGGAGAGTAATAACCCAGCTCAATCCTGTAGACGTCATCCACCGGGACACGCATGTCACACATGACAAGCTCAACGACTGGGTAACCAACACGGCCTGTAAACTCAAGGTCAACGGAGTTCACTTTCACAACAGGGGGAAGAAGGCCTCCCATCGCAAGTGTGGTACGTCAACACCAGCCAAACGGCAACTGCAGGGAGGGTGGGGACGCCCACACCCCCAACCGCTCGGCAAACAACCACCAACTAACGAAGGGCTTGGCAACACGTCTATACCCCACGGCAGCTCGGGCGCAACTCCCTAGACTACCGAAAATGGTGGTTTGAAGGGTGCACCCAAAACCGGAGGATAGTTGGTGAGGGAGTGGCGTCATAGGAGACAGCAGCTGAAGCAGTGCAGAGATGTGGACCAGGAGAAACTCTTCGCCTCGAATGATAAGTCGGCTGTTAATTAATAATATGCACTCTTCTTGGTCGATGACGTTCGCTCAATGATTTACAAACCTTACATGTTCAGAGCCATGAGGTTAGTCCCCATCATGGAAATAAAATGTTAAAAATCCATTTATTGACCGATTATTATGGGACTTGTTTTAAAATGTGTGCCAACGTTTCCGAAATGTGTGCAGTTTCCTGTTTTTCCTCAGTTGTTTCTGCCTTTATAAAGACTGAAAATTTACTGTGGTGGATAATGATAAAGAGCAAATCCATCTCGAAAAAAGGAAGAAAAAGAAAACGCCTTATGGAAAAGCTAGCGAGTATTCGCAAGTAGTATTAACTCGGGGAAACTCGCCAACAAAGTTTGACTGTAATTAATGAACTTCCAGGCTGTGACCTTTACTGCAGAAAGTGAGCGATACCTTTCCTTGCATTTACCTTGCGATGATTTCGGGGCTGAACGTCTGTGGCCCGGTCCTCGACCAGGCCTCTTCGTTGCAGGACTGGTCAGTCAGGGTGTTGGACGCAGCTGCTGATATGTGATTTGCAGCCTGGTTGATCAGGTATCCTTTGGAGGTGCTTATCAAGCTCTCGTGAACACTGTGAGGGGTCGGCTAGTTATGTCCTTTGTGTAGTGAAAGCATGTTGAACGGTCTCTGATGTTGATAGTTCTTTGAGTACCTATTGCACCTCTGCTTCTCAACGGGGTTATTCTGCACATAATGCCAGGTTTTCTGGTCTCTTGTGGTTTTATTTTTGTGTGCAGGTTTGGGACCAGCCCCTCTAATATTTTCAAAGTGTAAATAATGTGATGTTGATAGTTAAGTGGCAGAAACAACAGATGAGGATGCGATACAAAATGAATAGTGATGTTGATTTGGCTATTGTTACAGCTCCACGTGCAGATTATTAATTTACCACTAGAACCCCACATGCCAGATGTAGTGAAGCCTGGTCTACTGACAACACTGCACCATTACGCTCAGAGTTTTACTGGAACACCAGGCTTGACTGTCCCAGCACCAACCACTCCTCTGGGATTTATTTATTATGAGATTTACAGAAGTATTTGGCATATGAAAGAAATTTAATTTGTATCACAAAGAATGTTCAATGCTTCTAACCTAGTAAAGAATGAGTGGGAAGTGAATGTAAAAGAGCTTGCCAGATATTTGGAACTGACAAAGTTGATGGGAATCGTGAAGGTGCCAATGATGTCAATGTTCTGGCAAAAAGGTAAAAAGTGGCATGTATCTTTCAGTTTTTGTATGACTTCAAAGCATTATGTAAAGATTGCAAAGTAATTTCATACTCATAACAATGCCATTCCCGAAGACAGTTCACACTCTCATTAAAGTTAGAACATTAATGGTATATCTAACAAAATCAAAACTTGCTACATTACTCAAACATCTGTCTGGATGAAGGCACAATGACATGGTGTAGCCGTCTATCTTCCAAAGATTTTAATCCAAATAAACCTGATAATTATGGAGTAGAGCTGTACATGCTAGCTGAATCTGACTGGTTACATCTTTGATTTTTAAGTATATGCAGGAATTGAGAAGACAACAATTCAAAGGGTTATGAGTTTGATTGCACCACTGAAGCGCAAAGGTTACCATTTACATATGGATAACTGCTATAACTCGCTTCAACTTAGGGAACAGCTGCTTAAACTGGGTGTATACACCTGAGGTACTCTCAGATTACAGCGTAGTGCACCCAAAGATCTTCAGCTAGAAGCAAAGAGGAAACGGTATTAATGAGAGAATCCATAAGAGCCGTGATGAGGGTTCGAACCTATGCCGTGGGTGTTCCCCCACACACGTCCTAGTCAACTAGGCCATGACATAGTATAAGGGTTGCAACCGGGAGTTCTACTCAACCTACAAGGATTTCCTGAGGCTTCCACTGAAGCCGGGGCAGGAGTTCCACCCCCCCCACCCCCCGTGCACTCTGGCTCTGTCATCCAGGAATGTTCTCCCTCTGACTCCTCCTTTAATACAGAGAGTAATCACACTAACGTGACTGCATCTTTGAGAAAATCCGTAGGAGCTGTGATGAGGGTTCGAACCAGGGCATGCAAGGGAACACCCACTGCATAGGTTCGAACCCTCATCACGGTTCTTATGGATTTTCTCACTGATGCAGTCACGTTAGTGTGATTACTCTGTGTATAGAATATCATGTTAAAGGGTCCTTAACACTGGTACATTAATGAAGACTGTCAAGGCCAAGGAAAGCAAAGATCTTGTGGGGTTTTCTCATTTTAAAAACGTTGAATTAGTTGCTAGATTAAAAAGGGACCATGGTTGGGAGGCATTGAGATTATTTGGTTCAACATCTCTGCGAGTTTATAAGTTGTCTTGGGGATCTGCAAAATTATAGGCCTAAGGGGTTATCCAGGTTTGTGGGTCTTAACATTACCATTGCCAAAAAAGTAACGCGATTCAAAATAAACTGTTACTTTTTAATTTTAAGCCTTCAATCACTGTGTTCACTGCATCTGTGAGGAGGTTATAAAGGATGGTGGCGATAAAGGTATCGCCGCCACCATCGAGATCCTGACCAACAAAATGCTGCAATCCTAATCCATTTCCGTGTGCAACACAGAACTTGGCGCCTGCTTGGAAAGAAGAATTATCGTACCCCATTTCAACATTTGTAACGGATTTAACAAAACAGAATACTTCTCCTCCAACTATTGTAACAAAGCTACACACCGAACATTGTGTTCCTGAACAAAAGCTACATCAACCTCCTGCCTATGAAGCACCGAGATCAGCCGCCATGGAACGCAGCCCGTTGTCATTAATGGAGGCACAAATTAAATGAGTCATCGGAAGTATATATTTACACACCACCTATTTGTCAAAGCCCGGCCGGCCAAGACGAGCCGAAACTCCACGTAAAGAATCAACATCAGCCTCAGAAAATATTTCGGGCACTTTGGACAGAGGCACGCCTGGAGGCGGGGCTCCAGGCGTGACAGACCCCGCTTCAAAACTAAGCACAAATCATGACTGCTGGCTACAGTCTCAGCACCCCCCCCCCCCCCACTCCGGCCTACCCACAAAGGGATGCCCACACGTCTGCACCGAGGAGGGAACCTCATCACAACCACTGACTTCAAACAAGCCACATTAGACTCCAGCACACCCTGTTCACTGTCCATGGTCTCCACCATTTCGAGAGAATCCTCAGGTTCCAGTGAACAAACTCTTCCATTCCTCGTGCGACGTTTCTGCCTGGGCACGAGAGTAGCCGGCAGAGACTCATGGTCAAGGCCTTAATGGCGACTGAGAATGCCTCATGATACACAGATAATGTAGTCATTTAACTTCTCCTTGTCTCCCCCTGCTGAATAATGACAAAGTAATAACCAGCAACAAATATATTTGACAAAACAATGAAAGAAGAATATTTAGTTGACTAAACCACACACAAGAAGATGAATGGGCAACGACGTTTCGGCCCGTTCTGGATCGTTATATAGTAGATTGTGATGAGACGATTAATTGAAGATTAAGCCACTCAAGAGGTGGCATGGGCATGAATAGCCAATAAGATGAGACGAGGGAGGAACGGGCATAATTATATGCCTGTGCTTACATGGGGGTAATGTAAAGAACAAGTTAACCTGAAATAATTCTTATCCGTTCTGGGTGGTAAGCCCTGCTCTATGACCAGTCAGTTTATTAGTTTAAGTGATCACTATACTTATCTAACAAGCAGAAATAGTACTCTTCCTTTAATTAGCAAAGTTCGTAGTAGATAACAGGAGTTGTTGGTGCTCGACCACACTGATTTTGCAGGATTGTTCACTCTTGTCGGAAAATCCGACACCATTTAATATCATACAGATAATAGCTGTGTTGTATAAACAAGTTAACCATAGAAAACGTAACTTGTAGTGGAATTACCGTCTATAGAAAACGGGATATCATCACCACATACTATTATAATTCACCAGCTATTCTGCTGGGAATTATTCTTAAATACATTAGTCTTTGGACTTTACCATCATAAAACATCTCATATAAATTAACTTAATTATCAATATTAAAGTAGAGTAAATGTGACCCTTCTATCACCTTTGGACATCTGGACAATGTAAGCCAGGCGTCAGGGTGAGGAAGGAGGGCAGCCATTGTTATACTAGACCAGAGGCTCAGGGAGCAATTCGGCTCCTGTTAAATTTACTTGGACGTAGTGTTATGGAAGCCAAAGGTGTACCATCTCCAACACGCTGTCAACAAATTCAAGTTAAGTGTTCTTTCCGAAACCCATGTATCTTTCATTTATGGCCATTAATGTCATTATATAGGGTGAACCGGTTAGAGCACGACATAGCCTCAAACTAAAGGTAATTAAGCCAGGTCTTTATTGTTCCATGTATAGTGTTTTCTCTGATATAGCTTGTCATATATAGAACTTGGCTTCACAGCTAGCGCCCTTTTGACAGGTCAAGACGAGGAAGCAAGGCTTTGTACATCAGTTACTGGGTGATGGAAGCTACCTCAAAGAGGATAATTTGGTGTCTACATCCTAGTTATACCTGGTGTACTAACCTGCTGTACTATAAGATAAGGAACCTTTTCAATGTATGTAGTTAATACTGTAGTTTGATTGGCTGCATATATATTTAATAAACCCCCCTAATGTGTAGAGGATCGATTTGTGAGATTAAGAGATTATTGCAGAAATACAATCCACTTAACATCATACAAATTGCTATCGAAGTATATAAATTAACGTAAATATAAATTCATACAAATTAAATAAATATAAATCTCACAGGTCGGTTCCCACAACTCTAGCGTGTTTGTGGGCTAAGCTGGTCTCTCGCTCTCGGTGGCGTCTCTTCCCTCCCGTACTCGTGACGCATTCCCCAGCCGTTTTAAATCCGTAATTTCACGTGGTAGGTTCTTGACCTCCATTGCAGTGACCATTTCCCCATCCTTGTTACCTTTTTCTCTTTTCGCCCTCCTCTCTCCTTCCTTAGGTGGCAGTTTGTGAAAGCGGACAGGAACCTCTTTACCCTTAGTGCTGCTCTCTGACCTCCCTCCTCCTCTTTCATGACACTGTCTTCAATGCTGCCCTCCTCTCTCTTCCTCGCTCCTCTTCTCGTGGTCCACGGAAGTGCGTTCCCTGGTGGAATGCAGACTGTGCTCGGTCTGTCCGCTGTAAGCGTGCAGCCTGGAAGGGAAGAGACACCGCCGTCGGCAGACGGCCGATTCTTTTCATTCGGAAGGAGAGTGCGGTGGCCCGTAGGGCCATCCGTACGGATAAACGTGATTCTTGGGCATCTTATGTCTCCACCATTAGGTCCGAAACTCCTCTGCCCCAGATCTGGAAGCGTATCGACAAGATATCGGGCAAGTTCCTTCCCGATGTTTCACCGGTCCTTCACCTCCGTGGTACTCTTGTGGGGGACCCGTTGCAGGTCGCTACCGAACTGGGTTCCCACTTTTCTTATGTTAGCTCTGGTCTTCATCTTCCTCAATCTTTCCTTCTTCGTAAACCTGTCCTCGAGTCCCGTCCTTTATATTTCTGCACTCGTCTTCGATTTCCCTATAACGATCCCTTCTCTCTCTCTCTCTGAACTTCATTCTTCCCTGGCCCTCTGCGGTTCTACGGGGGCGGGCTCCGATGGTATTCATAGAGATGCATCGCCATCTCCCTCCGTGCACGTCTCGGTATTTACCAAGTCTGTATAATTGGATCTGGGAGTCCTCGTCAGTCCCTGAGGACTGGCTCGATGCCGTTGTCCTCCCTGTTCGCAAACCAGGGTCTCTGGGAATATCCCCTAAGGACTTTCGCCCTATTGCCCTCACAAGTTGTCAGCAAACTCTTTGAACGTATGGTTAACATTCGTCTGATGTGGTTCCTGGAACACCATCACCCCTCCCCTTCTCAATTTGGTTTCCGCAAGTGCCGCAGCATGACAGATGTCCTGGTGAACTTGGAGGTCTATATTCGTACTGCTTTTGCTGCGAGACCTCCGTTGTTGCTGTCTTTTTTGACCTGGAAAAGGCTTACACCACTTGGCGATAACATATTCTATCCCAGCTTCATTCTTTTGGCCTTCATGGTCATCTCCCCCTCTTTCTTCGCAGCTTCCTCTCGTCGTTCCTTTCGGGTGCGGCTTGGTACTGCTCTCTCTCCCTCTTTTCAGCAATACGAAGGTGTGCCCCAGGGTAGTGTTCTGAGCACTACTTTCTTCTGGTTGCCCTCAATGGTCTTCTTTCCTCTCTTCCTTCAGGCGTCTTCTCTGCTCTCTATGTCGATGATCTTACCCTTTGCTGTCAGGGTGATGATTCGCCTCTCATTCAACGCCGGCTTCAACTTGCGATTGATACCGTGTCGTCTTGGACCACCGATCATGGCTTCAGGTTCTCTACTACTAAGACTTGTGCCATGACTTATACTCGGAAACGGGTTGTTCTCCGTCCCTCTTTGTCACTTTATGGTCATCCTCTTGAGTACAAACATTCCGCGAAGCTTTTGGGGTTATTCCTTGACACTCGTTTGTCTTGGTCTCCACATATCTCTTAACTCTGTGTTGAGTGCTCTAAGGCCCTTACCCTCCTTCATGTATTATCCCATACTTCTTGGGGAGCAGATAGGTGCACACTCCTTGCTTTACATTCCTCTCTCGTCCTGTCTAAGCTCGATTATGGTTGCTCTACTTACTCGTCTGCTTCTCCTCATACTCTTCGCCGTCTTGATGCTTTGCACCATACTGGGTTGTGCCTCAGTTCTGGTGCCTTTCGTTCGATTCCCGTCCTCAGCTTGTATGTTGACACTGGCTTCCTGTCTTTCCGGAACCGCCATGATCGCTGCTGTCTTCGATATCTTGTGATCTTGTGCGGACCTTGCAACATCCTTCCTCTCGCCTCTGTCGTGCTTTAACTTTTACCCCTCCTGCGGTTCCTGTTCCTCTCCACCATCTCCCTCTTTCTGTCCGGTTATCTCGCTTACAGGATTCTCTTTCCGTTCGTATTTCTAATGTTTCTCCTCGTGTTGTTCCTTCTTTGCCCCCGTGGAGCGTCCCCCTAATGCAGTTTTGTACGTCCTTGACCTGCATCACTAAAGCTTTTATCCCTCCTATGGTTCTAAAATGCCTTTTCTTTGAGCACTTTTCTTCTCACTCCCGCTCCGTTTCTGTCTTCACCGATATTTTTGAGTCTGTGGACGGTGTTGGCTACGCTATTGTTTTTCCTGATCGCACTTGTGTGTCGCTTACCTCCGAAGACTGGCATCTTCACAGCGGAGCTTTATGCTATTCTCTCTGCTCTTCGTCTCCTGCTTTCTCGTTGTCAGTCTTCCTTTGTAGTTGTTGTTGACTCTCGTAGTGCCCTCATGGCTCTCGGGTGCTTTAATCCGGTTTATCCAGTAGTTGTCGAGATCCAACATTGGCTGTTTCTTGTTCACAGTAAATTTAAGTCAGTTGAGTTTTGTTGGGTTCCCAGCCATATGGGTGTCTTTAAATGAGTGTGCAGATTTCGCCGCCAAGGAAGCTGTCAGCTCTTGTCCCATCTCTCGTAAAGGTATTCCATATTCCAACTTTTACCCAGTTATCCATTCCTCCATTCTTACCCGTTGGCAGGCTTCTTAGTCGTCTGTTACTGATAACAAACTATGTACTCTTAAATGTTTCCTCGTGGCCATCCTCCTACCACCATAACCGGCGATGGGAAACGGCTCTGGCGAGGTTGCGTATTGGCCATACTCGCTTAGCCCATGGTCACTTGATGGAGCACTGCCCTGTTCCTTATTGTCCTGATTGCATTGTCCCTCTTACGGTCGTGCATATCCGTCTTCAATGTCCTGGCTTCCAGGACGAACATGTCTTGCTTTCCGACCGCCCCTCGTGTTCACCTGTTCCTCAATAGAATTCTTGGCGACTCGGATACTGTTGATATCATTCGCCTTGTGCGTTTTTGTTCTCATATTGGCATCTTTGGTGATATTTAGCGCCCTCTGATTATTCCGCACATTTGATGGTGCTACATAGCCTTCCCGGTTTGGTGCCTTCTTTTGATAATTACTTACTTTAAATCCGTCATTACTGACTTAGGGAATTAGACTTTGAATTCATTTGTAATTGTTAAATCCAGTCTTGGAGAATACTTTATCCTATTTGTTTCCAAGAATGGTGTGTTAATGATACGTGTTATGGATAAATTATCTTCAGGTGAGGTGACAAATATCCCATTTTCTCAGAAGCCATGAAACCCATTTTCTTTTAATGATTTTCTTAGAGAAATTAGTGGTTAGTCGGGTTAGTATTTTCATAACGTAATTGCATTTGCTTGGTACAATGTGTGTGTTAGTATTTAGTGTCGGAAATTCCAACATAATTCCGGGGAGGAGGGGAGTAACATGGGTCGGAGTCACTGTTTAGGAATGGAGAACCCCTCATTGCTCTCCTTCAGAATTATAGTATTGTTCAAGTATTAATTTGCACTGTGGTGCCTTAGTCCTTTCAGGACAGCGAGGTGGGAAGCCTCTGGGTGACATCCTTTCCTGCTAGCCACGAGGAAATTAGTTTTTCTAAGGTTTTAAGACTAGTTGTACCTTTTCACTTCTTCCACTATTCTCAAGATACCCTGGCTGTCTGAATACAGACTATACCGCCTAGAGGACATTCTGAACGTGGACAGTCACTGTCAACCAGAACATCACCACCAGATTTGAAGTTTTTTTTATTATTGTAGGGGTTGTTTACTGATACTCCCATAGTCATTATTCTCCCGTAGTGGTCATTATTCTCCCGCAGTGGTTACTCTCCCGAAGAGCAGTTAGGTATTATGGAGTCCAAACGTCATTCCACCGACTTATTACTCATGACAGATGTTTGTAGCTCTTAACCAACTCAATCTGACTTGGAAAGGATCTTCTGGTCCCTTGTATGTGAGGTCTGCTAGAGATTTACGAAATCTATAAATACATCACAGACGAAGACAGATTTACGAAGTGAATACATCAGATTAGATGGACTTAATGGCTTTCGTGCGAAAGATCGCCAGAGGTTGGTCAGTGGTTTGTTATTGACCCGAGCTTCAATTTCGGTGACCGGTGTGAAGCTCCTGTAGATCAATCTTTTGTTATGGAGGGTTTTCCTTGGACAGCGTTTGACTGTTTCCACCATCAGCTTGTAGAATCCTCCATGCCATTGTCTTCTAGGGGGATATGAATTTTTAGTGGCACTACTGTTGATTTAGGGCAATGCATACAACTGGGTGATTACAGACATCCCTCAGACATGCTTCCCCTGCAACGAAGCCTGACTGAGATCACTAACTTGGTGCAGGATCGATGTGCAACAAACCTACAGAAAGCATGTATGAATGCCTCGGCACATGTCTGGGGTCCCTACAGAGTATTGGGGATGTAATTTTAGAGATAAATATAGCCTCTGCGATTAGATTACTGAGGCGGTGGAGCTAATGAATTAATGTATGTTATGATATGTAATGAACAATGTATGTTAAAGTATAATAAGAGCATATACGAGTATCTTATGTTCTGATCTTAGAGTATGTTATTCCCGAATGTATTGCTTTGCCTAAGAGACAATTCACACCACCATGGAAGGATTGTAATGTAGATGTAGTAATTATTCCCCTGCAAAAGAAAGTATGTACGAGATAGCAGAGCTGAGAGCAACATATAACTGTATAATTAGGGAATTACCTACAGAAAACAAATGTATATTGTGTTGGATCAGTAGCTAGGGATGACTACCAAAAACTGCCACTGCTCTACCTGTTGTAAAGGTTAAAATACTTCAGTTTTGCACAAATTAAGGAGCAAATAAAAAAAATTACTCCCATCACATGTCATACAAACCCAAAGTAGCAGAAGGAAGACTCACTGTAATGTAATACCAACAAGACACTGTGTACCCCCTTCTTTCAAACCCGGCAAAAAGATATCCAGAGACATTGCAGAAGCCATACACAGAACTCAGACTTGGTTAAAAGTGCTGCTGAGAGGTAATAAATTCAATAGTTAGAGCATGTCAAATCTGTGAAACAGATGCATGGGAGCTACTGTGGCATTACTTATTGGAATGTGAAGCAACTGAAGCCCTGTGCACCAAACTCAACATTAATCCAATGAGAGCAACTGCATTAAATTCAAAATTCACAGACTATAATGCTGTTGAATAATGGGACACTAGTGAACACTGTGCATCTATATCCGCCTCCAAGGTGGTTATCAAAACAAGACTAAAACCAGTGCGCTAAAATATAAACAGTAAAAAAATGAAAAGGAAACCACGACTCCATTTAAAACTTTGACCCAAATATCACAAAGAAGGTTATTGTGAATAACTGATTACAGAATCAATATAGCCTGTGCTATATTAACATTTAGTTCTGAGTAGCTAAATCTAAAACAACGGCAACAGCAGCTATGGATAAGAACATAAGAACAAAGGTAACTGCAGAAGGCCTGTTGGCCCATACGAGGCAGCTCCTATCTATAACCACCCAATCCCACTCGTATACTTGTCCAACTCGCGCTTGAAACAATCGAGGGACCCCACCACCACCACGTTACGAGGCAATTGGTTCCACAAATCAACAACCCTGTTACTGAACCAGTATTTACCCAAGTCTTTCCTAAATCTAAACTTATCCAATTTATACCCATTGTTTCGTGTTCTGTCTTGTGTTGATATTTATAATACCCTATTAATATCTTTTATGTCCATTCATCCACTTGTAAACCTCTATCATGTCACCCCTAACTCTTCGCCTTTCCAGTGAATGCAACTTAAGCTTTGTTAATCTTTCTTCAGTATGAAAGATTTCTAATTTGGGGAATTAACTTAGTCATCCTACGTTGGACACGTTCAAGTGAATTTATATCCATTCTATAATCCGGCGATCAAAACTGAACTGTATAATCTAAATGGGGCCTAACCAGAGCAAGATATAGCTTAAGAACCACACCAGGTGTCTTGTTACTAACGCTTTGATTAATAAATCCCAGTGTCCTATTCGCCTTATTATGAACATTCATGCATTGATCCTTTTGTTTTAAATTCTTACTAATCATAACTCCCAGATCCCTTTTGCAATCCGACTTCGCAATCTCAACACCATCTAGCTCGTATCTTGTAACTCTATTATCATTACCTAGCCTCAGAACTTTACATTTATCAGCATTAAACTGCATTTGCCACTCCTTTGACCATTTCAAAACCCTATCTAGATCAACTTGAAGTGATAGTGAGTCCTCCTCCGAATTAATTTCCCTACCAATTTTCGTATCATCGGCAAATTTGCTACTCAAACCTGAATCTAAATCATTTATATATATTATAAACAACAGAGGTCCCAGGACAGAGCCCTGAGGTACTCCACTAACAACATTATCCCACTCTGACTTAACCCCATTTATACTAACTCGGTTTCCTTTGGAATAGAAATGCCCTAATCCAACTTAATATAGCACCCCCAATACCATGAGCTTCTATTTTTTGAATTAGTCTTTCATGTGGCACTATCAAAAGCTTTGCTAAAGTCAAGGTACACAACATCACAATCCTTACCACTATCAACTGCCTCAACTATGCTGGAATAAAAAGTTAGCAAATTTGTTAAACATGCACTGCCATTTGTAAAACCATGTTGCGACTCATTTATTAATTTATATTTTTCAAGATGGAGACGAATTGTATTTGCAATTATTGATTCAAGTAACTTTCCCACAATAGACGTTAGCTAATTGGCCGATAGTTTGACGCAAGTGATCTATATCCTCTCTTAAAAATTGGTACCACATGTCGGAAAATCCGACACCATTTAATAATATCATACAGGCAGATAATATTGCTGTGTTGTATAAACAAGTTAACCCATAGAAAATGTAACTTATAGTGGAATTTCCGTCTATAGAAAACGGGATATCATTACCACATACTATTATAAATTCACCACCTATTATGGTGGGAATTATTCTTAAATACATTAGTCTTTGGAATTTACCATCATAAAAACATCTCATATAAATTAACTTGATTATCAGAATTAAAATAGAGTAAATGTGACCCTTCTATCACTTACTGTCATCTGGACAATGTAGGCCAGTAGCGTGAGTGAGGAGGGAGTGGTCAGCCATTGTTATTGTACTTAGACCAGAGGCGCACGGGAGCAAATACGGCTCCTGTTAATTTCTCTTGGACGAAGTGTTATGGAAACCAAAGGTGTGCCATTATCAACACGCTGTCAACAAATACAAGCTAAGTGTTCTGCCAAAACCCATTTATCTAATCATTTTTGGCCATTAATGTCAGTAGATAGGGTGAGCCGGTTAGAATACGAAATCGCCTCATACTAAAGGTAATTAAGCCTAGGTCTTTATGGTTAAATGTACAGTGTTTTCTCTGATATAGCTGTCATATATTAGGATTCTGGCTTCATAGCTAGCGCCCTTTTGACAGGTCAAGACGAGGAAGCATGCTTTGTGTACCAGTTACTGGGTTATGGAAGCTACCTCAAAGAGGATAATTTGGTGTCTACATCCTGGTTATACCTGGTGGACAAAGGCCTGCTGTACAATAAGATAAGGAACCTCTTCAATGTTTAACAATATATGTAGTTTAATACTGTAGTTTGATTGGCTGCATATATATAAATTCAATATAAACACCCCCTAATGTGTAGTGGATCGATTTGTGAGATTATTGCAGAAATACAGTCCACTTATCATACAAATTGCTATCGAAGTATATAAATTAAATAAATATAAATCTCACAGGTCGGTTCCCACACCACATTAGCTACCTTCCATTACTCTGACACTCTGCCTGACTCTATTGATTTATTAAATATGGTAGACAGTGGCTCGGAAAGCTCTTCTTTGCATTCTTAAAGCACCCTGGCAAACACTTCATCCGGCCCTGGGGATTTGTTTGGTTTTAGTTTTTCTAATTGTTTAATTACATCCTCCCTGGTAACTGCAAAACTAGTCAACCTGTCCTCATCCCCACCCACACAGACTTGTTCGGCTGAAGGCATATTGTTAAGTTCTTCTTTAGTAAATACAGATATAAAATATTTGTTAAAAATACTACTCATCTCCTTGTCATTATCTGTTGTTTGACCTGTCTCAGATTTTAATGGACCTATCCTTTCCCTAGTCTTAGTTCGATATAACCGAAAAAACCCTTTAGGATTTGACTTTGCTTGCTCTGCTATGCGAACTTCATAGTTTCTTTTTGCTTTCCTAATCTCTTTTTTAACATTTCTAACCAGTTGTATGAATTCCCGTTCCAAACCGACTTCCCCATTCTTAATCCTTTTGTACCAAGCTCTCTTTTTACCTATAAGGTTCTTTAAATTATTTGTTATCCACTTTGGGTCATTAGTGTTCGATCTATTAAATTTGTATGGTATACTACGTTCCTGTGCTTTGTTTAGAATATTCTTAAAGAAGTTATATATTAAATCCACATCGAAATCCCCTTTTACGTCACCTATCGCTGGGTTCATGTCTCGCTCTAAGACCGGCCCACACCCCATACCCAAGACTTTCCAATCTATTTGACCCCAAAAATTTCTTAGGCTATTAAAATAAGCTTTTCGAAAATCTGGCACTTTAACAGAATTTTCTCCTACAGGTCTGTTCCATTCTATGCTAAATCTGATTACTTTGTGATCACTGTTCCCTAGCTCACTCCCTATTTCGATGTCATTAATTTGTGTTTCCCTGTTAGTTAACACTAAATCTAAAATATTATTTTCCCGCGTTGGTTCCTTAATGTGTTGCATAAGAAAGCAATCGTCAATTAATTCTAGAAAATCTTCTGCTTCACTATTCCCTGTTTTGTTCACCCAGTTTATTCCACTAAAATTAAAGTCACCCATGACATAAATACTGTTAGATCTAGATGTTCTAGATATTTCATCCCATAGATGCTTTGCTTCCAATCTGTCTAAATTGGGTGGCCTATATATAACTCCTATTATAATATTTGCTTTTTCGTTTAATTCTATCCAAATAGTTTGTGTGGCTCAGTTTTGATTCCCTCTTTGAGACTACATTTCAAATTGTCCCAAACATATATGGCTACTCCCCCTCCTCGTCTAATATGTGTGAAATAGTTTAAATCTATTTATCTGATATTCGGCTAATAGTTCTCTATTTTCTACATTCATCCACGTTTCGGTAAGTGCAATAATATCTATTTTTTCTGTGTAGACAAGAGCATTTAATTCATTAATTTTATTTCTTAGACTTCTACTGTTAGTGTAATATATCCTAAGTGAATTATTATTTTGAGGCCCTTTTCTTTCCCTGATCATTTTGCCAATTCTTTTCTCCCACAAACACATACTTTTATTATCACCTTCCTCCAAATCAATTCCCATACCACTATCTACTAACAGTTTAAACCCAAACAAACACCTCTAACCACTGGTTCCAACGAGTTCGCAACAGCAACAACCCCAGCCCTCGATAGATGCACCCCATCACGAGCATACATTTCATTTCTTCCATAGAAGTGTTCCCAGTTGTCTATGAAAGATATTGCATTTGATTTGCAATATCTTTCCAGCCGGCAATTGACACCAAGTGCCCTCGACATCCATTTATTTCCCACTCCCTTTCTTGGAAGAATGCCACATATGATCGGGATTCCTCCCTTGCTCCTAACTAATTCAATGGCTGTCTTGAATCTCTGTATTAGTTCCTCACTCCTAACTCGCCCAACATCATTACCCCCTGCACTAATACAAATAATGGGTTTGTTCCCATTTCCCGTCATAATATCATTCATGTTTCCTACAATATCACCAATTCCAGCTCCCGGATAGCAAACCCTTATTCTGTTCCCCCTATCTCTAGCTCTGGCTATTATACAGCAGGCCTTAGTCCACCAGGTATAACTAGGATGTAGACACCAAATTTTCCTTGTGTGAGGTAGCTTCCATTACCCTGGTAACTGATAAACAAAGCATGCTTCCTCGTCTTGACCTGTCAAAAAGGCGCTAGCTATGAAGCCAGAATCCTAATATGACAGCTATATCAGAGAAAACACTGTACATTGAACCATAAAGACCAAGGTTTAATTACCTTTAGTATGAGGCGATTTCGTAACTGGCTCACCCTATCTACTGACATTAATGGCCAAAAATGATTAGATAAATGGGTTTCGGCAGAACACTTGGATTGTATTTGTTGACAGTGTGTTGATAATGGTACACCTTTAGTTTCCATCACACTTCGTCCAAGAGAAATTAACAGGAGCCGAATTTGCTCCCGTGCGCCTCACTGGTCTTAAACAATAACAATGGGTGACCACTCTCTCTCAGCTGACGCCTTCCTCACTTTGTAGAGATGTCAGCAACTGATTGAATGGTCACATCTACTCTATTTTTAATTGATAATTAAGTTAATTTATGAGATGTTTTTATGATGGTAAAGTCCAAAGACTAATGTATTTAAGAATAATTCCCAGCAGAATAGCTGGTGAATTATAATATGTGATAATGATATCCCGTTTTCTATAGACGGAAAATTCCACTACAAGTTACATTTTTTATGGGTAACTTGTGTATACATTGGCAGCAATATTATCTGCCTTTATTGATATTATTAAATGGTGTCGGATTTTCCGACAATAATTTAAGATTTATATGGCTCCCTTCACATAGGGTAATATTGGTGAATGAGGCAGTTGATGTGATAGCGAAGAGAGCTTCAGAAAAACTCTTGTCGATGTTGTATGTCATAAAACTTTGAAACGGACATGAATCAAGATGATCCAAGAAGATAAATAAAAAGTAACGAGAACGGCTATTGTGGACATCAGTAACACACACAAGCATTATGCGTCCTTCGCTTATGGTAGAGGAAAGTCTATTTGGAAGGATTCAATTTACGAGATTAATAATAGGATACAAATGTTTTTGGCATTACGGTGTTGTCAGTGAAATAGATAAAGAGCGTAAATTATGTAGTATGTTGCACGCCCACACCTTAGATCATTATATTAGTGTCAACTTAATAGCTATATAAATAAGGAAATAAGTAGTATACCACATCAAATTGTTAAGATGTGTGATAATAGTGTGATACAGAATACTTTGGAGTTACAAACACTGCCCCAAGAGTGTAACACACACACGCTGTGTTTACTGGATTAACCTGCAATGTAAAATGTGATTCTTGTACTTTGATTCGTGTATTTGGGTGCCTCTTGAGGGACTTGAAGTAGATGGTAGAAATAGCCTAAGCTACTTCATCCCTTTGAGATTTATTTTATTGTTTCTGTAAACGTACTTACACCATTTTCAAAACTCACATTTTGATCAAAGTTTCCCCAATTTTGTGTTTCTGCTTTGCTATCTCTTAGTCATACAACATAAGAAGCCTCAATTATCTTAATTTTTTTTCTTGGAACTCCCTTGTTAAATTAGGTTTAATTTTTTTGGAGCATTCCCATGACATTCAAAATTTGTCTTTGTTCTTGTGTTGTGCATGAACATTTTGCAAATGTTGTCTTCAACTTTCTTGGTTTCAAAGAATCATTTGGCAAAGCTTTGATACAAATAACGCATGGAGGTATTTTTTTTCCAATGATGGACGTGAATTCACAATAAACATGTGAAACGTCGTACGCTCATTATCTGACACACATAAGCTTCAAATTCTGTGTCTAAAACATACGAATAATTCAGACTGTATTAAATTTATAATATAAAGAACTTTTCCGTGCAAACAGCGAGGCGGACTTTATACACTGCTATCCAAGAGAGACCTGGGTCAAACTATCAGTAATCCAAATTAAGGGACGTCCTCTAAGTAATACGGCTACATTGGTAGTATTACGACGAACAGATGGTCAACTGATTCTGATACTGGTTTCAAACCACATGGCCAGGTATGGCTAGCCACCTTGCCAGAGCAATGCCAGGTAGCCAGTAAGTACACCGGGTTAGGGAGTTACTCAGGTGGTGGAGGGTGAGTGTCTGAGGGCTTGCCTTGGCTGCAGTGCCACCAAGTTTTGTGGAAAATGTGCAGAAGTATATGGAGTTAGACGGCCGTTTGAGTGCCGTAAGGTTTCTTACGTGCGATCCCTGTGCAACAGGGATCGCACATCTAAGCTGGTATTGTTGTTACACTCGTATGGGCCAATAGGCCTCTGCAGTTACCTTCATTCTTAAACACATGATGACTAATATATACAAACTCGCTTATTCATCGATTGACAGTTTCAAGTTGATTTTTTTATATCAACTATGTATTTTAATGGATTTAAACCAGTTTCTCAACATGGAGCATATGACCCACATGGGGGCAAAAATGGAAACTGGGTTGTGTGATATTAGTGAGTGCCATTTTCTTTGCTCTATATAATGAGTGAGGAGGGGGGTGGGGGGGGGGGTAATTTTGACATTATAAAAGGTTGAGAACCATTTTTTTAAGCTTAAATGTCATGGCTTAGTGACGAGCACAAGTCAAATTATTATTATCGGACAGTTAGCTGTGGCGCTGGAAGTTTGTATTATTTTCGTGTTGATTTTGCTAAGCCAGCTAACTCTAAAACTCAACCCCCCCCCCCCCCCCCACCGAACTAAAAAAAAAAAAATTCCTGGGTGAATTACCCCTGAACTAGACAGTACAAAACACTCGATAATTTACATTTGAGCCATATATGTAATAAACTACATATGAAGTAACTGTATCATGTATATAAGCATGTATTAATATCATGGATCAAAATCACTTCAAGGTGATAAAGATAGGCTTCAGAAATTATAAAAAAAACACTGGCAGATAGTTTAATACTGACAAAAGTAAGGTTATGAGGCTAGGTAATGATGATAGTCACAGGATATCAGGGGGAAGGTGATGAGATTGCGAAAGGAATCTTGGTCATAATTAGTAAGAACTGGAAGCAAAAAAATCTATTCATAACTGTTCGAAATAAGGCAAATAGGACCCTGGGAATATTTCTAGAAGCGTTAGCAATACAACACCTTGTGGCTTTCTGCAGCTGTAACTAGCAAGGGAGGTCGGTCGGCCGAGCGGACAGCACGCTGGACTTATGATCCTGTGGTCCTGGGTTCGATCCCAGGCCCCGGCGAGAAACAAATGCATAGTTTCTTTCACCTTATGCCTCTGTTACCTAGCAGTAAAATAGGTACCTGGGTGTTAGTCAGTTGTCACGGGCTGCTTCCTGGGGAGTGGAGGCCTGGTCGAGGACCGGGCCGCGGGGACACTAAAAGCCCCGAAATCATTTCAAGATAACCTCAAGAGGATAGCTCGTTAGGCCTTATTTAGAGTATGATGATCAGTTTTGGTAGCCATACTATAGAACGCGTCATGCATAGAATGACAACGTTAACACCACGAATTAGGAACCTACCTTGTGGAAAAAGATTGTTAAAGCTTAATTTACATTATCTAGTAAGGCGAAGAGTTAGGGGTGACCCTGATTGAAGTGTAAAAGTTAAACTACGTTTGAGACAAAGTACATCTCACGGGGATAGAGTAGTTTAGGCTATTTCTACCCTTCCCTTCCCCCTCCCCCTCCCTACGTGTACAAGCGGAAGAACGGGCATAACAAGGTTAAGGTATAAAAACAAAAACACAATAGAATACGAAACAATGGACGAAAATTATAAAAGTTTAGATTTAGGAAAGACCTGGATAAATACTGGTTTGGTGACAGGGTTATTGATTTTTGGAACAAATTACCAGGGTAACATAATAGATGTAGGGTCCCTTGATTGTTTCAAGCGTAGGTTAGACGTATAAGAATGACTGTGAATCTAAATAGAAGCTGCCATGTGAGGATCAATATCCTTCATTTTTGTTCATAAAGCAGACGTGGATTGTTTTACCGATCGTTTGAACCGTTAACAGGAGCTGCCCTTAATGTCCAAATGTTTTCTACTGTTCTGATGCTAGAAACAATAATAATGGCAGAAGTTAACAATAATAATAATCACGAAATAATGGAAGCAAATTAGATTATTTTCGAACTAGAAAAAATATTATAGTTTGTGAATGAGGTTGTAGATTAATGATACAAATTCAGGGCAAAGTTGGTTAGCAACCAAAGTGTCCTCTCGAATAATGCATCCCATTTTAATGTCAAAATTCCAAACAGCAATTTAGTTGATCATTTTGTCCGTCGTGGCAACTCCAGAAGACGGGCCGATGTAACCGGCGTGTGATTGCTGAAGTGATTCAAGTGTATGTTAGTGTTACTTTATTATTATTCTCCAGTAAGCAAACTACCAAGACTGGATGTGTTGATCAAAGGCTGCTTCAGCGTCTATGTATTTCATTATGTTCTTCTCATTGTAAATAACAAATATGACTACTCAGCTTTAGGGAAGCTTAATTTTAAGAAGCAACTTCATTTACCCAAAACACACTGGTTGTACAATGGTTTAAGAGGCGAGAACACACAGCTTCTCTGCAAGATATGGAATTACATGCTGAATTTGGTAAATGTCAGAGGTTCTTAAAACATGTTTTATTTCATATTATATAAAGTTTATATCATTGTTTATATCAAACAATAAAATTACAACTTGGAATAAATGATTTTAATTTTTTAGGGTTTTTAATATTTAGACATGAATTTGAGTAATTGTCTGGAACTGTACGAGCGGCCTCGAACGCCCGTAGAGTCTAGATGTAACACCAGCTGCATTGACATTTCATGTGTAAGGTGTTCATTATTGTTGTAAAGTTTACGAACATTATTTGTTAATGTTTGAGTGTGTCAGCCCGGGGCACTACATCCTTGATCTTCACTATATATCCCAATTCTCCATCACTTAATCAGTCTGGGATATCAACAGTGATGTTATTGATTGAACGTTTGTGTCTGGCTGTCAAATATTTTGCCTCGAAGTTGCGCATCATGAGGGAGTCGCCTTCCTCTATGATCACTGGTGGTATGTCAAGTCATGTCATGGGTTAACTTAATGTGTTAACGAACGTGTCTGATGAACGTTTTGTTTTAAGCATGTTGAGCATCTGGATGGGGTCGGCATCCTTCATGACCTCTGGTGGTACATCTAGCATGTTGGACAGCGCGGGGCAGAAATACTTTCGTTTTTAAATGTTCTGGAAATAGATTTGAAAGTTCTAAAAGGCAAACTGGGAATTCGTTTAATTATTCTGTGCTCCTTCCTGGGAGGTTTCCTTGGGCATAAACGAATTCTAGTTAACACTCTCTTCGGGATCCCGAGGCTCATGTTTTCCATAGATGTAAGCCTTCATAACTGCAGTCGCCATCACTACAGAAATGCAGTATAATCTCCACATTTTTCCAGTAGTAAAGTGATGCACTCGAACTCTGTCGATGATTTACTGATCTAGCTGCACTGCTCTAAATAACAGTGACGCTTGCGTTAATGTCCGAAGGTGGAAAATGGTCAGATGGGTAGTTGATGAAGACTTGGGGTCGGTAGGTCCTATGGTGACCAAATGGATTAAGATTAAGCCACCCAAAAGGTGGCGCGGGCATGAATAGCCCGAAAGTGGAGGCCCTTTGGAACCATTACCAATAGTTGAAACTGGAGATCTGTAAATGGATGGATTTTTTTTTATGGGGGCGCGGATGGCGGTCACGGAGGGCAAGCAATACCACTTACAGAGCTGGTGATTTAATGAAGGCCTCTAGGTCTTCCGTGTTTTCTTAGTCCGAGTCTTACTGCTAGTTGACATGGCTGTGTTGTCGTCCGTGGCGTAGTTCGTTGTTGGGGGTTTTGGTCTCATGGCCTGAGGTTGAGGCTGGTTCTGAAGTCGACGAGTTGTGATGGAAGCTTGTTCGGTAACGTCGGTGGTGGTTGTGGTCGGAGACCAACCTGTCCTCTTAAAAAGAACGTCGCTTTTGGCCGTTTGCCCGTATGGCCGAATTTGGACTTAATTTGAAATTGAAAAAAAATATGAAAATAAATTTGGGATTTTTTTTTCAACAACAGTAAGTTAAGGGTCCTCTGATAGGTTAGGTGCGCAGGAAATTCTCAAAGTTTCAAAACGTTATGAAAAACGTTAATTTAAAGTGCCCTCTTATAACCTCTGCGCGTACGCCAGACGACTCAAATAGAAAACGGAACAGAACGTCACTTTTGTGAGTGGATTTCATTTCAAATTACGTCCAAATTTGGCCATAGTGCGCATACCAGCCAAAAGTGACGTTCTTTTTAAGAGGACGGGTTGCGGAGACAGCACGTCTGCGAGCGCTTCTGTTGAGATTGTGATGGAGGTAGCTTTCGGGGCTGGAATGGAAGATGCTGCTGTTTGTGCAGCCTGGGTCTTTAGTGGAGCTGACGTCTGAGTTGATATCGACCTAGCAGTCGACCTTGTGGAAGTCCCCCGGGTGTGATAGGGGAGGTAGAGACACTTGCGTCAGGGGCTGTGATGAGGTCCAGGCCATTGTCTAGGTACAGCACATTTAGTTCCCTGATGAATCGGTGGTAGTCGGTTCCCATTGGGGGCCCCTGGGGGCCCCATTGTGAAAGCTGGCTTGACTGGTAAGAGGAACAACTGTTTGGTAAGACTGGGAATCGTCTGGTTGGTTGGTAAGAGCTGAGGTGTTTGTTATAGCATCAGGGGCTCTGGTGGCTGGGTTGAGGTTAACTTTCTTGGTTTCAACCTGGGCCTTTATTTTTTCCTTTCTGCCGGGAAAGCGGTGTGAAATTACAGGTTGATTGCCGTTGCGGAGAAGGCAGCGATGGGTTGTCGATTTGCAGATGGAATAATGGTCCTGGGTGCAAAGGTTCCACTTTTGGATGGGGTGTTGACACTTGTTGGTGGGATGGGAGTAATCGTAGCACGGAAAGCCCTGGGGAGCTCATGGTATCGTTCCTTCTCCACTTGGAAGGGTGGAATCTTGATGCGGAAGCAGTGCAGACCATGTGTGGCAGCCTGGTTGGTCCCGGCTAAGGTGGTGAAGGATATCTTCATGCTGGTGTGTCATCGTCGGTATCGGTGCTGCAGGATATAACATCGAATACCCTTTGGCTCGTTTTCTTCCTCGATGTTGGTAATGATCTCCGTTTGTTCTCGGTCCGTGATCCAGTGGCTGCTCCCGCTGACAAAGACTGTTCTGTCGGCGATGTACTGATGTGGGAAGAGAGGAAAGAAGTGGTGCACCTTTCTAAGTGTGCAATCGATTTAATTTTTTTTTTTTTCGATCCCCCACTAAAGAAAGAGAACAATATTCTCACCTTCATGACCAAAGTAAATGGGTGTAATCAGACGGCTTCTTTTAAGATCTTAAAGACGTCGCTTTTGGTGAAAGTATGGCCGTCCATGGGGCGAGTCCTGACTTTTAGGCATTTGTGACGCATAATAGTTGTTGAAACCCCCTCAACGGGTCCTAGTGGCGATGGATGTCTTGTCAACCCGTCCTCTTAAAAATAACGTCACTTTTGGCTGGTATGCGCGATATGGCTAAATTTGGACGTAATTTGAAATGAAATCGACTCACAAAAGTGACGTTCTGTTCCGTTTTCTTTTTGAGTCGTCCGGCTTACGCGCAGAGGTTATGAGAGGACTCTTTAAATTAACGTTTTTCATAACGTTTTGAAACTTTGAGAATTTCCTGCCCACCTAACCTATCAGAGGACCCTTAACTTACTGTTGTTGAAAAAATAAATCCCAAATTCATTTTCATATTTTTTTCAATTTCAAATTACGTCCAAATTCGGCCATACGGGCAAACGGCCAAAAGCGACGTTCTTTTTAAGAGGACAGGTTGCTTGTGTAGTTAGTCAGGATTGCTGGTGTGGACCGGGGGGGGGGGGTGTGTGTGTGGACCAAATGGATTAAATGATGAATATTAAGCCACCCAAGAGATGGCACAGGGCATGAATAGCCCGTAAGTGGTAGATTTTTTAGTAAAATTATACCGTGTGTTGTTCGCATTTAATATCTATCTATATATACTTAATATCGCTGCTATCGTGGGGAAGGATACTGATTGACAGGATTTGAGGGTGTTGTCCAGCTGCCGGACACCTTTTTTGACCAGAATAATGGCAGTGTTGCAGTAACCACCATGAAGCCTTCAAGATTCAGGGGCTTTTAAAGCTCTTAAAAGGTCGTTGGTTGCTTCATATTCCTGGAGATAGTGAAGTAGTGGGTTTTCTGTGATTGGCAAAAGATGCATGCCCTCTGTCTGGGTTAACCAATCTCCCAGTTGCATCTGTAACCTAGACGTAGTCTATATAACCGAACTGCTTTTTCCCTGTGGATGGCCTGAAAATGCCATATTGTAGAGGGTGAACCTTCTGCTACTCGGTTGTAGATGGGCTTTGTTGAGGTGTGAGAGTTTTTTGGTGATGGTGTTTTTTATGTATTCGAGGCAGGGCTGGATTGTTTTATTAATCACTGGATAACTAGTTAGCAATTTCATCGCCTTTCTCATTTAATGCGATTCCAATATGGGAAGGAATCCAGTTTAAGGTTATGTTGAGTCTTTTTCTTTTAGCTACTGCTCCAAGATACAAAATGGTGGTAATTATTTCCACGTTGTCTTTCTACCGCATTTTCCCTAATATTTGAAGTGCAGCTTTTGAGTGTGTGTGATTGCACATAGAGAGAGTTGTGCAATCTCACATGGGAATGCCTTTTGATTGGCAAACATCTCGGTTTGGGTTGAAGATATTGGCCCTTCCAGTCTCCAATTGGCCTGTTCGCTGTCCATGCAAAGAGCATCGCCACCCATATTCTGTGTCAACCGATCCGTCTGTGAAGACGTGACTGCCTCCTGCTACTGCTATGCTGCTCATTAGATTTTCTATGATGCACCTTAGAATTGTTGGATCATAGGCAGCTTTTTCATTGGAAGACTTTTCCCGTAAGACATATTATAGGGTCTCTTACTATTTTGAAGATAGGCTACATGGAGCCTGAGAGCTGAGTGGACAGCGCTTCGGATTCGTATTACCTAGGTTCCGGGTTCGATTCTCGTGGAGGCGGAAACAAATGGGCAGTTTCTTTCACCCTGATGCTCCTGTAACCTAGCAGTAAATAGGTACCCGAGTTACACCTGCTACGGGCTGCTTCCTGGGGGTGTGTAACAAAAAGAATGCCTGGTCGAGGACCGGGCTGCGGGGACGTTAAGCCCCGAAATCATCTCAAGATAACCTCAAGGTAAGGCTCCTCCCACGGTGGGCAACAAGTGTAGTTTGGGTGTAGGTGATCACCACCTCTATCAAGAATCGTACTTTTTAATTGTAATCGTTTAGAAATTTTCCCGCTCTGGCAGCCCAAGAGTTTCTATTGTCTTGTCTAAGTCCAACCACCAAGGCCTGTCTTGCTGGGATTGGATCAGGGGAATAAATTATCTTGCTGATAATTGTAGCTGCTGTTTGATATTTTCTTTCTTGAAGAGAGGGCAAACTAGTTTCCAATCTTCGTTTCAAGCCTGGTCTACATAGGGGGCTCCCACGGCAGCTCTCATAGCATTGATTTGGGCTACTTCAAGCCTTTTCCACTTGTTGT
>NC_091161.1:51754768-51767268 GCF_040958095.1 Procambarus clarkii
GCTTGCAGCCTATTCTACTATTAAAGTAATCAAGTCTTGCTGCCACATACACAAGTAAATATTGTGGCCTAACTAGCCTACTCATACAAGGGGTAATGGGAGGGAAAATGATCTACCTTACATTCCTGGCTCACGACGCCTGTCCCTCGATGGTGTGAGGTTCCCACGCTTCCTTGGGTCGATCCTTGACGATCCAGGACGTTCCACAGATCCTCAGGTGTCGTGGAGCCTTCGCGTCGTCGCCGTTCCAATCCCTGAGATTCAGCTGCCCCAATCCTGGTTCATCGATGGGCGCTGAGCTAATCACTATTTTTCCCCACACTCGCCTCTCCCACAGGGCGTTGCTCCGTGTCCTAGGCACGGTGTCGTCCTTCCAAGATTCTCAGTGGATGTGACCCCAGTCACAGCTAGGCCTGCCCGCCCACCTTCCAGACCTCAACGTCCAACCAGCGGCGCCGCCCAGTGTCGTCGCCGACTATTTTCCAAGTTTGGCACTTCTCTGCTCACTGAACTTGGTTCCTCTTTTGCTTCCCAGAAGCGCAGGGTCTCCAATAACTATGATGGGCTGCGATGGCCAGCTCAATCCACTGAACAAGGCTTGCAGAGCCTCCAATCCTTGAGAGCAGACCGAGGCGCGTCCTGTCCCTTCCAAGATCAGAGCCACTCTGACGTTGGCGCCGCCCGGGGCACTCGGTGACGTCATGGCGGGCCCTGATTGGTCGCCCGCGACCTACGTCGGCCAATCCGCGATCGGCAATGTCCCTTCCAAAAGGTCATATCTGCCGTAGGGGATACTGTTTCATTTTATAACAGGGCGCCAATTTTCCTTTATTTACAACTTATAATATAACTTCCTTCCCTTAACTGGCAGCCGGTCTGGTCGCCACATATATCATTAGACTCCCTGAACCTCAGAGAATCAGTAGGGAGAGCTGATATGACTCTTTAAGCCGGCAAACGAAAGAAATAGGAGAGGGCACCGTAACATTACCGAGGTGTTTACTGGATTATGATGCAATGTTTTTATTTAAAAAATTACAAATAAAGCCCAGGAACGTGGTGTGCTATAGATTGATGATTTAAAATAGTAGTGACCCAAAATGAATAACCATGGCACTAAAGAACCTAATCAGAAGACAAAAGGCTCAATGTATATGAATTATGACAATATTAAAGTAAAAAGTACGTATTGCAGGGCAAGCAAAGAAAGCCTTCAGTGTTTCACCAGATGAAACAAAGATTACAGACAACACCTGGCTATTAAAAAATAAGTCAAATAACTGGTAATGAAAATAATTTAAATTACGAAATTATAAGAAAGTACCAAAGAACTTTATGAATACTGCAGAACAAATCTACGTAGAATGTGCAGATGACGTCCTGACAAGTTTAGTGGTTACCAGAGAGGAAATTATTAAACAAATATAAAAAAGGAAGCAATGGCGATCACAGGTGGTGGTAAGCAGCCACAGCCGCAAGGTCACCTGACCTTAAGGCAGCCAGGATGTCTCCAAGGGACAGAGTCAGAGATTGTAGGTATTTCAAATATAATGTTTATATGAAACTATTTGTGTGTTAATTTTTACTTTAATCATCATAAAGTTAAGTGAGCAATACTTTCGAGCGTTTCCTGCATCCTTCAATTTTTTTTATGAAAAAAAAACTAAAATATATTTAAAATTTGGGATGTGGTTACAGTATTTCTGAACAAGTTTTTTTCTCTCTTTTTAGAGAGCCATATTTATACGTTCTGCTTGTGGGGGTATCTCGCTCCAAAATATTGATAAGGATGGTCCTTCGAAAGATTTGAGATTAAGAAAAGGACATAATTGGAGAAACAGTGCCTATGGATCTTTTATGTAAGTATGATGGAAATCTATTACTGTATAATGAATGAACTGTAGTTAAAATAAATTACGAATCCAAATCCCTCCACACACTTTGGGGGGTTTGATTAGTACAGAGAAATTAATGCATTTCAAGTAAAAATAATTGAAGATTAATATACAAGAAATATTGAAGAAAATATGAAATATTGGAGATTTTAAATAATCTTTGGATTAATAAAATATAATATTCTACAAACTACAAGAACGAAATAACAGCTTAGCTGTATTAAGGAAAGCTACCATGCATCGGGATATATTCATCACGAGAAACTTGTTTCATCAGGCTATCCTGGGAACACTGTATTGAGGCAGCATCATATCTTCCTTATTATCAGCAAATCCAAGCTGAAAGGCGAGTAGTATGTAGAAATCTTCTAGTGTGTTATAATACCACATTTCTAAATTAGATGTGGTAAAGCCCAGTAAATACACTTGCTGGTTATTTTTAATGGGCGTGCAGCATAGCGACAAATCGTCCAACCTATTATGTTGATGGGATCACAACAAACAAGGGAAATGGACTTGTAGATTTGCCGATACTGATGTCTGTGATATGATAAAGCAGTCTCGTCCTCCTAGCGTCTGTAGTGGAATGGATGGTGGGTTGATGAGGCGGTAATTTGACCAGCTTCCAATCTCTCTAGCTTAATGGCGTCGCTTGCCAGTTCTTCCTCCTTCCCAGGTAGCTCGCCATGCGCAGTTTTGCTATGCCGCACTTAATATTATCTATGATTTAATTAATATCCCAGTTTATAGGAACTAAAGATTATCAGGAATTACAGAGAATTCATTTGTCTGATTTGACAATATTCAAATCCTCATTTCTTGATAATTATATGAACGTTGTTCAATGAGAGAGTGCTGGATATAAATTCAGTCGTATGTGAGTGTGCTGGAATAGCAATTCGTAATTGCAAGAATTATTACCAGCTAATAAACAATACTATGTAAACGAATATAAATGTATTATCTGCTTCAATTCACGAAGTATATTCATGCACTAGAGTTATTAAATAATTATACTCATTAAAGAATGTGAAATAAGGAGAATTTAATATAATTCTCATGAATATAAATATTTTCCTTCGTCGTGTGATCTGATGCCATACGTGACTAGAATTTCTGGGGAAACGAGGCGTTATTATGAGTTAATTAAATGATGTTAATTTTAGTACTCTACTGGTTAGCAGTGTTAGTAAAATTATATTACACAGTACAAGAATAGTTTAAGATACTGAATATTAGTAATAAAGTGTTGGATATTTCAAACCCTGCTATCATACCCCCCAAAGCTAAACCGGAAATTATTAATTCGCTTGTGTTACTCTAAACAATGAGTTAAACTTTCCCAAGTTCTTGAGCACCTGAACATCAATATAGTAGTTAAAAAATAATATGAATAAGCTCATTTTAAATCAGGAACTCGCCCCCGTCTTCAACAGAGTGAGTGGGTGGGTGTGTGTGTGTGTGTGGGGTGTGTGTGTGTGTGTGTGTGGGGTGTGTGTGTGTGTGTGTGTGTGGGGTGTGTGTGTGTGTGTGTGTGTGTGGGGTGTGTGTGTGTGTGTGTGTGTGTGTGTGTGTGGGGTGTGTGTGTGTGTGTGTGTGTGGGGTGTGTGTGTGTGTGGGGGGGGGGGGTGTGTGTGTGTGTGTGGGGTGTGTGTGTGTGTGTGTGTGGGGTGTGTGTGTGGGGGGGGGTGTGTGTGTGTGTGTGGAGTGTGTGTGTGTGTGTGGAGTGTGTGTGTGTGTGTGTGGAGTGTGTGTGTGTGTGTGTGTGTGTGTGTGGTGTGCGGGGTGTGTGTGGGGTGTGTGTGTGTGTGTGTGGGGTGTGTGTGGGGTGTGTGTGTGTGTGGGGGGGGGTGTGTGTGTGTGTGTGGCGTGTGTGTGGGGTGTGTGTGTGTGTGTGGGGTGTGTGTGTGTGTGTGTGGGGTGTGTGTGTGTGGGGTGTGTGTGTGTGTGTGTGGGGTGTGTGTGTGTGTGTGGGGTGTGTGTGTGTGGTGTGTGTGTGTGGGGTGTGTGTGTGTGTGGGGGGGGGGTGTGTGTGTGTGGGGGGGGTGTGTGTGTGTGTGTGGGGTGTGTGTGTGTGTGTGTGTGTGGGGTGTGTGTGTGTGGGGTGTGTGTGTGTGTGTGTGTGTGTGTGTGGGGTGTGTGTGTGTGTGTGTGTGGGGTGTGTGTGTGTGTGTGGGGGGTGTGTGTGTGTGTGGGGGGGGGGGTGTGTGTGGGGGGTGTGTGTGTGTGGGGGTGTGTGTGTGTGTGGGGGGGTGTGTGTGTGTGGGGGGTGTGTGTGTGGGGGGGGGGGGTGGGGGTGTGGGGTGTGTGTGTGTGTGTGGGGTGTGTGTGTGTGTGGGGGGGTGTGTGTGTGTGGGGGGGGGGGGGTGTGGGGGGTGTGTGAGTAGTGTAAAGGGAGACACATGGGGAGTAAAAATTTTCAGAAACAGTTGGGCACTTCCATGCCGACTCGACCCCAGCGGGCCAAATCGTAAAAAAACTTTTCAAGTGGTCGGGTCAGGACGCTCTCGGCGCGCACCTGGCTGGCTGGCGGGGTGGGGTGGTGGTCTGTTCCTCCTGGGGTCCCCAGGGCCCACCACCCAGGGTGTACCTGAGGAACTGGTGCCCTATCCTAACCTGTTTTTTCACTTTTTGTCTCGAGCTTTTAAGACGAGTCTAAGGCATCAAGAAGGGGGTCCCTACTTATGAAAGGTACAGAGGGTTAATGTTCAATAGATTCAAACCAAAAAATACACTGGTGAAAGGAATATGACAGTTTTTTGGAGTATTTTAATGGCACTAGTATATGTGTGCGTGTTTTTTTTTATGTAAACACAATATATATTTTTTTTTTAATTCCTGCTGAGAAGTGTATATGAAATAAAGTGTTTGTCATTACATTTGGTAAGGTTTCAATAATCAGGTAAAAAATAAAATGTGAAAGACTCGAGTTATATTTTTGCGTCACTTACCACAGATATGTCCCATTTTCTCTAGATTCCGTTTCACAGAAAACATCTTCACGGGCGGGCCAGTCCCGTTTTCGTCGAGGGGGAAACTAAGATAATTGACAGAAAAAAAATATATGCAAGTTCCATTTTATTTCCAAACACTGGTTAGTTTAATTATTAAAATCAGGAGTTGGCTTATTATTAAGATCTGGAAACAACAACGTATTATTTCATGTTTTTTTTCATCCAAACATATGGAAACAAGTATTTATGTTTAATTTCAGAGGAAAGAACATTATCAAATATTTTTTTCATAGGAAAGAGCAAACATCAGAAAAGACATAATTCATTCGTTCATTCGTTCATTCATTCATTCATTCATTCATTCAGTATTATAGATATCCCCCCACCGGTAAATTAAAAACATTATTTTCATCGTTAGTTCTTTTTTATTTAACAAAAAACTACAACAAATACATAACATAACATTACAATACATATAACTACAATAATATATATATATATATATATATATATATATATATATATATATATATATATATATATATATATATATATATATATATATATATATATATATTATATATATATATTATATATATATATATATATATATATATATATATATATATATATTATATATATATATATATATATTTTTATATATATATATATATATTTTTATATATATATATATATATATATATATATATATATATATATATATATATATATATATATATATATATATATATATATATATATATGTCGTACCTAGTAGCCAGAACTCACTTCTCAGCCTACTATGCAAGGCCCGATTTGCCAAATAAGCCAAGTTTTCATGAATTAATTGTTTTTCGACGACCTAACCTACCTAACCTAACCTAACCTAACTTTTTTGGCTACCTAACCTAACCTAACCTATAAAGATAGGTTAGGTTAGGTAGGGTTGGTTAGGTTCGGTCATATATCTACGTTAATTTTAACTACAATAAAAAAAATTGACCTCATACATAATGAAATGGGTAGCTTTATCTTTTCATAAGAAAAAAAATTGAGAAAATATATTAATTCAGGAAAACTTGGCTTATTAGGCAAATTTGGCCTTGCATAGTAGGCTGACAAGTGCGTTCTGGCTACTAGGTACGACATATATATATATATATATATATATATATATATATATATATATATATATATATATATATATATATATATATATATATATGACCGAAAAAGTAAGATTAATAATTCTAACACAAATTTTCTCGATCTTTCTTACGTTTCTTTTCACTATTGATGTTAATTCAAAAATCAATTCTCCAAAATTCATTTTTATTTCTAGTCTGACGTGCCACTTGAGCGCATTTCGTAAAACTTATTACATTTTCAAAGACTTTAGTTTACACAAACACACACACACAACGTTAATTGAATAGAGCTTAAACATCTTCGAGTTTTTTATACCTACATTTGGATGAGGTGACATGTTACAATAGTTTTGGATGAGGTGAAAATAAACTTTTAACACAAGACAGAACACGAAACAATGGGTATTAAAGGTAGGTAACTGCAGAAGGCCTATTTTTATTGTCCCATATTTCTTGATGCTTCTATATTGGAGTGGAGTCTTGAAGTGGGTAGAATATAGTTGTGCATTAATTGGCTGTTGATTGCTGGTGTTGTCTTCTTGATGTGTAGTGCCTCGCAGACGTCAAGCCGCCTGCTATTGCTGTATCTATCGATGATTTCTGTGTTGTTTGCTAAGATTTCTCTGGTGATGGTTTGGTTGTGGGAAGAGACTGTATGTTCCTTAATGGAGCCCTGTTGCTTATGCATCGTTAAACGCCTGGAAAGAGATGTTGTTGTCTTGCCTATATACTGAGTTTTTTGAGGCTTACAGTCCCCAAGAGGGCATTTGAAGGCATAGACGACGGTCTCTTTAAAGCGTTCTGCTTTGTGTCTGGAGAGTTTCTCATGAGTAGGCTGGCCGTTTTTTTGGTTTTATAGTAAATTGTCAGTTGTATCTTCTGATTTTTGTCTGTAGGGATAACGTTTCTACTAACAATATCTTTCAGGACCTTTTCCTCCGTTTTATGGGCCGTGGAAAAGAAGTTCCTATAAAATAGTCTAATAGGGGGTATAGGTGTTGTGTTAGTTGTCTCTTCTGAGGTTGCATGGCGTTTCACTTTCCTTCTTATGATGTCTTCCACGAAACCATTGGAGAAGCCGTTGTTGACTAGGACCTGCCTTACCCTACAGAGTTCTTTGTCGACTTGCTTCCATTCTGAGCTGTGGCTGACAGCACGGTCGACATAAGCGTTAACAACACTCCTCTTGTACCTGTTTTTGCAGTCACTGTTGGCATTCAGGCACATTCCTATGTTTCCTTAGTGTCTACACTAATATCTATATATATATATATATATATATATATATATATATATATATATATATATATATATATATATATATATAGTGTATATAACATAGTGTATGTAACAAACCTGTTTGTTTCCTTAGTGTCTACACTAAGGAAACAGCATCACGCCAGATTTTGAACAGGATTTCTCACCTAAAACACCCCCATACTTGTCGGACGATTCCGATTCCGACCCCTACCCGCCACCACCAAGAACCCGCCGCTACAAACGTAAGTTTTTTTTTTTGTTAATTATTATTTATTACTATTATTATTATTATTATTGCGAGTGCTAGAGAGAAAGAGAGAGAGACATCACATAGACACCTCTTAAAAGGCTATTGTATTGTTATTCCTTCCAGGACCGCCATATCGCACTCTAATTCAACAACAACAACAACAACAATGCGAGGAACGGCAACAACAACAACATGCACACACCTCGCCCAGCTCCTTGGTCGATATGCGCGTCAGATCCCCCGATTTGTTCGAAAGTTATAGCAGCGACCAGTCAACATCATCGCTTCGGCGTGGGGGGCAGCATAGGGAACGTGAGTATTTCGCATTTTTTTTTTTTTGTTGTTGTTATGTGATCTCGATCGCACCACTCGCTCAAAAAAAAAAAAAAAAAAAAAACAGATGGGGGCATACCAATATTAATGATAATTTTTTTAAGACGTCTCAATCAACAATCAATACACACACACTACATACATACAATACTGTTATTAATCCCTCTTTTTTTGCATACGCTTACAGTGACGACTCATCATCAAACCCAGCAGACTCATCACCCAACACCTCGCCAGAGTCGGTCGACTCACCACCACCACCTTCTCCGTCCCCTCCTCGGGATATTGAAATTGTGAACATCATTCGCAATTTCAATGGGGCTTACACACGCTATTCATTTAGCGTGCCAGAGCACGTGCAGGGTGATCCAGGGGCTTGTTTACGAACATATCGCGCATTTTTCATTGATTTCGTCAGTGGTTTATTCACTTTAGAACATCCACATATTCGACTATTCCCCGATTTTACATTTGCGGTGCGGAGGCTCAACGTAGAGCCCGACGATGATTTTGATCCAGTAATGCATATGCGCGGGGAAATGCGTGCCATAACTCAAGAGGAAGTAGAACAGCTTGTTAATTTGTGGGTCGAAGAGATCGACAATAAACTAGAGGAGTTGCTAGGGGAACAGGAAGGGTTGAGTGTCGGGATAGAGTCGATTTCGGGGTTTTGCATAAATGTGGCCCTCATCGAACACCCAATTCGACTGGGTTCATTCGTAGATTACCCGGCCAAGTTTCAGGGCAAAGGCCACATATTCAACCCCCGAGGGGAATCCAATATTTGTCTTATGCAGTGCATCACTGTGCACAAATGTTTGGCCCGCGGGCTCCTTTATAACAACAAAAAAAATCAGGCCAAATCTGGGCGATGGTGTCGCCGACAAGTAAGATGGAGTAATAATACAGGCGCCCCAGTATCTTTTGACGACATCGCCAAAGTCGAAGATTTAAACAGGTCTTCTATATTTATGTTCTGGCAAAAGGAGATAATGGTCGTCATTACATTAGTTTGGCTAGAAAAGGCCGTGGGAATTTTAAGGATGTTATATCTTTACTTATGCTGGAAGGCCGACATTTGGTCCTCATCAAGGACTTTACCAAATATGTGCGTAATATGATGTCTCATTCGGAAAACATCCCAGCTGATTATAACTTTTGCCACAGCTGTCTTATCGCCCTCCCACCCCATCAAATGCTCGAGCATGAAGCAACTTGCGAGGTCAAACAAACGTTGCATTTTCCTCCCCCAGAAAAGAAAATAGAGTTTAAACATTTCGGGCGAGCGTACTGGCCAAGCCACACGTGCTATTATGATTTTGAATGCGGCCTGCAAAAGGATAGGCCACAGGGCATAATCGAAGCACGTCACAGGGCCATCGCATATGCGTACATAATCATAGACCGTCGCTATAATATCGTCGAAAAAGATTTCTACCTCGGGCCTAATTCTGCAACCCATTTTGTTAATAAACTATCCTCCTCGTGGGCCAGAATAACGCGAGAACAGCCATATTACCATCTGCACATGTCGAAGGAGCAAAAGGAAATTTACAAGAGTCAGACCATGTGCGAGATATGCGACGAACCTTTCGGGCCCAAAATCGTCAAAAATAGGCAGTCGTGCGTAGGACCGTGTCCTACGCACGACCCGCAAAGATTCGCTCACTATTGACACGCCCACATATCTAGGCTTTCAAATTCTTCAAATAGCTAAAAGGCGGCTATATTCCTTTTGGTATGACACGGTCAAAGCGAAATATGGTGACAAGGCAAAACTGCTCTACACCGACACTGACTCGTACATTATTCAGCTTACTTGCAGAGATGCTTTTGAAGAGCTTAATAAGGCCCCACTCATATGCCACATTGATTTTAGCAATTTCCCCGAAGATCATTCTCTATATTCAATCGCGAGAAAGGGCAAACTGGGTCTTTTAAAGTCCGAAGTAGGGTCTAAAATTATAACCCAGCTCGTTGCCCTTAAGCCCAAAATGTACTTGCTAGTGACGCTGGATAAACAGCACATTTGCAGATGCAAGGGGATCACACGACGTCAGCAAGCTGGGCTAGAACACTCATCTTTCATAGAAGCCCTTGAAACAAACACATGTCAGAGGTTTGTGACTAGGTCTATTAGAAATGTTGGCGGTCAAATGTGTACATGCGTTACTATCAAGAGAGGCTTATCCGCGTTTGTTGATAAGCGATACGTAATAAGCCCCACCGTTTCACTGGCTTATGGTCACCCTGATATTCCACACAATCCAGAGGATGAGGAGGCGGTCATTAGTGACTTGGAGATGGATGTGGACGCAGAGGAAAATGTGGAACAAAATATATGCCCTGCAGGACGGCGTCATTACCCAATTTTCAATATGTGGGCCAAGAGAGATTCTTTGGCCCAAATCATATTCCCAGACATGCGGTGAAATATACTCGCTCCTCTGCATTAAAAAAAAAAAAACTGTTTGCATTCTCACATTAGTGCATGTAGGGGATATTATTATTACTTATTATTATTATTACTACTTATTATTATTATTACTTATTATTATTATTATTATTACTTATTATTATTATTATTACTTATTACTTAATATTAATAATAATAATAATTATTACTTATTATTATTATTATTATTAATATTTTTTGCAAAAGTTTTTTGCCGACCTATAGATTTAAGCTTGTAAATATGTATATATTATGTTTTGTATCAATAAACAAAAGTATGTATTTTTTAATGTTTTCTTTGTCACGCCCTAAGCTTGTATATATCATGTTTATGTTTCTATAAAAGAAAGAAATACATTTTTTTTTTATATCCCCCCCCCCCCCGTGTTCTTTTCCATATATATATATATATAGACTGTCAGACCACGGAGGAAGATGAAAAGGGAATTTCCTTAAGTACTTTCGTATATTAAATACATCTTCAGAAGGAATGATTCCTTCTTCAGAAGGAATGATTCCTTCTGAAGATGTATTTAATATACGAAAGTACTTAAGGAAATTCCTGTTTCATTTTCCTCCGTGGTCTGACATTGTCACATTCTTAATCGCGTGTTTATTGTCGTGATACACACACACACACACACACATATATATATATATATATATATATATATATATATATATATATATATATATATATATATATATATATATATATATATATATATAACTGAAAACTCACACCCCAGAAGTGACTCGAACCCATACTCCCAGGAGCAACGCAACTGGTATGTACAAGACGCCTTAATCCACTTGACCATCACGACCGGATGTGTGCCCCAAAGAATGAGGTGATTTGGTAAAATGCTATGCCCAAGATTACTATCCGAGTGCCGGCGGTGGGGTGGTTCAAATAGCCTCGGCTATCACCTCATTATTGTCCGGTTGTGATGGTCAAGTGGATTAAGGCGTCTTGTACATACCAGTTGCGTTGCTCCTGGGAGTATGGGTTCGAGTCACTTCTGGGGTGTGAGTTTTCAGTTGCATATTGTCCTGGGGACCATTCAGGCTTGTTTGCATTTGTGTTCCTCACGTGTGCCCCAAAGAATGAGGTGATTTGGTAAAATGCTATGCCCAAGATTACTATCCGAGTGCCGGCGGTGGGGTGGTTCAAATAGCCTCGGCTATCACCTCATTATTGTCCGGTTGTCATTCGCCTTAGGGACGTGATTATAAAACGTACGCTTGGCTTGTTCAAACGAGAAATCCAAAAACCTCTTAGGATATTGTAAACTCTTCCCAATTTCATATATTTTAGCAAAGAGTTTAGATATATATATATATATATATTGTGACGATAATCTCCTTCAAGAGATTGAGCCTGCTCTTCCCTCCAAAAATACGTCGATACATCTATATAAAACTACTATGGAAGAAATGTCCAACAACGACAACAACATCTCCAAGGTTTGCCAGAGCGCAAAACGTATGCAGCCAGGAACACCTGCTACAGCCTCAAACCGCCAAACTACCTGTCTTGTTGCCGGCTCCTCGCTGATTGGCCGCCGGTCTGGCTGCAACTGCACTCCACCCACCATGCTACTTGATGTCTGGGGCCGCCACGACCTCAGTCCTCAGAATATTCAGTGCTTTCATACGGTTAACACGTCTTCCTAGTAGACGGAGCTTTGGCTTACGTGTACTAAGAGAGGTGATAGCTTAAAGCCAATATTCCTGCACCTCTCATTTTATTGTATATTGCACAGCTTGTTATTGCTCACTTGTCTTAACGTAACTTTTCATTTTTTCATTTAATTCTTCTTATTATTTTGATTGATTGATTTTATTATACGAATTTGTATGTCCATTTTATTCATGTTTTGTTTATTTAACGTAATTTAAATTCCATTGTTAAAATTTACTTGTGTTTTGTGTGTCTTCTCCTTACCTTACCACAGACGAAGTTCCAGATGTTCTATTTTTTTTTAATTCTATGTGACGAGGCCATACCCCTAGCTTTGAACAGCCGAACACCAACGCGTTACCGTCACAATATATATATATATATATATATATATATATATATATATATATATATATATATATATATATATCGTACCTAGTAGCCAGAACTCACTTTTTGGCCTACTATGCAAGGCCCGATTTGCCTAATAAGCCAAGTTTTCATGAATTAATATATTTTCT
>NC_091161.1:51772268-51809881 GCF_040958095.1 Procambarus clarkii
ATGATATTTTGTTTATATCACATAAAGGAAAAGGGGATGATCAACGTTAAAACATTGCTAAATTCGATGATTTTTAGTACGAAACAAAATGCTAGAAAACTTCCTTAAAATGCAATATTATGCGAAAATCTGAGATTTGAAGGCCAAATCACATATAGTGATACTAGTGATTCATCGTATATATAATGAATTAATAGCAATAAACTGAAAATTCACAAAAACGTGGAAAAACAGCAAAATATTTCCTAATTCGAAGATATTTTGTTTATATCCCATAAAGGAAAAGGGGATGATCAACGTCAAAATATTGCTGAATTCGATGATTTTTAGTACGAAACGAAATGCAAGAAAACTTGCTTAAAATGCAATATTATGCGAAAATCTGAGATTTGAAGGCCAAATCACATATAGTGATACTACATGAAATAGTATCGAAATATTGGTAAAAATGAATATATTTACGTAATATCAAACAATATGAAAAACGTGAAAAAAGTCATTATTATACCAAATTTGAGGGTTTTAACTTCGAATCATAGAGCGACGTTTCGTATTTTTTAGACCCTAGAAAAAACATATAAAGATGTTGCTTCCAATACAAATGATAAAAATCAATGTGTTTTCATTAAAATTAACTAAAATGTTCCTGATTTTCGGTTTATATTACCGATGGAAGATGTACACGTAAAACCGTTCTAATCCGGCTGAAACGTCGATATATGCAATAAAAACAGAACTTCTCCCCTTTTAAATATCTTACTCAGTATTTTAACGAGAAACAAATAGATGATTGCAAATGAAGTATTTAAGGTTATTTTCTGATCAATTATGTGTTTGCACAATTTTTCTCGTATATTTAATGAATCAATAACAATAAACTGAAAATTCACAAAAACGTGGAAAACGGCCTAATTCGATGATATTTTGTTTAAATCACATAAAGGAAAAGGGGATGATGAAGGTCAAAATATTGCTAAATTCGATGATTTTTAGTACAAAACAAAATGCAAGATAACTTGCTTAAAGATGCAAAATTTGCGAAATTCTGAGATTTGAAGGCCAAATCACATATCGTGAGAAAACATGTAGTATCGAAATATTGGTAAAAACGAATATATATACGTAAAATCACACTTCATGAATAACGTGAAAAATGTCACTATATTTTCATATTTGAGGATTTTAACTTCATATCATAGAGCGAGGTTTCGTATTATTTAGATCCAAGAAAAGACATATGACAATGTTGTTTCAAATACAAATGATAAAAATCAATGTGTTTTCATTAGAATTAACTAAAATGTTCCTGATTTTCTGTTTATATTACCGATGGAAGATGTACACGTAAAACCGTTCTAATCCGGCTGAAACGTCGATATATGCAATAAAAACAGAAATTATCCCCTTTCCTATTGGAAAATTTGAAATTGAAATTTCCTATTTCTTATTGCCACTCAGTATTTTAACGAGAAACAAATAGTTGATTGAAAATGAAGTGTTTAAGGTTAAATTCTAATCAATTATGTGTTTGCATCATTTTCATCGTATATATAATGAAATTATAGCAATAAATTGAAAATTCACAAAAACGTGGAAAAACAGCAAAATATTTCCTAATTCGATGATATTTTGTTTATATCACATAAAGGAAAAGGGGATGATCAACGTTAAAACATTGCTAAATTCGATGATTTTTAGTACGAAACAAAATGCTAGAAAACTTCCTTAAAATGCAATATTATGCGAAAATCTGAGATTTGAAGGCCAAATCACATATAGTGATACTAGTGATTCATCGTATATATAATGAATTAATAGCAATAAACTGAAAATTCACAAAAACGTGGAAAAACAGCAAAATATTTCCTAATTCGAAGATATTTTGTTTATATCCCATAAAGGAAAAGGGGATGATCAACGTCAAAATATTGCTGAATTCGATGATTTTTAGTACGAAACGAAATGCAAGAAAACTTGCTTAAAATGCAATATTATGCGAAAATCTGAGATTTGAAGGCCAAATCACATATAGTGATACTACATGAAATAGTATCGAAATATTGGTAAAAATGAATATATTTACGTAATATCAAACAATATGAAAAACGTGAAAAAAGTCATTATTATACCAAATTTGAGGGTTTTAACTTCGAATCATAGAGCGACGTTTCGTATTTTTTAGACCCTAGAAAAAACATATAAAGATGTTGCTTCCAATACAAATGATAAAAATCAATGTGTTTTCATTAAAATTAACTAAAATGTTCCTGATTTTCGGTTTATATTACCGATGGAAGATGTACACGTAAAACCGTTCTAATCCGGCTGAAACGTCGATATATGCAATAAAAACAGAACTTCTCCCCTTTTAAATATCTTACTCAGTATTTTAACGAGAAACAAATAGATGATTGCAAATGAAGTATTTAAGGTTATTTTCTGATCAATTATGTGTTTGCACAATTTTTCTCGTATATTTAATGAATCAATAACAATAAACTGAAAATTCACAAAAACGTGGAAAACGGCCTAATTCGATGATATTTTGTTTAAATCACATAAAGGAAAAGGGGATGATGAAGGTCAAAATATTGCTAAATTCGATGATTTTTAGTACAAAACAAAATGCAAGATAACTTGCTTAAAGATGCAAAATTTGCGAAATTCTGAGATTTGAAGGCCAAATCACATATCGTGAGAAAACATGTAGTATCGAAATATTGGTAAAAACGAATATATATACGTAAAATCACACTTCATGAATAACGTGAAAAATGTCACTATATTTTCATATTTGAGGATTTTAACTTCATATCATAGAGCGAGGTTTCGTATTATTTAGATCCAAGAAAAGACATATGACAATGTTGTTTCAAATACAAATGATAAAAATCAATGTGTTTTCATTAGAATTAACTAAAATGTTCCTGATTTTTCGTTTATATTAGCGAAAGAAGATGTACATGTAAAACCGCTCTAATCCGGCTGAAACGTCGATAAATGCAATATAAACAGAACTTCTCCCCTTTCCAATATGTCACTCAGTATTTTAACGAGAAACAAATAGTTGATTGAAAATGAAGTGTATAAGGTTAATTTATAATCAATTATGTGTTTGCATCATTTTCATCGTATATATAATGAATTAATAGCAATAAACTGAAAATTCACAAAAACGTGGAAAAACAGCAAAATATTTCCTAATTCGATGATATTTTGTTTATATCACATAAAGGAAAAGGGGATGATAAACGTCAAAATATTGCTGAATTCGATGATTTTTAGTACGAAACAAAATGCAAGAAAACTTGCTTAAAATGCAATATTATGCGAAAATCTGAGATTTGAAGGCCAAATCACATATAGTGATACTACATGAAATAGTATCGAAATATTGGTAAAAATGAATATATTTATGTAATATCAAACTACATGAAAAATGTGAAAAAAGTCATTATTATACCAAATTTGAGGATTTTAACTTCGAATCATAGAGCGACGTTTCGTATTTTTTAGACCCTAGAAGAGACGTATAAAGAAGTTGCTTCCAATACAAATGATAAAAATCAATGTGTTTTCATTAAAATTAACTAAAATGTTCCTGATTTTCGGTTTATATTACCGATGGAAGATGTACACGTAAAACCGTTCTAATCCGGCTGAAACGTCGATATATGCAATAAAAACAGAACTTCTCCTCTTTTAAATATCTTACTCAGTATTTTAACGAGAAACAAATAGATGATTGAAAATGAAGTATTTAAGGTTATTTTTTGATCAATTATGTGTTTGCATAATTTTTCTCGTATATTTAATGAATCAATAACAATAAACTGAAAATTCACAAAAACGTGGAAAAACAGCAAAATATTTCCTAATTCGATGATATTTTGTTTATATCACATAAAGGAAAAGGGGATGATAAACGTCAAAATATTGCTGAATTTGATTATTTTTAGTACGAAACAAAATGCAAGAAAACTTGCTTAAAATGCAATATTATGCGAAAATCTGAGATATGAAGGTCAAATCAAATATAGTAATACTACATAAAATTGTATCGAAATATTGGTAAAAATGAATATATTTACGTAATATCAAACTACATGAAAAACGTGAAAAAAATCATTATTATACCAAAATTGAGGATTTTAACTCCAAATCATAGAGCGACGTTTCGTATTTTTTAGACCCCTAGAAAAGACGTGTAAAGATGTTGCTTCCAATACAATTGATAAAAATCAATGTGTTTTCATTAAAATTAACTAAAATGTTCCTGATTTTTGGTTTATATTACCGATGGAGGATGTACACGTAAAACCGTTCTAATCCGGCTGAAACGTCGATATATGCAATAAAAACAGAACTTCTTCCCTTTTCAATATCTTACTCAGTATTATAACGAGAAACAAATAGATGATTGAAAATGAAGTATTTAAGGTTATTTTCTGATCAATTATGTGTTTGCATAATTTTTCTCGTATATCTAATGAATCAATAACAATAAACTGAAAATTCACAATAACGTGGAAAACGGCCTAATTCGATGATATTTTGTTTAAATCACATAAAGGAAAAAGGAATGATAAAGGTCAAAATATTGCTAAATTCGATGATTTTTAGTACAAAACAAAATGCAAGAAAACTTGCTTAAAGATGCAAAATTTGCGAAATCCTGAGATTTGAAGGCCAAATCACATATCGTGAGAAAACATGTAGTATCGAAATATTGGTAAAAACGAATATATTTACGTAAAATCGCACTTCATGAATAACGTGAAAAATGTCACTACATTACCATATTTGAGGATTTTAACTTCATATCATAGAGCGAGGTTTCGTATTATTTAGATCTAAGAAAAGACATATGACAATGTTGTTTCAAATACAAATGATAAAAATCAATGTGTTTTCATTAGAATTAACTAAAATGTTCCTGATTTTCTGTTTATATTACCGATGGAAGATGTACACGTAAAACCGTTCTAATCCGGCTGAAACGTCGATATATGCAATAAAAACAGAAATTCTCCCCTTTCCTATTGGAAAATTTGAAATTGAAATTTCCTATTTCTTATTGCCACTCAGTATTTTAACGAGAAACAAATAGTTGATTGAAAATGAAGTGTTTAAGGTTAAATTCTAATCAATTATGTGTTTGCATCATTTTCATCGTATATATAATGAAATTATAGCAATAAATTGAAAATTCACAAAAACGTGGAAAAACAGCAAAATATTTCCTAATTCGATGATATTTTGTTTATATCACATAAAGGAAAAGGGGATGATCAACGTTAAAACATTGCTAAATTCGATGATTTTTAGTACGAAACAAAATGCTAGAAAACTTCCTTAAAATGCAATATTATGCGAAAATCTGAGATTTGAAGGCCAAATCACATATAGTGATACTAGTGATTCATCGTATATATAATGAATTAATAGCAATAAACTGAAAATTCACAAAAACGTGGAAAAACAGCAAAATATTTCCTAATTCGAAGATATTTTGTTTATATCCCATAAAGGAAAAGGGGATGATCAACGTCAAAATATTGCTGAATTCGATGATTTTTAGTACGAAACGAAATGCAAGAAAACTTGCTTAAAATGCAATATTATGCGAAAATCTGAGATTTGAAGGCCAAATCACATATAGTGATACTACATGAAATAGTATCGAAATATTGGTAAAAATGAATATATTTACGTAATATCAAACAATATGAAAAACGTGAAAAAAGTCATTATTATACCAAATTTGAGGGTTTTAACTTCGAATCATAGAGCGACGTTTCGTATTTTTTAGACCCTAGAAAAAACATATAAAGATGTTGCTTCCAATACAAATGATAAAAATCAATGTGTTTTCATTAAAATTAACTAAAATGTTCCTGATTTTCGGTTTATATTACCGATGGAAGATGTACACGTAAAACCGTTCTAATCCGGCTGAAACGTCGATATATGCAATAAAAACAGAACTTCTCCCCTTTTAAATATCTTACTCAGTATTTTAACGAGAAACAAATAGATGATTGCAAATGAAGTATTTAAGGTTATTTTCTGATCAATTATGTGTTTGCACAATTTTTCTCGTATATTTAATGAATCAATAACAATAAACTGAAAATTCACAAAAACGTGGAAAACGGCCTAATTCGATGATATTTTGTTTAAATCACATAAAGGAAAAGGGGATGATGAAGGTCAAAATATTGCTAAATTCGATGATTTTTAGTACAAAACAAAATGCAAGATAACTTGCTTAAAGATGCAAAATTTGCGAAATTCTGAGATTTGAAGGCCAAATCACATATCGTGAGAAAACATGTAGTATCGAAATATTGGTAAAAACGAATATATATACGTAAAATCACACTTCATGAATAACGTGAAAAATGTCACTATATTTTCATATTTGAGGATTTTAACTTCATATCATAGAGCGAGGTTTCGTATTATTTAGATCCAAGAAAAGACATATGACAATGTTGTTTCAAATACAAATGATAAAAATCAATGTGTTTTCATTAGAATTAACTAAAATGTTCCTGATTTTTCGTTTATATTAGCGAAAGAAGATGTACATGTAAAACCGCTCTAATCCGGCTGAAACGTCGATATATGCAATATAAACAGAACTTCTCCCCTTTCCAATATGTCACTCAGTATTTTAACGAGAAACAAATAGTTGATTGAAAATGAAGTGTATAAGGTTAATTTATAATCAATTATGTGTTTGCATCATTTTCATCGTATATATAATGAATTAATAGCAATAAACTGAAAATTCACAAAAACGTGGAAAAACAGCAAAATATTTCCTAATTCGATGATATTTTGTTTATATCACATAAAGGAAAAGGGGATGATAAACGTCAAAATATTGCTGAATTCGATGATTTTTAGTACGAAACAAAATGCAAGAAAACTTGCTTAAAATGCAATATTATGCGAAAATCTGAGATTTGAAGGCCAAATCACATATAGTGATACTACATGAAATAGTATCGAAATATTGGTAAAAATGAATATATTTATGTAATATCAAACTACATGAAAAATGTGAAAAAAGTCATTATTATACCAAATTTGAGGATTTTAACTTCGAATCATAGAGCGACGTTTCGTATTTTTTTAGACCCTAGAAGAGACGTATAAAGAAGTTGCTTCCAATACAAATGATAAAAATCAATGTGTTTTCATTAAAATTAACTAAAATGTTCCTGATTTTCGGTTTATATTACCGATGGAAGATGTACACGTAAAACCGTTCTAATCCGGCTGAAACGTCGATATATGCAATAAAAACAGAACTTCTCCTCTTTTAAATATCTTACTCAGTATTTTAACGAGAAACAAATAGATGATTGAAAATGAAGTATTTAAGGTTATTTTTTGATCAATTATGTGTTTGCATAATTTTTCTCGTATATTTAATGAATCAATAACAATAAACTGAAAATTCACAAAAACGTGGAAAAACAGCAAAATATTTCCTAATTCGATGATATTTTGTTTATATCACATAAAGGAAAAGGAGATGATAAACGTCAAAATATTGCTAAATTTGATTATTTTTAGTACGAAACAAAATGCAAGAAAACTTGCTTAAAATGCAATATTATGCGAAAATCTGAGATATGAAGGCCAAATCAAATATAGTAATACTACATAAAATTGTATCGAAATATTGGTAAAAATGAATATATTTACGTAATATCAAACTACATGAAAAACGTGAAAAAAATCATTATTATACCAAAATTGAGGATTTTAACTCCAAATCATAGAGCGACGTTTCGTATTTTTTAGACCCCTAGAAAAGACGTGTAAAGATGTTGCTTCCAATACAATTGATAAAAATCAATGTGTTTTCATTAAAATTAACTAAAATGTTCCTGATTTTTGGTTTATATTACCGATGGAGGATGTACACGTAAAACCGTTCTAATCCGGCTGAAACGTTGATATATGCAATAAAAACAGAACTTCTTCCCTTTTCAATATCTTACTCAGTATTATAACGAGAAACAAATAGATGATTGAAAATGAAGTATTTAAGGTTATTTTCTGCTCAATTATGTGTTTGCATAATTTTTCTCGTATATTTAATGAATCAATAACAATAAACTGAAAATTCACAAAAACGTGGAAAAGGGCCTAATTCGATGATATTTTGTTTAAATCACATAAAGGAAAAGGGAATGATAAAGGTCAAAATATTGCTAAATTCGATGATTTTTAGTACAAAACAAAATGCAAGAAAACTTGCTTAAAGATGCACAATTTGCGAAATTCTGAGATTTGAAGGCCAAATCACATATAGTGAGAAAACATGTAGTATCGAAATATTGGTAAAAACGAATATATATATACGTAAAATCACACTTCATGAATAACGTGAAAAAAGTCACTATATTCCCATTTTTGAGAATTTTAACTTCAAATCATAGAGCGAGGTTTCGTATTATTTAGATCCAAGAAAAGACATATGACAATGTTGTTTCAAATACAAATGATAAAAATCAATGTTTTTCATTAGAATTAACTAAAATGTTCCTGATTTTCTGTTTATATTACCAATGGAAGATGTACACGTAAAACCGTTCTAATCCGGCTGAAACGTAGATATATGCAATAAAAACAGAAATTCTCCCCTTTCCTATTGGAAAATTTGAAATTGAAATTTCCTATTTCTTATTGCCACTCAGTATTTTAACGAGAAACAAATAGTTGATTGAAAATGAAGTGTTTAAGGTTAAATTCTAATCAATTATGTGTTTGCATCATTTTCATCGTATATATAATGAATTAATAGCAATAAATTGAAAATTCACAAAAACGTGGAAAAACAGCAAAATATTTCCTAATTCGATGATATTTTGTTTATATCACATAAAGGAAAAGGGGATGATCAACGTTAAAACATTGCTAAATTCGATGATTTTTAGTACGAAACAAAATGCTAGAAAACTTGCTTAAAATGCAATATTATGCGAAAATCTGAGATTTGAAGGCCAAATCACATATAGTGATACTAGTGATTCATCGTATATATAATGAATTAATAGCAATAAACTGAAAATTCACAAAAACGTGGAAAAACAGCAAAATATTTCCTAATTCAAAGATATTTTGTTTATATCCCATAAAGGAAAAGGGGATGATCAACGTCAAAATATTGCTGAATTCGATGATTTTTAGTACGAAACGAAATGCAAGAAAACTTGCTTAAAATGCAATATTATGCGAAAATCTGAGATTTGAAGGCCAAATCACATATAGTGATACTACATGAAATAGTATCGAAATATTGGTAAAAATGAATATATTTACGTAATATCAAACAATATGAAAAACGTGAAAAAAGTCATTATTATACCAAATTTGAGGGTTTTAACTTCGAATCATAGAGCGACGTTTTGTATTTTTTAGACCCTAGAAAAAACATATAAAGATGTTGCTTCCAATACAAATGATAAAAATCAATGTGTTTTCATTAAAATTAACTAAAATGTTCCTGATTTTCGGTTTATATTACCGATGGAAGATGTACACGTAAAACCGTTCTAATCCGGCTGAAACGTCGATATATGCAATAAAAACAGAACTTCTCCCCTTTTAAATATCTTACTCAGTATTTTAACGAGAAACAAATAGATGATTGCAAATGAAGTATTTAAGGTTATTTTCTGATCAATTATGTGTTTGCACAATTTTTCTCGTATATTTAATGAATCAATAACAATAAACTGAAAATTCACAAAAACGTGGAAAACGGCCTAATTCGATGATATTTTGTTTAAATCACATAAAGGAAAAGGGGATGATGAAGGTCAAAATATTGCTAAATTCGATGATTTTTAGTACAAAACAAAATGCAAGATAACTTGCTTAAAGATGCAAAATTTGCGAAATTCTGAGATTTGAAGGCCAAATCACATATCGTGAGAAAACATGTAGTATCGAAATATTGGTAAAAACGAATATATATACGTAAAATCACACTTCATGAATAACGTGAAAAATGTCACTATATTTTCATATTTGAGGATTTTAACTTCATATCATAGAGCGAGGTTTCGTATTATTTAGATCCAAGAAAAGACATATGACAATGTTGTTTCAAATACAAATGATAAAAATCAATGTGTTTTCATTAGAATTAACTAAAATGTTCCTGATTTTTCGTTTATATTAGCGAAAGAAGATGTACATGTAAAACCGCTCTAATCCGGCTGAAACGTCGATAAATGCAATATAAACAGAACTTCTCCCCTTTCCAATATGTCACTCAGTATTTTAACGAGAAACAAATAGTTGATTGAAAATGAAGTGTATAAGGTTAATTTATAATCAATTATGTGTTTGCATCATTTTCATCGTATATATAATGAATTAATAGCAATAAACTGAAAATTCACAAAAACGTGGAAAAACAGCAAAATATTTCCTAATTCGATGATATTTTGTTTATATCACATAAAGGAAAAGGGGATGATAAACGTCAAAATATTGCTGAATTCGATGATTTTTAGTACGAAACAAAATGCAAGAAAACTTGCTTAAAATGCAATATTATGCGAAAATCTGAGATTTGAAGGCCAAATCACATATAGTGATACTACATGAAATAGTATCGAAATATTGGTAAAAATGAATATATTTATGTAATATCAAACTACATGAAAAATGTGAAAAAAGTCATTATTATACCAAATTTGAGGATTTTAACTTCGAATCATAGAGCGACGTTTCGTATTTTTTAGACCCTAGAAGAGACGTATAAAGAAGTTGCTTCCAATACAAATGATAAAAATCAATGTGTTTTCATTAAAATTAACTAAAATGTTCCTGATTTTCGGTTTATATTACCGATGGAAGATGTACACGTAAAACCGTTCTAATCCGGCTGAAACGTCGATATATGCAATAAAAACAGAACTTCTCCTCTTTTAAATATCTTACTCAGTATTTTAACGAGAAACAAATAGATGATTGAAAATGAAGTATTTAAGGTTATTTTTTGATCAATTATGTGTTTGCATAATTTTTCTCGTATATTTAATGAATCAATAACAATAAACTGAAAATTCACAAAAACGTGGAAAAACAGCAAAATATTTCCTAATTCGATGATATTTTGTTTATATCACATAAAGGAAAAGGGGATGATAAACGTCAAAATATTGCTGAATTTGATTATTTTTAGTACGAAACAAAATGCAAGAAAACTTGCTTAAAATGCAATATTATGCGAAAATCTGAGATATGAAGGCCAAATCAAATATAGTAATACTACATAAAATTGTATCGAAATATTGGTAAAAATGAATATATTTACGTAATATCAAACTACATGAAAAACGTGAAAAAAATCATTATTATACCAAAATTGACGATTTTAACTCCAAATCATAGAGCGACGTTTCGTATTTTTTAGACCCCTAGAAAAGACGTGTAAAGATGTTGCTTCCAATATAATTGATAAAAATCAATGTGTTTTCATTAAAATTAACTAAAATGTTCTTGATTTTTGGTTTATATTACCGATGGAGGATGTACACGTAAAACCGTTCTAATCCGGCTGAAACGTCGATATATGCAATAAAAACAGAACTTCTTCCCTTTTCAATATCTTACTCAGTATTATAACGAGAAACAAATAGATGATTGAAAATGAAGTATTTAAGGTTATTTTCTGATCAATTATGTGTTTGCATAATTTTTCTCGTATATCTAATGAATCAATAACAATAAACTGAAAATTCACAATAACGTGGAAAACGGCCTAATTCGATGATATTTTGTTTAAATCACATAAAGGAAAAAGGAATGATAAAGGTCAAAATATTGCTAAATTCGATGATTTTTAGTACAAAACAAAATGCAAGAAAACTTGCTTAAAGATGCAAAATTTGCGAAATCCTGAGATTTGAAGGCCAAATCACATATCGTGAGAAAACATGTAGTATCGAAATATTGGTAAAAACGAATATATTTACGTAAAATCGCACTTCATGAATAACGTGAAAAATGTCACTACATTACCATATTTGAGGATTTTAACTTCATATCATAGAGCGAGGTTTCGTATTATTTAGATCTAAGAAAAGACATATGACAATGTTGTTTCAAATACAAATGATAAAAATCAATGTGTTTTCATTAGAATTAACTAAAATGTTCCTGATTTTCTGTTTATATTACCGATGGAAGATGTACACGTAAAACCGTTCTAATCCGGCTGAAACGTCGATATATGCAATAAAAACAGAAATTCTCCCCTTTCCTATTGGAAAATTTGAAATTGAAATTTCCTATTTCTTATTGCCACTCAGTATTTTAACGAGAAACAAATAGTTGATTGAAAATGAAGTGTTTAAGGTTAAATTCTAATCAATTATGTGTTTGCATCATTTTCATCGTATATATAATGAAATTATAGCAATAAATTGAAAATTCACAAAAACGTGGAAAAACAGCAAAATATTTCCTAATTCGATGATATTTTGTTTATATCACATAAAGGAAAAGGGGATGATCAACGTTAAAACATTGCTAAATTCGATGATTTTTAGTACGAAACAAAATGCTAGAAAACTTCCTTAAAATGCAATATTATGCGAAAATCTGAGATTTGAAGGCCAAATCACATATAGTGATACTAGTGATTCATCGTATATATAATGAATTAATAGCAATAAACTGAAAATTCACAAAAACGTGGAAAAACAGCAAAATATTTCCTAATTCGAAGATATTTTGTTTATATCCCATAAAGGAAAAGGGGACGATCAACGTCAAAATATTGCTGAATTCGATGATTTTTAGTACGAAACGAAATGCAAGAAAACTTGCTTAAAATGCAATATTATGCGAAAATCTGAGATTTGAAGGCCAAATCACATATAGTGATACTACATGAAATAGTATCGAAATATTGGTAAAAATGAATATATTTACGTAATATCAAACAATATGAAAAACGTGAAAAAAGTCATTATTATACCAAATTTGAGGGTTTTAACTTCGAATCATAGAGCGACGTTTCGTATTTTTTAGACCCTAGAAAAAACATATAAAGATGTTGCTTCCAATACAAATGATAAAAATCAATGTGTTTTCATTAAAATTAACTAAAATGTTCCTGATTTTCGGTTTATATTACCGATGGAAGATGTACACGTAAAACCGTTCTAATCCGGCTGAAACGTCGATATATGCAATAAAAACAGAACTTCTCCCCTTTTAAATATCTTACTCAGTATTTTAACGAGAAACAAATAGATGATTGCAAATGAAGTATTTAAGGTTATTTTCTGATCAATTATGTGTTTGCACAATTTTTCTCGTATATTTAATGAATCAATAACAATAAACTGAAAATTCACAAAAACGTGGAAAACGGCCTAATTCGATGATATTTTGTTTAAATCACATAAAGGAAAAGGGGATGATGAAGGTCAAAATATTGCTAAATTCGATGATTTTTAGTACAAAACAAAATGCAAGATAACTTGCTTAAAGATGCAAAATTTGCGAAATTCTGAGATTTGAAGGCCAAATCACATATCGTGAGAAAACATGTAGTATCGAAATATTGGTAAAAACGAATATATATACGTAAAATCACACTTCATGAATAACGTGAAAAATGTCACTATATTTTCATATTTGAGGATTTAACCTTCATATCATAGAGCGAGGTTTCGTATTATTTAGATCCAAGAAAAGACATATGACAATGTTGTTTCAAATACAAATGATAAAAATCAATGTGTTTTCATTAGAATTAACTAAAATGTTCCTGATTTTCTGTTTATATTACCGATGGAAGATGTACACGTAAAACCGTTCTAATCCGGCTGAAACGTCGATATATGCAATAAAAACAGAAATTCTCCCCTTTCCTATTGGAAAATTTGAAATCGAAATTTCCTATTTCTTATTGCCACTCAGTATTTTAACGAGAAACAAATAGTTGATTGAAAATGAAGTGTTTAAGGTTAAATTCTAATCAATTATGTGTTTGCATCATTTTCATCGTATATATAATGAAATTATAGCAATAAATTGAAAATTCACAAAAACGTGGAAAAACAGCAAAATATTTCCTAATTCGATGATATTTTGTTTATATCACATAAAGGAAAAGGGGATGATCAACGTTAAAACATTGCTAAATTCGATGATTTTTAGTACGAAACAAAATGCTAGAAAACTTCCTTAAAATGCAATATTATGCGAAAATCTGAGATTTGAAGGCCAAATCACATATAGTGATACTAGTGATTCATCGTATATATAATGAATTAATAGCAATAAACTGAAAATTCACAAAAACGTGGAAAAACAGCAAAATATTTCCTAATTCGAAGATATTTTGTTTATATCCCATAAAGGAAAAGGGGATGATCAACGTCAAAATATTGCTGAATTCGATGATTTTTAGTACGAAACGAAATGCAAGAAAACTTGCTTAAAATGCAATATTATGCGAAAATCTGAGATTTGAAGGCCAAATCACATATAGTGATACTACATGAAATAGTATCGAAATATTGGTAAAAATGAATATATTTACGTAATATCAAACAATATGAAAAACGTGAAAAAAGTCATTATTATACCAAATTTGAGGGTTTTAACTTCGAATCATAGAGCGACGTTTCGTATTTTTTAGACCCTAGAAAAAACATATAAAGATGTTGCTTCCAATACAAATGATAAAAATCAATGTGTTTTCATTAAAATTAACTAAAATGTTCCTGATTTTCGGTTTATATTACCGATGGAAGATGTACACGTAAAACCGTTCTAATCCGGCTGAAACGTCGATATATGCAATAAAAACAGAACTTCTCCCCTTTTAAATATCTTACTCAGTATTTTAACGAGAAACAAATAGATGATTGCAAATGAAGTATTTAAGGTTATTTTCTGATCAATTATGTGTTTGCACAATTTTTCTCGTATATTTAATGAATCAATAACAATAAACTGAAAATTCACAAAAACGTGGAAAACGGCCTAATTCGATGATATTTTGTTTAAATCACATAAAGGAAAAGGGGATGATGAAGGTCAAAATATTGCTAAATTCGATGATTTTTAGTACAAAACAAAATGCAAGATAACTTGCTTAAAGATGCAAAATTTGCGAAATTCTGAGATTTGAAGGCCAAATCACATATCGTGAGAAAACATGTAGTATCGAAATATTGGTAAAAACGAATATATATACGTAAAATCACACTTCATGAATAACGTGAAAAATGTCACTATATTTTCATATTTGAGGATTTAACCTTCATATCATAGAGCGAGGTTTCGTATTATTTAGATCCAAGAAAAGACATATGACAATGTTGTTTCAAATACAAATGATAAAAATCAATGTGTTTTCATTAGAATTAACTAAAATGTTCCTGATTTTCTGTTTATATTACCGATGGAAGATGTACACGTAAAACCGTTCTAATCCGGCTGAAACGTCGATATATGCAATAAAAACAGAAATTCTCCCCTTTCCTATTGGAAAATTTGAAATTGAAATTTCCTATTTCTTATTGCCACTCAGTATTTTAACGAGAAACAAATAGTTGATTGAAAATGAAGTGTTTAAGGTTAAATTCTAATCAATTATGTGTTTGCATCATTTTCATCGTATATATAATGAAATTATAGCAATAAATTGAAAATTCACAAAAACGTGGAAAAACAGCAAAATATTTCCTAATTCGATGATATTTTGTTTATATCACATAAAGGAAAAGGGGATGATCAACGTTAAAACATTGCTAAATTCGATGATTTTTAGTACGAAACAAAATGCTAGAAAACTTCCTTAAAATGCAATATTATGCGAAAATCTGAGATTTGAAGGCCAAATCACATATAGTGATACTAGTGATTCATCGTATATATAATGAATTAATAGCAATAAACTGAAAATTCACAAAAACGTGGAAAAACAGCAAAATATTTCCTAATTCGAAGATATTTTGTTTATATCCCATAAAGGAAAAGGGGATGATCAACGTCAAAATATTGCTGAATTCGATGATTTTTAGTACGAAACGAAATGCAAGAAAACTTGCTTAAAATGCAATATTATGCGAAAATCTGAGATTTGAAGGCCAAATCACATATAGTGATACTACATGAAATAGTATCGAAATATTGGTAAAAATGAATATATTTACGTAATATCAAACAATATGAAAAACGTGAAAAAAGTCATTATTATACCAAATTTGAGGGTTTTAACTTCGAATCATAGAGCGACGTTTCGTATTTTTTAGACCCTAGAAAAAACATATAAAGATGTTGCTTCCAATACAAATGATAAAAATCAATGTGTTTTCATTAGAATTAACTAAAATGTTCCTGATTTTCGGTTTATATTACCGATGGAAGATGTACACGTAAAACCGTTCTAATCCGGCTGAAACGTCGATATATGCAATAAAAACAGAACTTCTCCCCTTTTAAATATCTTACTCAGTATTTTAACGAGAAACAAATAGATGATTGCAAATGAAGTATTTAAGGTTATTTTCTGATCAATTATGTGTTTGCACAATTTTTCTCGTATATTTAATGAATCAATAACAATAAACTGAAAATTCACAAAAACGTGGAAAACGGCCTAATTCGATGATATTTTGTTTAAATCACATAAAGGAAAAGGGGATGATGAAGGTCAAAATATTGCTAAATTCGATGATTTTTAGTACAAAACAAAATGCAAGATAACTTGCTTAAAGATGCAAAATTTGCGAAATTCTGAGATTTGAAGGCCAAATCACATATCGTGAGAAAACATGTAGTATCGAAATATTGGTATAAACGAATATATATACGTAAAATCACACTTCATGAATAACGTGAAAAATGTCACTATATTTTCATATTTGAGGATTTTAACTTCATATCATAGAGCGAGGTTTCGTATTATTTAGATCCAAGAAAAGACATATGACAATGTTGTTTCAAATACAAATGATAAAAATCAATGTGTTTTCATTAGAATTAACTAAAATGTTCCTGATTTTCTGTTTATATTACCGAAGGAAGATGTACACGTAAAACCGTTCTAATCCGGCTGAAACGTCGATATATGCAATAAAAACAGAAATTCTCCCCTTTCCTATTGGAAAATTTGAAATTGAAATTTCCTATTTCTTATTGCCACTCAGTATTTTAACGAGAAACAAATAGTTGATTGAAAATGAAGTGTTTAAGGTTAAATTCTAATCAATTATGTGTTTGCATCATTTTCATCGTATATATAATGAAATTATAGCAATAAATTGAAAATTCACAAAAACGTGGAAAAACAGCAAAATATTTCCTAATTCGATGATATTTTGTTTATATCACATAAAGGAAAAGGGGATGATCAACGTTAAAACATTGCTAAATTCGATGATTTTTAGTACGAAACAAAATGCTAGAAAACTTCCTTAAAATGCAATATTATGCGAAAATCTGAGATTTGAAGGCCAAATCACATATAGTGATACTAGTGATTCATCGTATATATAATGAATTAATAGCAATAAACTGAAAATTCACAAAAACGTGGAAAAACAGCAAAATATTTCCTAATTCGAAGATATTTTGTTTATATCCCATAAAGGAAAAGGGGATGATCAACGTCAAAATATTGCTGAATTCGATGATTTTTAGTACGAAACGAAATGCAAGAAAACTTGCTTAAAATGCAATATTATGCGAAAATCTGAGATTTGAAGGCCAAATCACATATAGTGATACTACATGAAATAGTATCGAAATATTGGTAAAAATGAATATATTTACGTAATATCAAACAATATGAAAAACGTGAAAAAAGTCATTATTATACCAAATTTGAGGGTTTTAACTTCGAATCATAGAGCGACGTTTCGTATTTTTTAGACCCTAGAAAAAACATATAAAGATGTTGCTTCCAATACAAATGATAAAAATCAATGTGTTTTCATTAAAATTAACTAAAATGTTCCTGATTTTCGGTTTATATTACCGATGGAAGATGTACACGTAAAACCGTTCTAATCCGGCTGAAACGTCGATATATACAATAAAAACAGAACTTCTCCCCTTTTAAATATCTTACTCAGTATTTTAACGAGAAACAAATAGATGATTGCAAATGAAGTATTTAAGGTTATTTTCTGATCAATTATGTGTTTGCACAATTTTTCTCGTATATTTAATGAATCAATAACAATAAACTGAAAATTCACAAAAACGTGGAAAACGGCCTAATTCGATGATATTTTGTTTAAATCACATAAAGGAAAAGGGGATGATGAAGGTCAAAATATTGCTAAATTCGATGATTTTTAGTACAAAACAAAATGCAAGATAACTTGCTTAAAGATGCAAAATTTGCGAAATTCTGAGATTTGAAGGCCAAATCACATATCGTGAGAAAACATGTAGTATCGAAATATTGGTAAAAACGAATATATATACGTAAAATCACACTTCATGAATAACGTGAAAAATGTCACTATATTTTCATATTTGAGGATTTTAACTTCATATCATAGAGCGAGGTTTCGTATTATTTAGATCCAAGAAAAGACATATGACAATGTTGTTTCAAATACAAATGATAAAAATCAATGTGTTTTCATTAGAATTAACTAAAATGTTCCTGATTTTTCGTTTATATTAGCGAAAGAAGATGTACATGTAAAACCGCTCTAATCCGGCTGAAACGTCGATATATGCAATATAAACAGAACTTCTCCCCTTTCCAATATGTCACTCAGTATTTTAACGAGAAACAAATAGTTGATTGAAAATGAAGTGTATAAGGTTAATTTATAATCAATTATGTGTTTGCATCATTTTCATCGTATATATAATGAATTAATAGCAATAAACTGAAAATTCACAAAAACGTGGAAAAACAGCAAAATATTTCCTAATTCGATGATATTTTGTTTATATCACATAAAGGAAAAGGGGATGATAAACGTCAAAATATTGCTGAATTCGATGATTTTTAGTACGAAACAAAATGCAAGAAAACTTGCTTAAAATGCAATATTATGCGAAAATCTGAGATTTGAAGGCCAAATCACATATAGTGATACTACATGAAATAGTATCGAAATATTGGTAAAAATGAATATATTTATGTAATATCAAACTACATGAAAAATGTGAAAAAAGTCATTATTATACCAAATTTGAGGATTTTAACTTCGAATCATAGAGCGACGTTTCGTATTTTTTTAGACCCTAGAAGAGACGTATAAAGAAGTTGCTTCCAATACAAATGATAAAAATCAATGTGTTTTCATTAAAATTAACTAAAATGTTCCTGATTTTCGGTTTATATTACCGATGGAAGATGTACACGTAAAACCGTTCTAATCCGGCTGAAACGTCGATATATGCAATAAAAACAGAACTTCTCCTCTTTTAAATATCTTACTCAGTATTTTAACGAGAAACAAATAGATGATTGAAAATGAAGTATTTAAGGTTATTTTTTGATCAATTATGTGTTTGCATAATTTTTCTCGTATATTTAATGAATCAATAACAATAAACTGAAAATTCACAAAAACGTGGAAAAACAGCAAAATATTTCCTAATTCGATGATATTTTGTTTATATCACATAAAGGAAAAGGAGATGATAAACGTCAAAATATTGCTAAATTTGATTATTTTTAGTACGAAACAAAATGCAAGAAAACTTGCTTAAAATGCAATATTATGCGAAAATCTGAGATATGAAGGCCAAATCAAATATAGTAATACTACATAAAATTGTATCGAAATATTGGTAAAAATGAATATATTTACGTAATATCAAACTACATGAAAAACGTGAAAAAAATCATTATTATACCAAAATTGAGGATTTTAACTCCAAATCATAGAGCGACGTTTCGTATTTTTTAGACCCCTAGAAAAGACGTGTAAAGATGTTGCTTCCAATACAATTGATAAAAATCAATGTGTTTTCATTAAAATTAACTAAAATGTTCCTGATTTTTGGTTTATATTACCGATGGAGGATGTACACGTAAAACCGTTCTAATCCGGCTGAAACGTTGATATATGCAATAAAAACAGAACTTCTTCCCTTTTCAATATCTTACTCAGTATTATAACGAGAAACAAATAGATGATTGAAAATGAAGTATTTAAGGTTATTTTCTGCTCAATTATGTGTTTGCATAATTTTTCTCGTATATTTAATGAATCAATAACAATAAACTGAAAATTCACAAAAACGTGGAAAAGGGCCTAATTCGATGATATTTTGTTTAAATCACATAAAGGAAAAGGGAATGATAAAGGTCAAAATATTGCTAAATTCGATGATTTTTAGTACAAAACAAAATGCAAGAAAACTTGCTTAAAGATGCACAATTTGCGAAATTCTGAGATTTGAAGGCCAAATCACATATAGTGAGAAAACATGTAGTATCGAAATATTGGTAAAAACGAATATATATATACGTAAAATCACACTTCATGAATAACGTGAAAAAAGTCACTATATTCCCATTTTTGAGAATTTTAACTTCAAATCATAGAGCGAGGTTTCGTATTATTTAGATCCAAGAAAAGACATATGACAATGTTGTTTCAAATACAAATGATAAAAATCAATGTTTTTCATTAGAATTAACTAAAATGTTCCTGATTTTCTGTTTATATTACCAATGGAAGATGTACACGTAAAACCGTTCTAATCCGGCTGAAACGTAGATATATGCAATAAAAACAGAAATTCTCCCCTTTCCTATTGGAAAATTTGAAATTGAAATTTCCTATTTCTTATTGCCACTCAGTATTTTAACGAGAAACAAATAGTTGATTGAAAATGAAGTGTTTAAGGTTAAATTCTAATCAATTATGTGTTTGCATCATTTTCATCGTATATATAATGAATTAATAGCAATAAATTGAAAATTCACAAAAACGTGGAAAAACAGCAAAATATTTCCTAATTCGATGATATTTTGTTTATATCACATAAAGGAAAAGGGGATGATCAACGTTAAAACATTGCTAAATTCGATGATTTTTAGTACGAAACAAAATGCTAGAAAACTTGCTTAAAATGCAATATTATGCGAAAATCTGAGATTTGAAGGCCAAATCACATATAGTGATACTAGTGATTCATCGTATATATAATGAATTAATAGCAATAAACTGAAAATTCACAAAAACGTGGAAAAACAGCAAAATATTTCCTAATTCAAAGATATTTTGTTTATATCCCATAAAGGAAAAGGGGATGATCAACGTCAAAATATTGCTGAATTCGATGATTTTTAGTACGAAACGAAATGCAAGAAAACTTGCTTAAAATGCAATATTATGCGAAAATCTGAGATTTGAAGGCCAAATCACATATAGTGATACTACATGAAATAGTATCGAAATATTGGTAAAAATGAATATATTTACGTAATATCAAACAATATGAAAAACGTGAAAAAAGTCATTATTATACCAAATTTGAGGGTTTTAACTTCGAATCATAGAGCGACGTTTTGTATTTTTTAGACCCTAGAAAAAACATATAAAGATGTTGCTTCCAATACAAATGATAAAAATCAATGTGTTTTCATTAAAATTAACTAAAATGTTCCTGATTTTCGGTTTATATTACCGATGGAAGATGTACACGTAAAACCGTTCTAATCCGGCTGAAACGTCGATATATGCAATAAAAACAGAACTTCTCCCCTTTTAAATATCTTACTCAGTATTTTAACGAGAAACAAATAGATGATTGCAAATGAAGTATTTAAGGTTATTTTCTGATCAATTATGTGTTTGCACAATTTTTCTCGTATATTTAATGAATCAATAACAATAAACTGAAAATTCACAAAAACGTGGAAAACGGCCTAATTCGATGATATTTTGTTTAAATCACATAAAGGAAAAGGGGATGATGAAGGTCAAAATATTGCTAAATTCGATGATTTTTAGTACAAAACAAAATGCAAGATAACTTGCTTAAAGATGCAAAATTTGCGAAATTCTGAGATTTGAAGGCCAAATCACATATCGTGAGAAAACATGTAGTATCGAAATATTGGTAAAAACGAATATATATACGTAAAATCACACTTCATGAATAACGTGAAAAATGTCACTATATTTTCATATTTGAGGATTTTAACTTCATATCATAGAGCGAGGTTTCGTATTATTTAGATCCAAGAAAAGACATATGACAATGTTGTTTCAAATACAAATGATAAAAATCAATGTGTTTTCATTAGAATTAACTAAAATGTTCCTGATTTTTCGTTTATATTAGCGAAAGAAGATGTACATGTAAAACCGCTCTAATCCGGCTGAAACGTCGATAAATGCAATATAAACAGAACTTCTCCCCTTTCCAATATGTCACTCAGTATTTTAACGAGAAACAAATAGTTGATTGAAAATGAAGTGTATAAGGTTAATTTATAATCAATTATGTGTTTGCATCATTTTCATCGTATATATAATGAATTAATAGCAATAAACTGAAAATTCACAAAAACGTGGAAAAACAGCAAAATATTTCCTAATTCGATGATATTTTGTTTATATCACATAAAGGAAAAGGGGATGATAAACGTCAAAATATTGCTGAATTCGATGATTTTTAGTACGAAACAAAATGCAAGAAAACTTGCTTAAAATGCAATATTATGCGAAAATCTGAGATTTGAAGGCCAAATCACATATAGTGATACTACATGAAATAGTATCGAAATATTGGTAAAAATGAATATATTTATGTAATATCAAACTACATGAAAAATGTGAAAAAAGTCATTATTATACCAAATTTGAGGATTTTAACTTCGAATCATAGAGCGACGTTTCGTATTTTTTAGACCCTAGAAGAGACGTATAAAGAAGTTGCTTCCAATACAAATGATAAAAATCAATGTGTTTTCATTAAAATTAACTAAAATGTTCCTGATTTTCGGTTTATATTACCGATGGAAGATGTACACGTAAAACCGTTCTAATCCGGCTGAAACGTCGATATATGCAATAAAAACAGAACTTCTCCTCTTTTAAATATCTTACTCAGTATTTTAACGAGAAACAAATAGATGATTGAAAATGAAGTATTTAAGGTTATTTTTTGATCAATTATGTGTTTGCATAATTTTTCTCGTATATTTAATGAATCAATAACAATAAACTGAAAATTCACAAAAACGTGGAAAAACAGCAAAATATTTCCTAATTCGATGATATTTTGTTTATATCACATAAAGGAAAAGGGGATGATAAACGTCAAAATATTGCTGAATTTGATTATTTTTAGTACGAAACAAAATGCAAGAAAACTTGCTTAAAATGCAATATTATGCGAAAATCTGAGATATGAAGGCCAAATCAAATATAGTAATACTACATAAAATTGTATCGAAATATTGGTAAAAATGAATATATTTACGTAATATCAAACTACATGAAAAACGTGAAAAAAATCATTATTATACCAAAATTGACGATTTTAACTCCAAATCATAGAGCGACGTTTCGTATTTTTTAGACCCCTAGAAAAGACGTGTAAAGATATTGCTTCCAATACAATTGATAAAAATCAATGTGTTTTCATTAAAATTAACTAAAATGTTCTTGATTTTTGGTTTATATTACCGATGGAGGATGTACACGTAAAACCGTTCTAATCCGGCTGAAACGTTGATATATGCAATAAAAACAGAACTTCTTCCCTTTTCAATATCTTACTCAGTATTATAACGAGAAACAAATAGATGATTGAAAATGAAGTATTTAAGGTTATTTTCTGCTCAATTATGTGTTTGCATAATTTTTCTCGTATATTTAATGAATCAATAACAATAAACTGAAAATTCACAAAAACGTTGAAAACGGCCTAATTCGATGATATTTTGTTTAAATCACATAAAGGAAAAGGGAATGATAAAGGTCAAAATATTGCTAAATTCGATGATTTTTAGTTCAAAGCAAAATGCAAGAAAACTTGCTTAAAGATGCACAATTTGCGAAAATCTGAGATTTGAAGGCCAAATCACATATCGTGAGAAAACATGTAGTATCGAAATATTGGTAAAAACGAATATATATACGTAAAATCACACTTCATGAATAACGTGAAAAAAGTCACTATATTCCCATATTTGAGAATTTTAACTTCAAATCATAGAGCGAGGTTTCGTATTATTTAGATCCAAGAAAAGACATATGACAATGTTGTTTCAAATACAAATGATAAAAATCAATGTGTTTTCATTAGAATTAACTAAAATGTTCCTGATTTTTCGTTTATATTAGCGAAAGAAGATGTACATGTAAAACCGCTCTAATCCGGCTGAAACGTCGATAAATGCAATATAAACAGAACTTCTCCCCTTTCCAATATGTCACTCAGTATTTTAACGAGAAACAAATAGTTGATTGAAAATGAAGTGTATAAGGTTAATTTATAATCAATTATGTGTTTGCATCATTTTCATCGTATATATAATGAATTAATAGCAATAAACTGAAAATTCACAAAAACGTGGAAAAACAGCAAAATATTTCCTAATTCGATGATATTTTGTTTATATCACATAAAGGAAAAGGGGATGATAAACGTCAAAATATTGCTGAATTCGATGATTTTTAGTACGAAACAAAATGCAAGAAAACTTGCTTAAAATGCAATATTATGCGAAAATCTGAGATTTGAAGGCCAAATCACATATAGTGATACTACATGAAATAGTATCGAAATATTGGTAAAAATGAATATATTTATGTAATATCAAACTACATGAAAAATGTGAAAAAAGTCATTATTATACCAAATTTGAGGATTTTAACTTCGAATCATAGAGCGACGTTTCGTATTTTTTAGACCCTAGAAGAGACGTATAAAGAAGTTGCTTCCAATACAAATGATAAAAATCAATGTGTTTTCATTAAAATTAACTAAAATGTTCCTGATTTTCGGTTTATATTACCGATGGAAGATGTACACGTAAAACCGTTCTAATCCGGCTGAAACGTCGATATATGCAATAAAAACAGAACTTCTCCTCTTTTAAATATCTTACTCAGTATTTTAACGAGAAACAAATAGATGATTGAAAATGAAGTATTTAAGGTTATTTTTTGATCAATTATGTGTTTGCATAATTTTTCTCGTATATTTAATGAATCAATAACAATAAACTGAAAATTCACAAAAACGTGGAAAAACAGCAAAATATTTCCTAATTCGATGATATTTTGTTTATATCACATAAAGGAAAAGGGGATGATAAACGTCAAAATATTGCTGAATTTGATTATTTTTAGTACGAAACAAAATGCAAGAAAACTTGCTTAAAATGCAATATTATGCGAAAATCTGAGATATGAAGGCCAAATCAAATATAGTAATACTACATAAAATTGTATCGAAATATTGGTAAAAATGAATATATTTACGTAATATCAAACTACATGAAAAACGTGAAAAAAATCATTATTATACCAAAATTGACGATTTTAACTCCAAATCATAGAGCGACGTTTCGTATTTTTTAGACCCCTAGAAAAGACGTGTAAAGATGTTGCTTCCAATACAATTGATAAAAATCAATGTGTTTTCATTAAAATTAACTAAAATGTTCTTGATTTTTGGTTTATATTACCGATGGAGGATGTACACGTAAAACCGTTCTAATCCGGCTGAAACGTTGATATATGCAATAAAAACAGAACTTCTTCCCTTTTCAATATCTTACTCAGTATTATAACGAGAAACAAATAGATGATTGAAAATGAAGTATTTAAGGTTATTTTCTGCTCAATTATGTGTTTGCATAATTTTTCTCGTATATTTAATGAATCAATAACAATAAACTGAAAATTCACAAAAACGTTGAAAACGGCCTAATTCGATGATATTTTGTTTAAATCACATAAAGGAAAAGGGAATGATAAAGGTCAAAATATTGCTAAATTCGATGATTTTTAGTTCAAAGCAAAATGCAAGAAAACTTGCTTAAAGATGCACAATTTGCGAAAATCTGAGATTTGAAGGCCAAATCACATATCGTGAGAAAACATGTAGTATCGAAATATTGGTAAAAACGAATATATATACGTAAAATCACACTTCATGAATAACGTGAAAAAAGTCACTATATTCCCATATTTGAGAATTTTAACTTCAAATCATAGAGCGAGGTTTCGTATTATTTAGATCCAAGAAAAGACATATGACAATGTTGTTTCAAATACAAATGATAAAAATCAATGTGTTTTCATTAGAATTAACTAAAATGTTCCTGATTTTTCGTTTATATTAGCGAAAGAAGATGTACATGTAAAACCGCTCTAATCCGGCTGAAACGTCGATAAATGCAATATAAACAGAACTTCTCCCCTTTCCAATATGTCACTCAGTATTTTAACGAGAAACAAATAGTTGATTGAAAATGAAGTGTATAAGGTTAATTTATAATCAATTATGTGTTTGCATCATTTTCATCGTATATATAATGAATTAATAGCAATAAACTGAAAATTCACAAAAACGTGGAAAAACAGCAAAATATTTCCTAATTCGATGATATTTTGTTTATATCACATAAAGGAAAAGGGGATGATAAACGTCAAAATATTGCTGAATTCGATGATTTTTAGTACGAAACAAAATGCAAGAAAACTTGCTTAAAATGCAATATTATGCGAAAATCTGAGATTTGAAGGCCAAATCACATATAGTGATACTACATGAAATAGTATCGAAATATTGGTAAAAATGAATATATTTATGTAATATCAAACTACATGAAAAATGTGAAAAAAGTCATTATTATACCAAATTTGAGGATTTTAACTTCGAATCATAGAGCGACGTTTCGTATTTTTTAGACCCTAGAAGAGACGTATAAAGAAGTTGCTTCCAATACAAATGATAAAAATCAATGTGTTTTCATTAAAATTAACTAAAATGTTCCTGATTTTCGGTTTATATTACCGATGGAAGATGTACACGTAAAACCGTTCTAATCCGGCTGAAACGTCGATATATGCAATAAAAACAGAACTTCTCCTCTTTTAAATATCTTACTCAGTATTTTAACGAGAAACAAATAGATGATTGAAAATGAAGTATTTAAGGTTATTTTTTGATCAATTATGTGTTTGCATAATTTTTCTCGTATATTTAATGAATCAATAACAATAAACTGAAAATTCACAAAAACGTGGAAAAACAGCAAAATATTTCCTAATTCGATGATATTTTGTTTATATCACATAAAGGAAAAGGGGATGATAAACGTCAAAATATTGCTGAATTTGATTATTTTTAGTACGAAACAAAATGCAAGAAAACTTGCTTAAAATGCAATATTATGCGAAAATCTGAGATATGAAGGCCAAATCAAATATAGTAATACTACATAAAATTGTATCGAAATATTGGTAAAAATGAATATATTTACGTAATATCAAACTACATGAAAAACGTGAAAAAAATCATTATTATACCAAAATTGACGATTTTAACTCCAAATCATAGAGCGACGTTTCGTATTTTTTAGACCCCTAGAAAAGACGTGTAAAGATGTTGCTTCCAATACAATTGATAAAAATCAATGTGTTTTCATTAAAATTAACTAAAATGTTCTTGATTTTTGGTTTATATTACCGATGGAGGATGTACACGTAAAACCGTTCTAATCCGGCTGAAACGTTGATATATGCAATAAAAACAGAACTTCTTCCCTTTTCAATATCTTACTCAGTATTATAACGAGAAACAAATAGATGATTGAAAATGAAGTATTTAAGGTTATTTTCTGCTCAATTATGTGTTTGCATAATTTTTCTCGTATATTTAATGAATCAATAACAATAAACTGAAAATTCACAAAAACGTTGAAAACGGCCTAATTCGATGATATTTTGTTTAAATCACATAAAGGAAAAGGGAATGATAAAGGTCAAAATATTGCTAAATTCGATGATTTTTAGTACAAAGCAAAATGCAAGAAAACTTGCTTAAAGATGCACAATTTGCGAAAATCTGAGATTTGAAGGCCAAATCACATATCGTGAGAAAACATGTAGTATCGAAATATTGGTAAAAACGAATATATATACGTAAAATCACACTTCATGAATAACGTGAAAAAAGTCACTATATTCCCATATTTGAGAATTTTAACTTCAAATCATAGAGCGAGGTTTCGTATTATTTAGATCCAAGAAAAGACATATGACAATGTTGTTTCAAATACAAATGATAAAAATCAATGTGTTTTCATTAGAATTAACTAATATGTTCCTGATTTTTCGTTTATATTACCGAAAGAAGATGTACATGTAAAACCGCTCTAATCCGGCTGAAACGTCGATATATGCAATATAAACAGAACTTCTCCCCTTTCCAATATGTCACTCAGTATTTTAACGAGAAACAAATAGTTGATTGAAAATGAAGTGTATAAGGTTAATTTCTAATCAATTATGTGTTTGCATCATTTTCATCGTATATATAATGAATTAATAGCAATAAACTGAAAATTCACAAAAACGTGGAAAAACAGCAAAATATTTCCTAATTCGATGATATTTTGTTTATATCAAATAAAGGAAAAGGGGATGATAAACGTCAAAATATTGCTGAATTCGATGATTTTTAGTACGAAACAAAATGCAAGAAAACTTGCTTAAAATGCAATATTATGCGAAAATCTGAGATTTGAAGGCCAAATCACATATAGTGATACTATATGAAATAGTATCGAAATATTGGTAATAATGAATATATTTATGTAATATCAAACTACATGAAAAATGTGAAAAAAGTCATTATTATACCAAATTTGAGGATTTTACCTTCGAATCATAGAGCGACGTTTCGTATTTTTTAGACCCTAGAAGAGACGTATAAAGATGTTGCTTCCAATACAAATGATAAAAATCAATGTGTTTTCATTAAAATTAACTAAAATGTTCCTGATTTTCGGTTTATATTACCGATGGAAGATGTACACGTAAAACCGCTCTAATCCGGCTGAAACGTCGATATATGCAATAAAAACAGAACTTCTCCTCTTTTAAATATCTTACTCAGTATTTTAACGAGAAACAAATAGATAATTGAAAATGAAGTATTTAAGGTTAATTTCTGATCAATTATGTGTTTGCATAATTTTTCTCGTATATTTAATGAATCAATAACAATAAACTGAAAATTCACACAAACGTGGAAAAACAGCAAAATATTTCCTAATTCGATGATATTTTGTTTATATCATAAAGGAAAAGTGGATGATAAACGTCAAAATATTGCTGAATTCGATTATTTTTAGTACGAAACAAAATGCAAGAAAACTTGCTTAAAATGCAATATTATGCGAAAATCTAAGATTTGAAGGCCAAATAACATATAGTGATACTACATAAAATTGTATCGAAATATTGGTAAAAATGAATATATTTACGTAATATCAAACTACATGAAAAACGTGAAAAAATCATTATTATACCAAAATTGAGGATTTTAACTTCGAATCATAGAGCGACGTTTCGTATTTTTTAGACCCCTAGAAAAGACGTGTAAAGATGTTGCTTCCAATACAATTGATAAAAATCAATGTGTTTTCATTAAAATTAACTAAAATGTTCCTGATTTTTGGTTTATATTACCGATGGAGGATGTACACGTAAAACCGTTCTAATCCGGCTGAAACGTTGATATATGCAATAAAAACAGAACTTCTTCCCTTTTCAATATCTTACTCAGTATTATAACGAGAAACAAATAGATGATTGAAAATGAAGTATTTAAGGTTATTTTCTGCTCAATTATGTGTTTGCATAATTTTTCTCGTATATTTAATGAATCAATAACAATAAACTGAAAATTCACAAAAACGTGGAAAACGGCCTAATTCGATGATATTTTGTTTAAATCACATAAAGGAAAAGGGAATAATAAAGGTCAAAATATTGCTAAATTCGATGATTTTTAGTACAAAACAAAATGTAAGAAAACTTGCTTAAAGATGCACAATTTGCGAAATTCTGAGATTTGAAGGCCAAATCACATATCGTGAGAAAACATGTAGTATCGAAATATTGGTAAAAACGAATATATATACGTAAAATCACACTTCATGAATAACGTGAAAAAAGTCATTATATTCCCATATTTGAGAATTTTAACTTCAAATCATAGAGCGAGGTTTCGTATTATTTAGATCCAAGAAAAGACATATGACAATGTTGTTTCAAATACAAATGATAAAAATCAATGTGTTTTCATTAGAATTAACTAATATGTTCCTGATTTTTCGTTTATATTACCGAAAGAAGATGTACATGTAAAACCGCTCTAATCCGGCTGAAACGTCGATATATGCAATATAAACAGAACTTCTCCCCTTTCCAATATGTCACTCAGTATTTTAATGAGAAACAAATAGTTGATTGAAAATGAAGTGTATAAGGTTAATTTCTAATCAATTATGTGTTTGCATCATTTTCATCGTATATATAATGAATTAATAGCAATAAACTGAAAATTCACAAAAACGTGGAAAAACAGCAAAATATTTCCTAATTCGATGATATTTTGTTTATATCACATAAAGGAAAAGGGGATGATAAACGTCAAAATATTGCTGAATTCGATGATTTTTAGTACGAAACAAAATGCAAGAAAACTTGCTTAAAATGCAATATTATGCGAAAATCTGAGATTTGAAGGCCAAATCACATATAGTGATACTACATGAAATAGTATCGAAATATTGGTAATAATGAATATATTTATGTAATATCAAACTACATGAAAAATGTGAAAAAAGTCATTATTATACCAAATTTGAGGATTTTACCTTCGAATCATAGAGCGTCGTTTCGTATTTTTTAGACCCTAGAAGAGACGTATAAAGATGTTGCTTCCAATACAAATGATAAAAATCAATGTGTTTTCATTAAAATTAACTGAAATGTTCCTGATTTTCGGTTTATATTACCGATGGAAGATGTACAAGTAAAACCGCTCTAATCCGGCTGAAACTTCGATATATGCAATAAAAACAGAACTTCTCCTCTTTTAAATATCTTACTCAGTATTTTAACGAGAAACAAATAGATGATTGAAAATGAAGTATTTAAGGTTAATTTCTGATCAATTATGTGTTTGCATAATTTTTCTCGTATATTTAATGAATCAATAACAATAAACTGAAAATTCACACAAACGTGGAAAAAACAGCAAAATATTTCCTAATTCGATGATATTTTGTTTATATCACATAAAGGAAAAGGGGATGATAAACGTCAAAATATTGCTGAATTCGATTATTTTTAGTACGAAACAAAATGCAAGAAAACTTGCTTAAAATGCAATATTATGCGAAAATCTGAGATTTGAAGGCCAAATCACATATAGTGATACTACATAAAATTGTATCGAAATATTGGTAAAAATGAATATATTTACGTAATATCAAACTACATGAAAAACGTGAAAAAAATCATTATTATACCAAAATTGAGGATTTTAACTTCGAATCATAGAGCGACGTTTCGTATTTTTTAGACCCCTAGAAAAGACGTGTAAAGATGTTGCTTCCAATACAATTGATAAAAATCAATGTGTTTTCATTAAAATTAACTAAAATGTTCCTGATTTTTTGTTTATATTACCGATGGAGGATGTACACGTAAAACCGTTCTAATCCGGCTGAAACGTTGATATATGCAATAAAAACAGAACTTCTTCCCTTTTCAATATCTTACTCAGTATTATAACGAGAAACAAATAGATGATTGAAAATGAAGTATTTAAGGTTACTTTCTGCTCAATTATGTGTTTGCATAATTTTTCTCGTATATTTAATGAATCAATAACAATAAACTGAAAATTCACAAAAACGTGGAAAACGGCCTAATTCGATGATATTTTGTTTAAATCACATAAAGGAAAAGGGAATGATAAAGGTCAAAATATTGCTAAATTCGATGATTTTTAGTACAAAGCAAAATGCAAGAAAACTTGCTTAAAGATGCACAATTTGCGAAATTCTGAGATTTGAAGGCCAAATCACATATCGTGAGAAAACATGTAGTATCGAAATATTGGTAAAAACGAATATATATACGTAAAATCACACTTCATGAATAACGTGAAAAAAGTCACTATATTCCCATATTTGAGAATTTTAACTTCAAATCATAGAGCGAGGTTTCGTATTATTTAGATCCAAGAAAAGACATATGACAATGTTGTTTCAAATACAAATGATAAAAATCAATGTGTTTTCATTAGAATTAACTAATATGTTCCTGATTTTTCGTTTATATTACCGAAAGAAGATGTACATGTAAAACCGCTCTAATCCGGCTGAAACGTCGATATATGCAATATAAACAGAACGTCTCCCCTTTCCAATATGTCACTCAGTATTTTAACGAGAAACAAATAGTTGATTGAAAATGAAGTGTATAAGGTTAATTTCTAATCAATTATGTGTTTGCATCATTTTCATCGTATATATAATGAATTAATAGCAATAAACTGAAAATTCACAAAAACGTGGAAAAACAGCAAAATATTTCCTAATTCGATGATATTTTGTTTATATCACATAAAGGAAAAGGGGATGATAAACGTCAAAATATTGCTGAATTCGATGATTTTTAGTACGAAACAAAATGCAAGAAAACTTGCTTAAAATGCAATATTATGCGAAAATCTGAGATTTGAAGGCCAAATCACATATAGTGATACTACATGAAATAGTATCGAAATATTGGTAATAATGAATATATTTATGTAATATCAAACTACATGAAAAATGTGAAAAAAGTCATTATTATACCAAATTTGAGGATTTTACCTTCGAATCATAGAGCGACGTTTCGTATTTTTTAGACCCTAGAAGAGACGTATAAAGATGTTGCTTCCAATACAAATGATAAAAATCAATGTGTTTTCATTAAAATTAACTAAAATGTTCCTGATTTTCGGTTTATATTACCGATGGAAGATGTACACGTAAAACCGCTCTAATCCGGCTGAAACGTCGATATATGCAATAAAACAGAACTTCTCCTCTTTTAAATATCTTACTCAGTATTTTAACGAGAAACAAATAGATGATTGAAAATGAAGTATTTAAGGTTAATTTCTGATCAATTATGTGTTTGCATAATTTTTCTCGTATATTTAATGAATCAATAACAATAAACTGAAAATTCACACAAACGTGGAAAAACAGCAAAATATTTCCTAATTCGATGATATTTTGTTTATATCATAAAGGAAAAGGGGATGATAAACGTCAAAATATTGCTGAATTCGATTATTTTTAGTACGAAACAAAATGCAAGAAAACTTGCTTAAAATGCAATATTATGCGAAAATCTGAGATTTGAAGGCCAAATCACATATAGTGATACTACATAAAATTGTATCGAAATATTGGTAAAAATGAATATATTTACGTAATATCAAACTACATGAAAAACGTGAAAAAAATCATTATTATACCAAAATTGAGGATTTTAACTTCGAATCATAGAGCGACGTTTCGTATTTTTTAGACCCCTAGAAAAGACGTGTAAAGATGTTGCTTCCAATACAATTGATAAAAATCAATGTGTTTTCATTAAAATTAACTAAAATGTTCCTGATTTTTGGTTTATATTACCGATGGAGGATGTACACGTAAAACCGTTCTAATCCGGCTGAAACGTTGATATATGCAATAAAAACAGAACTTCTTCCCTTTTCAATATCTTACTCAGTATTATAACGAGAAACAAATAGATGATTGAAAATGAAGTATTTAAGGTTATTTTCTGCTCAATTATGTGTTTGCATAATTTTTCTCGTATATTTAATGAATCAATAACAATAAACTGAAAATTCACAAAAACGTGGAAAACGGCCTAATTCGATGATATTTTGTTTAAATCACATAAAGGAAAAGGGAATAATAAAGGTCAAAATATTGCTAAATTCGATGATTTTTAGTACAAAACAAAATGTAAGAAAACTTGCTTAAAGATGCACAATTTGCGAAATTCTGAGATTTGAAGGCCAAATCACATATCGTGAGAAAACATGTAGTATCGAAATATTGGTAAAAACGAATATATATACGTAAAATCACACTTCATGAATAACGTGAAAAAAGTCATTATATTCCCATATTTGAGAATTTTAACTTCAAATCATAGAGCGAGGTTTCGTATTATTTAGATCCAAGAAAAGACATATGACAATGTTGTTTCAAATACAAATGATAAAAATCAATGTGTTTTCATTAGAATTAACTAATATGTTCCTGATTTTTCGTTTATATTACCGAAAGAAGATGTACATGTAAAACCGCTCTAATCCGGCTGAAACGTCGATATATGCAATATAAACAGAACTTCTCCCCTTTCCAATATGTCACTCAGTATTTTAATGAGAAACAAATAGTTGATTGAAAATGAAGTGTATAAGGTTAATTTCTAATCAATTATGTGTTTGCATCATTTTCATCGTATATATAATGAATTAATAGCAATAAACTGAAAATTCACAAAAACGTGGAAAAACAGCAAAATATTTCCTAATTCGATGATATTTTGTTTATATCACATAAAGGAAAAGGGGATGATAAACGTCAAAATATTGCTGAATTCGATGATTTTTAGTACGAAACAAAATGCAAGAAAACTTGCTTAAAATGCAATATTATGCGAAAATCTGAGATTTGAAGGCCAAATCACATATAGTGATACTACATGAAATAGTATCGAAATATTGGTAATAATGAATATATTTATGTAATATCAAACTACATGAAAAATGTGAAAAAAGTCATTATTATACCAAATTTGAGGATTTTACCTTCGAATCATAGAGCGTCGTTTCGTATTTTTTAGACCCTAGAAGAGACGTATAAAGATGTTGCTTCCAATACAAATGATAAAAATCAATGTGTTTTCATTAAAATTAACTGAAATGTTCCTGATTTTCGGTTTATATTACCGATGGAAGATGTACAAGTAAAACCGCTCTAATCCGGCTGAAACTTCGATATATGCAATAAAAACAGAACTTCTCCTCTTTTAAATATCTTACTCAGTATTTTAACGAGAAACAAATAGATGATTGAAAATGAAGTATTTAAGGTTAATTTCTGATCAATTATGTGTTTGCATAATTTTTCTCGTATATTTAATGAATCAATAACAATAAACTGAAAATTCACACAAACGTGGAAAAACAGCAAAATATTTCCTAATTCGATGATATTTTGTTTATATCACATAAAGGAAAAGGGGATGATAAACGTCAAAATATTGCTGAATTCGATTATTTTTAGTACGAAACAAAATGCAAGAAAACTTGCTTAAAATGCAATATTATGCGAAAATCTGAGATTTGAAGGCCAAATCACATATAGTGATACTACATAAAATTGTATCGAAATATTGGTAAAAATGAATATATTTACGTAATATCAAACTACATGAAAAACGTGAAAAAAATCATTATTATACCAAAATTGAGGATTTTAACTTCGAATCATAGAGCGACGTTTCGTATTTTTTAGACCCCTAGAAAAGACGTGTAAAGATGTTGCTTCCAATACAATTGATAAAAATCAATGTGTTTTCATTAAAATTAACTAAAATGTTCCTGATTTTTTGTTTATATTACCGATGGAGGATGTACACGTAAAACCGTTCTAATCCGGCTGAAACGTTGATATATGCAATAAAAACAGAACTTCTTCCCTTTTCAATATCTTACTCAGTAATATAACGAGAAACAAATAGATGATTGAAAATGAAGTATTTAAGGTTACTTTCTGCTCAATTATGTGTTTGCATAATTTTTTCTCGTATATTTAATGAATCAATAACAATAAACTGAAAATTCACAAAAACGTGGAAAACGGCCTAATTCGATGATATTTTGTTTAAATCACATAAAGGAAAAGGGAATAATAAAGGTCAAAATATTGCTAAATTCGATGATTTTTAGTACAAAACAAAATGTAAGAAAACTTGCTTAAAGATGCACAATTTGCGAAATTCTGAGATTTGAAGGCCAAATCACATATCGTGAGAAAACATGTAGTATCGAAATATTGGTAAAAACGAATATATATACGTAAAATCACACTTCATGAATAACGTGAAAAAAGTCATTATATTCCCATATTTGAGAATTTTAACTTCAAATCATAGAGCGAGGTTTCGTATTATTTAGATCCAAGAAAAGACATATGACAATGTTGTTTCAAATACAAATGATAAAAATCAATGTGTTTTCATTAGAATTAACTAATATGTTCCTGATTTTTCGTTTATATTACCGAAAGAAGATGTACATGTAAAACCGCTCTAATCCGGCTGAAACGTCGATATATGCAATATAAACAGAACTTCTCCCCTTTCCAATATGTCACTCAGTATTTTAATGAGAAACAAATAGTTGATTGAAAATGAAGTGTATAAGGTTAATTTCTAATCAATTATGTGTTTGCATCATTTTCATCGTATATATAATGAATTAATAGCAATAAACTGAAAATTCACAAAAACGTGGAAAAACAGCAAAATATTTCCTAATTCGATGATATTTTGTTTATATCACATAAAGGAAAAGGGGATGATAAACGTCAAAATATTGCTGAATTCGATGATTTTTAGTACGAAACAAAATGCAAGAAAACTTGCTTAAAATGCAATATTATGCGAAAATCTGAGATTTGAAGGCCAAATCACATATAGTGATACTACATGAAATAGTATCGAAATATTGGTAATAATGAATATATTTATGTAATATCAAACTACATGAAAAATGTGAAAAAAGTCATTATTATACCAAATTTGAGGATTTTACCTTCGAATCATAGAGCGTCGTTTCGTATTTTTTTAGACCCTAGAAGAGACGTATAAAGATGTTGCTTCCAATACAAATGATAAAAATCAATGTGTTTTCATTAAAATTAACTGAAATGTTCCTGATTTTCGGTTTATATTACCGATGGAAGATGTACAAGTAAAACCGCTCTAATCCGGCTGAAACTTCGATATATGCAATAAAAACAGAACTTCTCCTCTTTTAAATATCTTACTCAGTATTTTAACGAGAAACAAATAGATGATTGAAAATGAAGTATTTAAGGTTAATTTCTGATCAATTATGTGTTTGCATAATTTTTCTCGTATATTTAATGAATCAATAACAATAAACTGAAAATTCACACAAACGTGGAAAAACAGCAAAATATTTCCTAATTCGATGATATTTTGTTTATATCACATAAAGGAAAAGGGGATGATAAACGTCAAAATATTGCTGAATTCGATTATTTTTAGTACGAAACAAAATGCAAGAAAACTTGCTTAAAATGCAATATTATGCGAAAATCTGAGATTTGAAGGCCAAATCACATATAGTGATACTACATAAATTGTATCGAAATATTGGTAAAAATGAATATATTTACGTAATATCAAACTACATGAAAAACGTGAAAAAAATCATTATTATACCAAAATTGAGGATTTTAACTTCGAATCATA
>NC_091161.1:51810381-52027079 GCF_040958095.1 Procambarus clarkii
GCAGAGGCTCAGAGAGTGATGCAGAGTCTGCATCCCTTTTTTGAGCCTCTGCATCACTTTCTTAAGCCTCTGCATCACTTTCATGAGCCTCTGCATCACTCTCTTAAGCCTCTGCATTACTCTCTTTAACCCCTGCCTCACTCTCTTGAGGGATGCAGGGCCTCAAGAGAGTGATGCAAAGGCTCAAGAGAGTTATTCAGAGGCTTACGAGAGTGATGCAGAGGCTCAAGAGAGGGATGCAGAGGCTCAAGGGAGGGATGCAGAGGCTCAGGAGAGGGATGCAGAGGCTCAAGAGAAGGATGAAGACGCACAAGAGAGGGATGCAGAGGCTCTTGAGAGTGATGCAGAGGTTCAAGAGAGGGCTGCAGAGGCTTAAGAGATTGATGCAAAGGCTCAAGAGAGGGATGCAGAGGCTCATGAGAGGATGCAGGAGTTCAAGAGAGGGATGCAGAGACTCAAGGAGTGATGCAGAGGCTTAAGAGAGGGATGCAGAGGCTCAAGAGAATGATGAAGAGGCTCAAGAGAGTGCTGCAGAGGCTCAAGAGAGGGATGCTGAGGCTCCAGAGAGGGATGCAGAGGCTCCAGAGAGTGATGCAGAGGCTGAAGAGAGAGATGCAGAGGCTTAAGAGTGATGCAGAGGCTCAAGAGAATGATGTAGAGGCTTAAGAGAGGGATGCAGAGCTCAAGAAAAAGATGCAGAGGCTCAAGAGAGTGATGCAGAGGATCATGGGAGGGATGCAGAGGCTAAAGAGAGTAATGCAGAGGCTGAAGCAAGTGATGTGAGGCTCAAGAGAGTGATGTAGAGGCTCTGGAGAGTGATGCAGAGACTCAAGAGAGTGATGCAGAGGATCAAGAGAGTGATGCAGAGGCTCAAGAGAGTGATGCAGAGATCATGAGAGGGATGCAGAGGCACAAGAGAGGGATGCAGAGGCTCAAGAGAGTGATGCAGAGTCTGCATCCCTTTTTTGAGCCTCTGCATCTCTTTCTTGAGCCTTTGCATCACTCTCTTGAACTTCGTCATCCCTCTCATGAGCCTCTGCATCCATCTCTTGAGCCTTTGCATCACTCTCCTGAACCTCTGCATCCCTCTCTTGAGCCACTGCGTCACTCTCAAGAGCGTCTTCTTCCCTCTCTTGTGCCTCTGCATCCTCACTTGAGCCTCTGCATCACTCTCTTGAGCACCTGCATCCCTCTCGTGAGCCTCTGCTTCCCTCGCTTGAGCCTCTGCATCACTCTCTTTAGCCTCTGCATCCCTCTCTTAAGCCTTTGCATCACTCTCTAAGCCTCTGAATCCCTCTCCTGAGCCTCTGAATCTCTCTCTTGAGCCTCTGCATCACTCGCTCGAACCTCTGCATCACTCTCTTGAACCTCTGCATCACTCTCTTGAGCCTCTTCATCACTCTCTTAATCCTCTGCATCACTCTCTAGAGCCTCTGCATCTCTCTCTTCAGCCTCTGCATCACTCTCTTAAGCCTCTGCTTCCCTATCTTGATCCTTTGCATCACTCTCTTGATCCTGTGCATCACTCTCTTAAGCCTCTGCTTCCCTCTCTTGATCCTCTGCATCATTCTCTTGAGCCTCTGCATCACTCTCTTGATCCTCTGCATCACTCTCTAGAGCCTCTGCATCACTCTCGTGAGCCTCTGCACCACTCTCTTGAACCTCTGCATCATTCTCTTGAGCCTCTGCATCCCTCTGTTAAGCCTCTACATCATTCTCTTGAACCTCTGCATCACTCACTTGAGCCTCTGCGTCACTCTCTTAAGCCTCTGCATCTCTCTCTTCAACCTCTGCATCACTCTCTTGAGCCTCTGCATCCTTCTCTGGAGCCTCTGCTTCCCTCTCTTGAGCCTCTGCATCCCCTCTCTTAACGCTTTGCATCATTCACTCAAACCTCTGCATCATTCTCGTAAGCCTCTGAATCACTCTCATGAGCCTCTGCATCTCTCTCTTCAGCCTCTGCATCCCTCTCTTTAGCCTCTGCATCATTCTCCTAAGCCTCTGCATCACTCTCTGAAGCTCTGCATCACTCACTTTAGCCTCTGCATCACTCTCTTGGGCCTCTGCATCACTCTCTTGAGCCTCTGCATCACACTCTTGAGCCTCTGCAACACTCTTTTGAGCCTCTGCATCACTCTCTTGAGCCTCTGCATCACTCTCGTAAACCTCTGCATCACTCTCTTGAGCTCTGCATAACATCTCTGAGTGTTAAAACTGCAGGGAGTTTGGGCAAATGTGACACACCGCCGCTCTCAGCAATTCGCGTATTTTGGTATAAAAAGTCGTAATTTCAAACTGCGAATACGTACAGAAAGCCAGAATTTGGCTCCAAAATATGGCTCAAGCGTCGAATTTGTGATGTTTAAATTATTTTGAAAACTGCAGGGAGGGTTTGGGCTAAATATGGCCCATCGCTGCTCTCAGTAATTGGCATATTTTCGGTTTAGAAATTCGTAATTTCAAACTGAGAATACGTGCAGAGAGCCAGAATTTGGCTCCAAAATATGGTTCAAGGGTCGAATTTGGGATGTTTGGGATATTTTGGGATATTATTTAGGCTCAAGAGAGTGATGCAATAGTGACACCGATGGAAGATGTACACGTAAAACCGCTGTAATCCGGCTGAAACGTCGACATATGCAATAAAAACAGAACTTCTGCCCTTTCCAATATCTTACTCAGTATTTTAACGAGAAACAAATAGTTGATTGAAAATGAAGTGTTTAAGGTTAATTTCTTATCAATTATTTGTTTGCATCATTTTTATCGTATATTTAATGAATTAATAGCAATAAACTGAAAATTCACAAAAACGTGGAAAAACAGAAAAATATTGCCTAATTCGATGATATTTTGTTTATATCACATAAAGGAAAAGGGGATGATAAACGTCAAAATATTGCTGAATTCGATGATTTTTAGTACGAAACAAAATGCAAGAAAACTTGCTTAAAATGCAATATTATGCGAAAATCTGAGATATGAAGGCCAAATCACATATCGTGATACTACATGAAATATTATCGAAATATTGGTGAAAATGAATATATTTACGTAATATCAAACTACATGAAAAACGTGAAAAAAGTCATTATTATACCAAATTTGAGGATTTTAACTTTTAATCATAGAGCGACGTTTCGTATTTTTTAGACCCTAGAAAAGACGTATAAAGATGTTGCTTCCAATACAAATGATAAAAATCAATGTGTTTTCATTAAAATTAACTAAAATGTTCCTGATTTTCTGTTTATATTACCGATGGAAGATGTACACGTAAAACCGTTCTAATCCGGCTGAAACGTCGATATATGCAATAAAAACAGAACTTCTCCCCTTTCCAATATCTTACTCAGTATCTTACTCGAGAAACAAATAGATGATTGAAAATGAAGTATTTAAGGTTATTTTCTGATCAATTATGTGTTTGCATAATTTTTATCGTATATTTAATGAATTAATAACAATAAACTGAAAATTCACAAAAACGTGGAAAAACGGCCTAATTCGATGATATTTTGTTTAAATCACATAAAGGAAAATGGATGATAAATTTCAAAATATTGCTAAATTCGATGGTTTTTAGTACAAAACAAAATGCAAGAAAACTTGCTTAAAAATGCAAAATTTGCGAAATTCTGAGATTTGAAGGCCAAATCACATATCGTGAGAAAACATGAAGTATTATCGAAATATTGGAAAAAACGAATATATATACGTAAAATCACACTACATGAATAACGTGAAAAAAGTCACTATATTACCATATATGAGGATTTTAACTTCAAATCATAGAGCGAGGTTTCGTATTATTTAGATCCAAGAAAAGACATATGACAATGTTGTTTCAAATACAAATGATAAAAATCAATGTTTTCATTAGAATTAACTAAAATGTAAAACGTGGAAAAACGGCCTAATTCGATGATATTTTGTTTAAATCACATAAAGGAAAAGGGGATGATAAAGGTCAAAATATTGCTGAATTCGATGATTTTTAGTACGAAACAAAATGCAAGAAAACTTGCTTAAAATGCAATATTATGCGAAAATCTGAGATATGAAGGCCAAAGCACGTATCGTGATACTACATGAAATAGTATCGAAATATTGTTAAAAATGAATATATTTACGTAATATCAAACTACATGAAAAACGTGAAAAAAGTCATTATTATACCAAATTTGAGGATTTAACTTCGAATCATAGAGCGAGGTTTCGTATTATTTAGATCCAAGAAAAAACGTATAAAGATGTTGCTTCCAATACAAATGAATAAAATCAATGTGTTTTCATTAAAATTAACTAAAATGTTCCTGATTTTCGGTTTATATTACCGATGGAAGATGTACACGTAAAACCGTTCTAATCCGGCTGAAACGTCGACATATGCAATAAAAACAGAACTTCAACCCCCTTAAAATCTTACTCAGTATTTTAACGATAAACAAATAGATGATTGAAAATGAAGTATTTAAGGTTATTTACTGATCAATTATGTGTTTGCATAATTTTTATCGTATATTTAATGAATTAATAACAATAAACTGAAAATTCACAAAAACGTGGAAAAACGGCCTAATTCGATAATATTTTGCTTAAATCACATAAATTAAAAGGGGATGATAAAGATCAAAATATTGCTAAATTCGATGCAAAGGCTCAAGAGAGGGATGCAGAGGCTTAAGTGAGAGATGAAGAGGCACAAGAGAGGGATGCAGAGGCTCTTGAGAGTGATGCAGAGGCTCAAGAGAGGGATGCAGAGGCTTAAGAGAGTGATGCAAAGGCTCAAGAGAGGGATGTAGAGGCTCATTAGAGGGATGCAAGAGTTCAAGAGAGGGATGCAGAGGCTCAAGAGAGTGATGCAGAGGATCAAGAGAGTGATGCAGAGGCTCAATAGAGTGACGCAGAGGATCAACATAGGGAAGCAGAGGCTTAAGAGAGTGATGCAGAGTCTCAAGAGAGTGATGCAGAGGCCCAAGAGAGTGATGCAGATGATCAAGAAGTGATGCAGAGATTTTCTCAGATTTTCGCATAATATTGCATTTTAATCAAGTTTTCCTGAATTTTGTTTCGTACTAAAAATCATAGCATTCAGCAAATTTTTGACGTTTATCATCACCTTTTCCTTTATGTGCTATAAACAAAATATCATCGAATTAGGCAATATTTTGCTGTTTTTCCACGTTTTTGTGAATTTTCAGTTTATTGCTATTAATTCATTATATATACGATAAAAATTATGCAAACACATAATTAATCAGAAAATAACCTTAAATACTTCATTTTCAATCATCTATTTGTTTCTCTTTAAAATACTGAGTAAGATATTGAAAAGGGGAGAAGTTCTGTTTTTATTGCATATATCGACGTTTCAGCCGGATTAGAACGGTTTTACGTGTACATCTTCCATCGGTAATATAAACCGAAAGTCAGGAACATTTTAGTTAATTTTAATGAAAACACATTGATTTTTATCATTTGTATTAGAAGCAACAACATTATACGTCTTTTCTAGGGTCTAAAAAATAAGAAACGTTGCTCTATGATTCGAAGTTAAAATCCTCAAATTTGGTAAAATAATGACTTTTTTCACGTTTTTCATGTAGTCTGATATTACGTAAATATATTCAGTTTTACCAACATTTCGATACTATTTCATGTAGTATCACGATATGTGATTTGGCCTTCAAATCTCAGAATTTCGCAAATTTTGCATTTTTAAGCAAGTTTTCTTGCATTTTGTTTTGTACTAAAAATCATCGAATTTAGCAATATTTTGATCTTTATCATCCCCTTTTAATTTATGTGATTTAAGCAAAATATTATCGAATTAGGCCGTTTTTCCACGTTTTTGTGAATTTTCAGTTTATTGTTATTAATTCATTAAATATACGATAAAAATTATGCAAACACAAAATTGATCAGTAAATAACCTTAAATACTTCATTTTCAATCATCTATTTGTTTATCGTTAAAATACTGAGTAAGATTTTAAGGGGGGTTGAAGTTCTGTTTTTATTGCATATATCGACGTTTCAGCCGGATTAGAACGGTTTTACGTGTACATCTTCCATCGGTAATATAAACCGAAAATCAGGAACATTTTAGTTAATTTTAATGAAAACACATTGATTTTATTCATTTGTATTGGAAGCAACATCTTTATACGTTTTTTCTTGGATCTAAATAATACGAAACCTCGCTCTATGATTCGAAGTTAAAATCCTCAAAATTGGTATAATAATGACTTTTTTCACGTTTTTCATGTAGTTTGATATTACGTAAATATATTCATTTTCAACAATATTTCGATACTATTTCATGTTGTATCACGATACGTGCTTTGGCCTTCATATCTCAGATTTTCGCATAATATTGCATTTTAAGCAAGTTTTCTTGCATTTTGTTTCGTACTAAAAGTCATCGAATTCAACAATATTTTGACCTTTATCATCCCCTTTTCCTTTATGTGATTTAAACAAAATATCATCGAATTAGGCCGTTTTTCCACGTTTTACATTTTAGTTAATTCTAATGAAAACATTGATTTTTATCATTTGTATTTGAAACAACATTGTCATATGTCTTTTCTTGGATCTAAATAAATCGAAACCTCGCTATCCGATTTGAAGTTAAAATCCTCATATATGGTAATATAGTGACTTTTTTCACGTTATTCATGTAGTGTGATTTTACGAATATATATTCGCTTTTTCCAATATTTCGATAATACTTCATGTTTTCTCACGATATGTGATTTGGCCTTCAAATCTCAGAATTTCGCAAATTTTGCATTTTTAAGCAAGTTTTCTTGCATTTTGTTTTGTACTAAAAATCATCGAATTTAGCAATATTTTGACCTTTATCATCCCCTTTTCCTTTATGTGATTTAAACAAAATATCATCGAATTAGGCCGTTTTTCCACGTTTTTGTGAATTTTCAGTTTACTTGTTATTAATTCATTAAATATACGATAAAATAATGCAAACACATAATTGATCAGAAAATAACCTTAAATACTTTATTTTCAATCACCTATTTGTTTCTCGTTAAAATACCTGGTAAGATATTGAAAAGGGGAGAAGTTCTGTTTTTATTGCATATATCGACGTTTCAGCCGGATTAGAACGGTTTTACTTGTACATCTTCCATCGGTAATATAAACCGAAATTCACGAATATTTTAGTTAATTTTAATGAAAACACAATGATTTGTATCATTTGTATTGGAAGCAACATCTTTATACGTTTTTTCTAGGGTCTAAAAAATACCAAACGTCGCTCTATGATTCGAAGTTAAAATCCTCAAATTTGGTATAATATTGACTTTTTTCACGTTTTTCATGTTGTTTGATATTACGTAAATATATTCATTTTTACCAATATTTCGATACGTTTTCATGTAGTATCACAATATGTGCTTTGGCTTTCAAATCTCAGATTTTCGCATAATATTGCATTTTAGCAAGTTTTCTTGCATTTTGGGTCGTACTAAAAATCATCGAATTCAGCAATATTTTGACGTTATCATCCAATTTTCCTTTATGTGATATAAACAAAATATCATCGAATTAGGCAATATTTTGCTGTTTTTCCACGTTTTTGTGAATTTTCAGTTTTTTGCTAATAATTCATTAAATATACGATAAAAATGATGCAAACAAATAATTGATTAGAAATTAACCTTAAACACTTCATTTTCAATCAACTATTTGTTTTTCGTTAAAATACTGAGTAAGATATTGGAAAGGGGAGAAGTTCTGTTTTTTTGCAAATATCGACGTTTCAGCCGGATTAGAGCGGTTTTACGTGTACATCTTCCATCGGTAATATAAACGGAAAATCAGGAACATTTTAGTTAATTCTAATGAAAACACATTGATTTTTATCATTTGTATTTGAAACAACATTGTCATATGTCTTTTCTTGGATCTAAATAATACGAAACCTCGCTCTATGATTTGAAGTTAAAATCCTCATATATGGTAATATAATGACTTTTTTCACGTTATTCATGTAGTGTGATTTTACGTATATATATTCGTTTTGACCAATATTTCGATACTACTTCATGTTTTCTCACGATATGTGATTTGGCCTTCAAATCTCAGAATTTCGCAAATTTTGCATTTTTAAGCAAGTTTTCCTGCATTTTGTTTTGTACTAAAAATCATCGAATTTAGCAATATTTTGAAATTTATCATCCCCTTTTCCTTTATGTGATTAAAACAAAATATCATCGAATTAGGCAATATTTTGCCGTTTTTCCACGTTTTTGTTAATTTTCAGTTTATTGTTATTAATTCATTAAATATACGATAAAAATTATGGAAACACATAATTGATCAGAAAATAACCTTAAATACTTCATTTTCAATCACCTATTTGTTTCTGTTTAAAATACCGAGTAAGATATTGAAAAGGGAGAAGTTCTGTTTTTATTGCATATATCGACGTTTCAGCCGGATTAGAACGGTTTTACGTGTACATCTTCCATCGGTAATATAAACGGAAAATCAGGAACATTTTACTTAATTTTAATGAAAACACATTGATTTGTATCATTTGTATTGGAAGCAACATCTTTATACGTTTTTTCTAGGGTCTAAAAAATACCAAACGTCGCTCTATGATTCGAAGTTAAAATCCTCAAATTTGGTATAATAATGACTTTTTTCACGTTTTTCATGTAGTTTGATATTACGTAAAAATATTCATTTTTACCAATATTTCGATACGTTTTCATGTAGTATCACAATATGTGCTTTGGCCTTCAAATCTCAGATTTTCGCATAATATTGCATTTTAAGCAAGTTTTCTTGCATTTTGTTTCGTACTAAAAATCATCGAATTCAGCAATATTTTGACGTTTATCATCCCCTTTTCCTTTATGTGATATAAACAAAATATCATCGAATTAGGCAATATTTTTCTGTTTTTCCACGTTTTTGTGAATTTTCAGTTTATTGCTATTAATTCATTAAATATACGATAAAAATTATGCAAGCACATAATTGATTAGAAATTAACCTTAAACACATCATTTTCAATCAACTATTTGTTTCTCGTTAAAATACTGAGTAAGGGAGCCGGTCGGCCGAGCGGACAGCACGCGGGACTTGTGATCCTGTGGTCCTGGGTTCGATCCCAGGCGCCGGCGAGAAAGAATGGGCAGAGTTTCTTTCACCTTATGCCCCTGTTACGTAGAAGTAAAATAGGTACCTGGGTGTTAGTCAGCTGTCACGGGCTGCTTCCTGGGGGTGGAGGCCTGGTCGAAAACCGGGCCGCGGGGACACTAAAAAGCCCCGAAATCATCTCAAGATAACTTCAAGATAAGATATTGGAAATGGGAGAAGTTCTGTTTTTATTGCATATATCGACATTTCAGCCAGATTAGAGCGGTTTTACGTGTACATCTTCCATCGGTAATATAAACGGAAAATCATGAACATTTTAGTTAATTCTAATGAAAACACATTGATTTTTATCATTTGTATTTGAAACAACATTGTCATATGTCTTTTCTTGGATCTAAATAAAACGAAACCTCGCTCTATGATTTGAAGTTAAAATCCTCATATATGGTAATATAGTGACTTTTTTCACGTTATTCATGTAGTGTGATTTTACGTATATATATTCGTTTTGACCAATATTTCGATACTACTTCATGTTTTCTCACGATATGTGATTTGGCCTTCAAATCTCAGAATTTCGCAAATTTTGAATTTTTAAGCAAGTTTTCCTGCATTTTGTTTTGTACTAAAAATCATCGAATTTAGCAATATTTTGAAATTTATCATCCCGTTTTCCTTTATGTGATTAAAACAAAATATCATCGAATTAGGCAATATTTTGCCGTTTTTCCACGTTTTTGTTAATTTTCAGTTTATTGTTATTAGTTCATTAAATATACGATAAAAATTATGGAAACACATAGTTGATCAGAAAATAACCTTAAATACTTCATTTTCAATCACCTATTTGTTTCTGGTTAAAATACTGAGTAAGATATTGAAAAGGGGAGAAGTTCTGTTTTTATTGCATATATCGACGTTTCAGCCGGATTAGAACGGTTTTACGTGTACATCTTCCATCAGTAATATAAACGGAAAATCAGGAACATTTTAGTTAAATGTTATTTTAGCTAGCCTCTACATCTTCATCTACTGCTTCAGCCTCTGCATCACTCTCTTTAGCCTCTGAATCCCTCCCATGATCCTCTGCATCACTCTCCTGAGCCTCTGCATCTTTTTCTTGAGCCTCTGCATCCCTCTCTTAAGCCTCTACATCATTCTCTTGAGCCTCTGCATCACTCTCTTGAGCCCCTACATCACTCTCTTAAGCCTCTGCATCTCTCTCTTCAGCCTCTGCATCACTCTCTGGAGCCTCTGCATCCCTCTCTGGAGCCTCAGCATCCCTCTCTTGAGCCTCTGCAGCACTCTCTTGAGCCTCTTCATCATTCTCTGCATCACTCTCTTGAGTCTCTGCATCACTCTCCAGAGCCTCTACATCACTCTCTTGAGCCTCTACATCACTTGCTTCAGCCTCTGCATCACTCTCTTTAGCCTCTGCATCCCTCCCATGATCCTCTGCATCACTCTCTTGAGCCTCTGCATCTTTTTCTTGAGCCTCTGCATCCCTCTCTTAAGCCTCTACATCATTCTCTTGAGCCTTTTGCATCACTCTCTTGAGCCCCTACATCACTCTCTTAAGCCTCTGCATCTCTCTCTTCAGCCTCTGCTTCACTCTCTGGAGCCTCTGCATCCCTCTCTGGAGCCTCAGCATCCCTCTCTTGAGCCTCTGCAGCACTCTCTTGAGCCTCTTCATCATTCTCTTGAGCCTCTGCATCCCTCTCTTAAGCCTCTGCATCACTCTCTTGAGCCTCTGCATCCCTCTCTTGAACTCCTGCATCCCTCTCATGAGCCTATGCATCCCTCTCTTGAGCCTTTGCATCACTCTCTTAAGCCTCTGCAGCCCTCTCTTGAACCTCTGCATCACTCTCAAGAGCCTCTGCATCCCTCTCTTGTGCGTCTTCATCCTTCTCTTGAGCCTCTGCATCCCTCTCCTGAGCCTCTGCATCCCTCCCTTGAGCCTCTGCATCCCTCTCTTGAGCCTCTGCATCACTCTCGTAAGCCTCTGAATAACTCTCTTTAGCCTTTGCATCACTCTCTTGAGGCCCTGCATCCCTCAAGAGAGTGATGCAGGGGTTAAAGAGAGTAATGCAGAGGCTCAAGAGTGTGATGCAGAGGCTCATGAAAGTGATGCAGAGGCTTAAGAAAGTGATGCAGAGGCTCAAAAAAGGGATGCAGACTCTGCATAACTCTCTTGAGCCTCTGCATCCCTTCCTTAAGCTTCTGCAACACTCTCTTTAGCCTCTGCATCACTCTCTTAAGAATCTGCTTCCCTCTCATGATCCTCTGCATCACTCTCTTGAGCCTCTGCATCACTCTCTTGATCCTCTGCATCACTCTCTTGAGTCTCTGCATCACTCTCCAGAGCCTCTATATCACTCTCTTGAGTCTCTACATCACTTGCTTCAGCCTCTGCATCACTCTCTTTAGCCTCTGCATCCCTACCTTGATCCTCTGCATCACTCTCTTGAGCCTTTGAATCATTTTCTTGAGCCTCTGCATTCCTCTCTTAAGCCTCTACATCATTCTCTTGAGCCTCTGCATCACTCTCTTGAGCCCCTACATCACTCTCTTAAGCCTCTGCATCTCTCTCTTCTGCCTCTGCATCACTCTCTTTAGCCTCTGCATCCCTCCCTTGATCCTCTGCAGCACTCTCTTGAGCCTCTTCATCATTCTCTTGAGCCTCTGCATCCCTCTCTTAAGGCCTCTGCATTACTCTCTTGAGCCTCTGCATCCCCTCTCTTGAACTCCTGCATCCCTCTCATGAGTCTCTGCATCCCTCTCTTGAGCCTTTGCATCACTCTCTTAAGCCTCTGCAACCCTCTCTCTTGAACCTCTGGATCACTCTCAAGAGCCTCTGCATCCCTCTCTTGTGCCTCTTCATCCCTTCTCTTGAGCCTCTGCATCCCTCTCCTGAGCCTCTGCATTCCTCCTTGAGCCTCTGCATCCCTCTCCTGAGCCTCTGCATCACTCTCGTAAGCCTCTGAATCACTCTCTTGAGCCTTTGCATCACTCTCTTGAGGCCTTGCATCCCTCAAGAGAGTGATGCAGGGGTTAAAGAGAGTAATGCAGAGGCTCAAGAGAGTGATGCAGAGGCTCAAGAGAGTGATGCAGAGGATCAAAAGAGGGAAGCAGAGGCTTAAGAGAGTGATGCAGAGGCTGAAGAGAGTGATGCAGAGGCTCTAGAGAGTGATGCAGAGGCTCAAGAGAGTGATGCAGAGGCTCAGGAGAGTGATTCAGAGGATCAAGAGAGTGATGCAGAGGCTCGAGAGAGTGATTCAGAGGCTTACGAGAGTGATGCAGAGGCTGAAGAGAGTGTTGCAGAGGCTCAAGAGAGGGATGAAGAGGATGAAAAGAGTGATGCAGAGCCTCAAGAGAGAGATGCAGAGGCTCAAGAGAGTGATGCAGAACCTTTAGAGAGTGAGGCAGAGGCTTAGGAGAGTAATGCAGAGGCTCAAGAGAGTGATTAAGAGGCTTAAGAGTGTGACGCAGAGGTTCAAGAGAGTGATGCAGAGGCTCAAGAGAGGGATGCAGAGGATCAAGAGAGGGATGGAGAGGCTTAGGAGAGTGATGCAAATGCTCAAGAGAGGGATGCAGAGGCTCAAGAGAGGGATGCAGGAGTTCAAGAGAGGGATTCAGAGGCTCAGGAGAGGGATGCAGAGGCTTAAGAAAGTGATGTAGAGGATCAGTAGAGGGATGCAGAGGCTTAAGAGGGTGTTGCAGAGTCTTAAGAGAACGATGCAGAGGCTCAAGAGAGGGATGCAGGGGCTCAGGAGAATGATGCAGAGGCTCACGATAATGATGCAGAGGCTCAAGAGAGTGATTCAGAGGCTTACGTGAGTGATGCAGAGGCTAAAGAGAGTGATGCAGAGGCCCGAGAGAAGGATGAAGAGGCTGAAGAGAGTGATGCAGAGGCTCAAGTGAGGGATGCAGAGGCTCAAGAGAGTGATGCTGAGGCTTAAGAGAGTGAGGCAGAGGCTTAGGAGAGGAATGCAGAGGCTCAAAAGAGTAATGCAGAGGCTTAAGAGGGTGATGCAGAGGCTCAAGAGAGTGATGCAGAGGCTTGAGAGAGGGATGCAGGGGCTCAAGAGAGTGATGCAGAGGCTCAAGAGAGTGATTCAGAGGCTTAAGCAAGTGATGCAAAGGCTTAAAAGATAGGACGCAGAGGCTCAAAGGAGGGATGGAGAGGCCCAAGAGAGAGATGCAGAGGCTCAAGAGAGGGATGCAGAGGCTTAAGTGAGAGATGCAGAGGCACAAGAGAGGGATGCAGAGGCTCTTGAGAGTGATGTAGAGGCTCAAGAGAGGGATGCAGAGGCTTAAGAGAGTGATGCAAAGGCTCAAGAGAGGGATGTAGAGGCTCATTAGAGGGATGCAAGAGTTCAAGAGAGGGATGCAGAGGCTCAAGAGAGTGATGCAGAGGAACAAAGAGAGTGATGCAGAGGCTCAATAGAGTGACGCAGAGGATCAACATAGGGAAGCAGAGGCTTAAGAGAGTGATGCAGAGGCTGAAGAGAGTGATGCAGAGTCTCAAGAGAGTGATGCAGAGGCCCAAGAGAGTGATGCAGATGATCAAGAGTGTGATGCAGAGATTTTCTCAGATTTTCGCATAATATTGCATTTTAATCAAGTTTTCTTGCATTTTGTTTCGTACTAAAAATCATCGAATTCAGCAATATTTTGACGTTTATCATCCCCTTTTCCTTTATGTCATGTAACAAAATATCATCGAATTAGGCAATATTTTCCTGTTTTTCCACGTTTTTGTTAATTTTCAGTTTATTGCTATTAATTCATTAAATATACGATAAAAATTATGCAAACACATAATTGATTAGAAATTAACCTTAAACACTTCAATTTCAATCAACTATTTGTTTCTCGTTAAAATACTGAGTAAGATATTGGAAATGGGAGAAGTTCTGTTTTTATTGCATATATCGACGTTTCAGCTGGATTAGAGCGGTTTTACGTGTACATCTTCCATCGGTAATATAAACGGAAAATCAGGAACATTTTAGTTAATTCTAATGAAAACACATTGATTTTTATCATTTGTATTTGAAACAACATTGTCATATGTCTTTTCTTGGATCTAAATAATACGAAACCTCGCTCTATGATTTGAAGTTAAAATCCTCATATATGGTAATATAGTGACTTTTTTCACGTTATTCATGTAGTGTGATTTTACGTATATATATTCGTTTTTTCCAATATTTCGATAATACTTCATGTTTTCTCACGATATGTGATTTGGCCTTCAAATCTCAGAATTTCGCAAATTTTGCATTTTTAAGCAAGTTTTCTTGCATTTTGTTTTGTACTAAAAATCATCGAATTTAGCAATATTTTGACCTTTATCATCCCCTTTTCCTTTATGTGTTTTAACCAAAATATCATCGAATTAGGCCGTTTTTCCACGTTTTTGTGAATTTTCAGTTTATTGTTATTAATTCATTAAATATACGATAAAAATTATGCAAACACATAATTGATCAGAAAATAACCTTAAATGCTTCATTTTCAATCATCTATTTGTTTCTCGAGTAAGATACTGAGTAAGATATTGGAAAGGGGAGAAGTTCTGTTTTTATTGCATATATCGACGTTTCAGCCGGATTAGAGCGGTTTTATGTGTACATCTTCCATCGGTAATATAAACGGAAAATCTGAAACATTTTAGTTAATTCTAATGAAAACACATTGATTTTTATTATTTGTATTTGAAACAACATTGTCATATGTCTTTTCTTGGATCTAAATAATACGAAACATCGCTCTATGATTTGAAGTTATTATCCTCAAATATGGTAATATAGTGACTTTTTCACGTTATTCATGTAGTGTGATTTTACGTATATATATTCGTTTTTACCAATATTTCGATACTACTTCATGTTTTCTCACGATATGTGATTTGGCCTTCAAATCTTAAATTTCTCAAATTTTGTATTTTTAAGCAAGTTTTCTTGCATTTTGTTTTGTACTAAAAATCATCGAATTTAGCAATATTTTGACCTTTATCATTCTCTTTTCCTTTATGTGATTTAAACAAAATATCATCGAATTAGGCAATATTTTGCCATTTTTCCACGTTTTTGTTAATTTTCAGTTTATTGTTATTAATTCATTAAATATACGATAAAAATGATGCAACCAAATAATTGATAAGAAATTAACCTTAAACACTTCATTTTCAATCAACTATTTGTTTTTCGTTAAAATACTGAATAAGATATTGGAAAGGGGAGAAGTTCTGTTTTTATTGCATATATCGACGTTTCAGCCTGATTAGAGCGGTTTTAGTTGTACATCTTCCATCGGTAATATAAACGGAAAATCAGAAACATTTTAGTTAATTCTAATGAAAACACATTGATTTTTATCATTTGTATTTGAAACAACATTGTCATATGTCTTTTCCTGGATCTAAATAATACGAAACCTCGCTCTATGATTTGAAGTTAAAATCCTCAAATATGATAATATAGTGACTTTTTTCACGTTATTCATGTAGCGTGATTATGCATATATATATTCGTTTTGACCAATATTTCGATACTACTTCATGTTTTCTCACGATATGTGATTTGGCCTTGAAATCTCAGAATTTCGCAAATTTTGCATTTTTAAGGAAGTTTTCCTGCATTTCGTTTTGTACTAAAAATCATCGAATTTACCAATATTTTGAAATTTATCATCCCCTTTTCCTTTATGTGATTTAAACAAAATATCATCGAATTAGGCCGTTTTTCCACGTTTTTGTGAATTTTCAGTTTATTGTTATTAATTCATTAAATATACGATAAAAATTATGCAAACACATAATTGATCAAAAAATAACCTTAAATACTTCATTTTCAATCATCTATTTGTTTCTCGAGTAAGATACTGAGTAAGATATGGGAAAGGGGAGAAGTTCTGTTTTTATTGCATATATCGACGTTTATGCCGGATTAGAGCGGTTTTATGTGTACATCTTCCATCGGTAATATAAACGGAAAATCTGAAACATTTTAGTTAATTCTAATGAAAACACATTGATTTTTATCATTTGTATTTGAAACAACATTGTCATATGTCTTTTCTTGGATCTAAATAATACGAAACATCGCTCTATGATTTGAAGTTAAAATCCTCATATATGGTAATATAGTGACTTATTTCACGTTATTCATGTAGTGTGATTTTACGTATATATATTCGTTTTGACCAATATTTCGATACTACTTCATGTTTTCTCACGATATGTGATTTGGCCTTCAAATCTCAGAATTTCGCAAATTTTGCATTTTAAGCAAGTTTTCTTGCATTTTGTTTTGTACTAAAAATCATCGAATTTAGCAATATTTTGACCTTTATCATCCCCTTTTCCTTTATGTGATTTAAACAAAATATCATCGAATTAGGCCGTTTTTCCACGTTTTTGTGAATTTTCAGTTTATTGTTATTAATTCATTAAATATACGATAAAAAATATGCAACACATAATTGATCAGAAAATAACCTTAAATACTTCATTTTCAATCACCTATTTGTTTCTCGTTAAAATACTGAGTAAGATATTGAAAAGGGGAGAAGTTCTGTTTTTATTGCATATATCGACGTTTCAGCCGGATTAGAACGGTTTTACGTGTACATCTTCCATCGGTAATATAAACCGAAAATCACGAACATTTTAGTTAATTTTAATGAAAACACATTGATTTGTATCATTTGTATTGGAAGCAACATCTTTATACGTTTTTTCTAGGGTCTAAAAAATACCAAACGTCGCTCTATGATTCGAAGTTAAAATCCTCAAATTTGGTATAATAATGACTTTTTTCACGTTTTTCATGTACTTTGATATTACGTAAATATATTCATTTTTTACCAATATTTCGATTCGTTTTCATGAAGTATCACAATATGTGCTTTGGCTTTCAAATCTCAGATTTTCGCATAATATTGCATTTTAGCAAGTTTTCTTGCATTTTGGGTCGTACTAAAAATCATCGAATTCAGCAATATTTTGACGTTTATCATCCCCTTTTCCTTTATGTGATATAAACAAAATATCATCGAATTAGGCAATATTTTGCTGTTTTTCCACGTTTTTGTGAATTTTCAGTTTATTGCTATTAATTCATTAAATATACGATAAAAATTATGCAAGCACATAATTGATTAGAAATTAAACACATCATTTTCAATCAACTATTTGTTTCTCGTTAAAATACTGAGTAAGATATTGGAAATGGGAGAAGTTCGGTTTTTATTGCATAAATCGACATTTCAGCTGGATTAGAGCGGTTTTACGTGTACATCTTCCATCGGTAATATAAACGGAAAATCAGGAACATTTTAGTTAATTCTAATGAAAACACATTGATTTTTATCATTTGTATTTGAAACAACATTGTCATATGTCTTTTCTTGGATCTAAATAATACGAAACCTCGCTCTATGATTTGAAGTTAAAATCCTCATATATGGTAATATAGTGACTTTTTTCACGTTATTCATGTAGTGTGATTTTACGTATATATATTCGTTTTTTTCCTATATTTCGATAATACTTCATGTTTTCTCACGATATGTGATTTGGCCTTCAAATCTCAGAATTTCGCAAATTTTGCATTTTTAAGCAAGTTTTCTTGCATTTTGTTTGGTACTAAAAACAATCGAATTTAGCAATATTTTGAAATTTATCATCCATTTTCCTTTATGTGATTTAAACAAAATTTCATCGAATTAGGCCGTTTTTCCACGTTTTTGTGAATTTTCAGTTTATTGTTATTAATTCATTAAATATACGATAAAAATTATGCAAACACATAATTGATCAGAAAATAACCTTAAATACTTCATTTTCAATCATCTATTTGTTTCTCGAGTAAGATACTGAGTAAGATATTGGAAAGGGGAGAAGTTCTGTTTTTATTGCATATATCGACGTTTCAGCCGGATTAGAACGGTTTTACGTGTACATCTTCCATCGGTAATATAAACAGAAAATCAGGAACATTTTAGTTAATTTTAATGAAAACACATTGATTTTTATCATTTGTATTGGAAGCAACATCTTTATACGTCTTTTCTAGGGTCTAAAAAATACGAAACGTCACTCTATGATTAGAAGTTAAAATCCTCAAATTTGGTATAATAATGACTTTTTTCACGTTTTTCATGTAGTTTGATATTACGTAAATATATTCATTTTTACCAATATTTCGATAATATTTCATGTAGTATCACGATATGTGATTTGGCCTTCATATCTCAGATTTTCGCATAATATTGCATTTTAAGCAAGTTTTCTTGCATTTTGTTTCGTACTAAAAATCATCGAATTCAGCAATATTTTGACGTTTATCATCCCCTTTTCCTTTATGTGATATAAACAAAATATCATCGAATTAGGCAATATTTTGCTGTTTTTCCACGTTTTTGTGAATTTTCAGTTTATTGCTATTAATTCATTAAATATACGATAAAAATGATGCAAACAAATAATTGATAAGAAATTAACCTTAAACACTTCATTTTCAATCAACTATTTGTTTCTCGTTAAAATACTGAGTAAGATATTGGAAAGGGGAGAAGTTCTGTTTTTATTGCATATGTCGACGTTTCAGCCGGATTACAGCGGTTTTACGTGTACATCTTCCATCGGTGTCACTATTGCATCACTCTCTTGAGCCTAAATAATATCCCAAAATATCCCAAACATCCCAAATTCGACCCTTGAAGCATATTTTGGAACCAAATTCTGGCTCTCTGCACGTATTCTCAGTTTGAAATTACGAATTTCTAAACCGAAAATATCCCAATTACTGAGAGCAGCGATGGGTCATATTTAGCCCAAACCCTCCCTGCAGTTTTCAAAATAATTTAAACATCACAAATTCGACGCTTGAACCATATTTTGGAGCCAAATTCTGGCTTTCTGTACGTATTCGCAGTTTGAAATTACGACTTTTTATACCAAAATGCGCGAATTGCTGAGAACGGCGGTGGGTCACATTTTGCCCAAACTCCCCTGCAGTTTTAACACTCAAGAGTGTTATGCAGAGCTCAAGAGAGTGATGCAGAGGTTTACGAGAGTGATGCAGAGGCTCAAGAGAGTGATGCAGTGGCTCAAAAGAGTGTTGCAGAGGCTCAAGAGTGTGATGCAGAGGCTCAAGAGAGTGATGCAGAGGCCCAAGAGAGTGATGCAGAGGTGAAAGTGAGTGATGCAGAGCTTCAGAGAGTGATGCAGAGGCTAAAGAGAGTGTTGCAGAAGCTTAAGGAAGGGATGCAGAGGCTGAAGAGAGAGATGCAGAGGCTCATGAGAGTGATTCAGAGGCTTACGAGAATGATGCAGAGGTTTAAGTGAGTGATGCAAAGCGTTAAGAAAGAGGATGCAGAGGCTCAAGAGAAGGATGCAGAGGCTCAAGAGAGTGATGCAGAGGTTGAAGAGAGAGATGCAGAGGCTTAAGAGAGTGACGCAGAGGCTCAAGTGATTGATGCAGAGGTTCAAGAGAATGATGTAGAGGCTTAAGAGAGGGATGCAGAGGCTCAAGAGAATGATGCAGAGGATCAGGAGAGTGATGCAGAGGCTCAAGAGAGTGATGCAGAGGATCAAGAGAGGGAAGCAGAGGCTTAAGAGAGTGATGCACAGGATCAAGAGAGTGATGCAAAGGATCAAGATAGGGAAGCAGAGGCTTAAGAGAGTGATGCAGAGGCTAAAGAGAGAGATGCAGAGGCTCTAGAGAGTGATGCAGAGGATTAAGAGAGTGATGAAGAGGCTCAAGAGAGTGATGCAGAGGTTCAAGAGAGTGATGCAGAGGTTCGAGCGAGTGATGCAGAAGCTCAAGAGAGAGATTCAGAGGCTCAGGAGAGGGATTCAGAGGCTTAAGAGAGTGATGCAAAGGCTTAAGAGAGGGATGCAGAGGCTAAAGAGAGTGATGTAGACACTCAAGAGTGTTATGCAGAGGCTCAAGAGAGTGATGCAGAGGCTAAAGTGAGTGATGCAGAGGCTCAGGAGAGTGATGCAGAGGCTTAGGAGAATGATGCAGAGGCTCATGAGAGGGATACAGAGGCTTAAGAGACTGATGCAGAGGCTAAAAAGAGTGTTGCAGAGGCTTAAGAGAGTGATGCAGAGGCTTAAGAGAGGGATGCAGAGGCTCAAGCGAGGGAAGCAGAGGCTCAAGAGAGGGATGCAGGTGCTCAAGAGAGGGATGCAGAGGCTCAAGTGAGGGATGCAGAGGCACAAGAGAGGGAAGCAGAGGCTCTTGAGAGTGACGCAGAGGCTCAAGAGAGGGATGCAGAGGTTCAGGAGAGTGATGCAAAGGCTCAAGAGATGGATGCAGAGACTCATGAGAGGGATGAAGAAGTTCAAGAGAGTGATGCAAAGGCTCAAGAAAGGGATGCAGAGGCTCAAAAAAGGGATGCAGATTCTGCATCACTCTCTTGAGCCTCTGCATCCCTCTCTTGTGCCTCTGCATCCCACTCATGATCATCTGCATCACTCTCTTGAGTCTCTGCATCACTCTCTTGATCCTCTGCATCACTCTCTTGAGTCTCTGCATCACTCTCCAGAGCCTCTACATCACTCTCTTGAGCCTCTACATCACTTGCTTCAGCCTCTGCATCACTCTCTTTAGCCTCTGCATCCCTCCCATGATCCTCTGCATCACTCTCTTGAGCCTCTGCATCTTTTTCTTGAGCCTCTGCATCCCTCTCTTAAGCTTCTACATCATTCTCTTGAGCCTCTGCATCACTCTCTTGAGCCCCTACATCACTCTCTTAAGACTCTGCATCTCTCTCTTCAGCCTCTGCATCACTCTCTGGAGCCTCTGCATCCCTCTCTGGAGCCTCAGCATCCGTCTCTTGAGCCTCTGCAGCACTCTCTTGAGCCTCTTCATCATTCTCTTGAGCCTCTGCATCCCTCTCTTAAGCCTCTGCATCACTCTCTTGAGCCTCTGCATCCCTCTCTTGAACTCCTGCATCCCTCTCATGAGCCTCTGCATCCCTCTCTTGAGCCTTTGCATCACTCTCTTAAGCCTCTGCAGCCCTCTCTTGAACCTCTGCATCACTCTCAAGAGCCTCTGCATCCCTCTCTTGTGCGTCTTCATCCTTCTCTTGAGCCTCTGCATCCCTCTCCTGAGCCTCTGCATCCCTCCCTTGAGCCTCTGCATCCCTCTCTTGAGCCTCTGCATCACTCTCGTAAGCCTCTGAATAACTCTCTTGAGCCTTTGCATCACTCTCTTGAGGCCCTGCATCCCTCAAGAGAGTGATGCAGGGGTTAAGGAGAGTAATGCAGAGGCTCAAGAGAGTGATGCAGATGCTCATAAAAGTGATGCAGAGGCTTAAGAAAGTGATGCAGAGGCTCAAAAAAGGGATGCAGACTCTGCATCACTCTCTTGAGCCTCTGCATCCCTTCCTTAAGCTTCTGCAACACTCTCTTTAGCCTCTGCATCACTCTCTTAAGCCTCTGCTTCCCTCTCATGATCCTCTGCATCACTCTCTTGAGCCTCTGCATCACTCTCTTGATCCTCTGCAGCACTCTCTTGAGTCTATGCATTACTCTCCAGAGCCTCTATATCATTCTCTTGAGTCTCTACATCACTTGTTTCAGCCTCTGCATCACTCTCTTTAGCCTCTGCATCCCTCCCTTGATCCTCTGCATCACTCTCTTGAGCCTCTGCATCATTTTCTTGAGCCTCTGCATTCCTCTCTTAAGCCTCTACATCATTCTCTTGGGCCTCTGCATGACTCTCTTGAGCCCCTACATCACTCTCTTAAGCCTCTGCATCTCTCTCTTCTACCTCTGCATCACTCTCTTTAGCCTCTGCATCCCTCCCTTGATCCTCTGCAGCACTCTCTTCAGCCTCTTCATCATTCTCTTGAGCCTCTGCATCCCTCTCTTAAGCCTCTGCATTACTCTCTTGAGCCTCTGCATCCCCTCTCTTGAACTCCTGCATCCCTCTCATGAGCTTCTGCATCCCTCTCTTGTGCCTCTTCATCCTTCTCTTGAGCCTCTGCATCCCTCTCCTGAGCCTCTGCATCCCTCCCTTGAACCTCTGCATCCCTCTCCTGAGCCTCTGCATCACTCTCGTAAGCCTCTGAATCACTCTCTTGAGCCTTTGCATCACTCTCTTGAGGCCCTGCATCCCTCAAGAGAGTGATGCAGGGGTTAAAGAGAGTAATGCAGAGGCTCACGAGAGTGATGCAGAGGCTCAAGAGAGTGATGCAGAGGATCAAAAGAGGGAAGCAGAGGCTTAAGAGAGTGATGCAGAGGCTGAAGAGAGTGATGCAGAGGCTCTAGAGAGTGATGCAGAGGCTCAAGAGAGTGATGCAGAGGCTCAGGAGAGTGATTCAGAGGATCAAGAGAGTGATGCAGAGGCTCGAGAGAGTGATTCAGAGGCTTACGAGAGTGATGCAGAGGCTGAAGAGAGTGTTGCAGAGGCTCAAGAGAGGGATGAAGAGGATGAAAAGAGTGATGCAGAGCCTCAAGAGAGAGATGCAGAGGCTCATGAGAGTGATGCAGAACCTTAAGAGAGTGAGGCAGAGGCTTAGGAGAGGGATGCAGAGGCTCAAGAGAGTAATGCAGAGGCTTAAGAGGGTGATGCAGAGGCCCAAGAGAGTGATGCAGAGGCTTGAGAGAGGGATGCAGGGGCTCAAGAGAGTTATGCAGAGGCTCAAGAGAGTGATTAAGAGGTTTAAGAGAGTGATGCAGAGGTTCAAGAGAGTGATGCAGAGGCTCAAGAGAGGGATGCAGAGGATCAAGAGAGGGATGGAGAGGCTTAGGAGAGTGATGCAAATGCTCAAGAGAGGGATGCAGAGGCTCATGAGAGGGATGCAGGAGTTCAAGAAAGGGATGCAGAGGCTCAGGAGAGGGATGCAGAGGCTCAGGAGAGGGATGCAGAGGCTTAAGAAAGTGATGCAGAGGCTCAGTAGAGGGATGCAGAGGCTTAAGAGGGTGTTGCAGAGTCTTAAGAGAGCGATGCAGAGGCTCAAGAGAGGGATGCAGGGGCTCAGGAGAATGATGCAGAGGCTCAAGATAATGATGCAGAGGCTCAAGAGAGTGATTCAGAGGCTTACGTGAGTGATGCAGAGGCTAAAGAGAGTGATGCAGAGGCCCGAGAGAGGGATGAAGAGGGTGAAGAGAGTGATGCAGAGGCTCAAGTGAGGGATGCAGAGGCTCAAGAGAGTGATGCTGAGGCTTAAGAGAGTGAGGCAGAGGCTTAGGAGAGGAATGCAGAGGCTCAAAAGAGTAATGCAGAGGCTTAAGAGGGTGATGCAGAGGCTCAAGAGAGTGATGCAGAGGCTTGAGAGAGGGATGCAGGGGCTCAAGAGAGTGATGCACAGGCTCAAGAGAGTGATTCAGAGGCTTAAGAGAGTGATGCAGAGGCTTAAGCGAGTGATGCAAAGGCTTAAAAGAGGGATGCAGAGGCTCAAGGGAGGGATGGAGAGGCCCAAGAGAGGGATGCAGAGGCTCAAGAGTAGGATGCAGAGGCTTAAGTGAGGGATGCAGAGGCACAAGAGAGGGATGCAGAGGCTCTTGAGAGTGATGCAGAGGCTCATGAGAGGGATGCAGAGGCTTAAGAGAGTGTTGCAAAGGCTCAAGAGAGGGATGTAGAGGCTCATTAGAGGGATGCAAGAGTTCAAGAGAGGGATGCAGAGGCTCTAGAGAGTGATGCAGAGGATCAAGAGAGTGATGCAGAGGCTCAATAGAGTGACGCAGAGGATCAACATAGGGAAGCAGAGGCTTAAGAGAGTGATGCAGAGGCTGAAGAGAGTGACGCAGAGGCTCTAGAGAGTGATGCAGAGTCTCAAGAGAGTGATGCAGAGGCCCAAGAGAGTGATGCAGATGATCAAGAGAGTGATGCAGAGATTTTCTCAGATTTTCGCATAATATTGCATTTTAATCAAGTTTTCTTGCATTTTGTTTCGTACTAAAAATCATCGCATTCAGCAAATTTTTGACGTTTATCATCACCTTTTCCTTTATGTGCTATAAACAAAATATCATCGAATTAGGCAATATTTTGCTGTTTTTCCACGTTTTTGTGAATTTTCAGTTTATTGCTATTAATTCATTATATATACGATAAAAATTATGCAAACACATAATTGATTAAAAATTAACCTTAAACACTTCATTTTCAATCAACTATTTGTTTCTCGTTAAAATACTGTGTAAGATATTGGAAAGGGGAGAAGTTCTGTTTTAATTGAATATATCGACGTTTCAGCCGGATTAGAGTGGTTTTACGTGTACATCTTCCATCGGTAATATTAACGGAAAATCAGGAACATTTTAGTTAATTCTAATGAAAACACATTGATTTTTATCATTTGTATTTGAAACAACATTGTCATATATCTTTTCTTGGATCTAAATAATACGAAACCTCGCTCTATGATTTGAAGATAAAATCCTCAAATATGGTAATATAATGATTTTTTCACGTTATTCATGTAGTGTGATTTTACGAATATATATTCGTTTTTACCAATATTTCGATACTACTTCATGTTTTCTCACGATATGTGATTTGGCCTTCATATCTCAGAATTTCGCAAATCTTGCATTTATAAGCAAGTTTTCTTCCATTTTGTTTTGTACTAAAAATCATCGAATTTAGCAATATTTTGACCTTTATCATCCTCTTTTCCTTTATGTGATTTAAACAAAATATCATCGAATTAGGCAAAATTTTCCCGTTTTTCCACGTTTTTGTGAATTTTCAGTTTATTGTTATTTCAATAAAAATACGAGAAAAATTATGCAAACACATAATTAATCAAAAAATAATCCTAAATACTTCATTTTCAATCATCTATTTGTTTCTCTTTAAAATACTGAGTAAGATATTGAAAAGGGGAAAAGTTCTGTTTTTATTGCATATATCGACGTTTCAGCCGGATTAGAACGGTTTTACGTGTACATCTTCATCGGTAATATAAACCGAAAGTCAGGAAAATTTTAGTTAATTTTAATGAAAACACATTGATTTTTATCATTTGTATTAGAAGTAACAACTTTATACGTCTTTTCTAGGATCTAAAAAATAAGAAACGTTGCTCTATGATTCGAAGTTAAAATCCAAAAATTTGGTAAAATAATGACTTTTTTCACGTTTTTCATGTAGTCTGATATTACGTAAATATATTCAGTTTTACCAATATTTCGATACTATTTCATGTAGTATCACGATATGTGATTTGGCCTTCAAATCTCAGAATTTCGTAAATTTTGCATTTTTAAGCAAGTTTTCTTGCATTTTGTTTTGTACTAAAAATCATCGAATTTAGCAATATTTTGATCTTTATCATCCCCTTTTAATTTATGTGATTTAAGCAAAATATTATCGAATTAGGCCGTTTTTCCACGTTTTTGTGAATTTTCAGTTTATTGTTATTAATTCATTAAATATACGATAAAAATTATGCAAACACATAATTGATCAGTAAATAACCTTAAATACTTCATTTTCAATCATCTATTTGTTTATCGTTAAAATACTTAGTAAGATTTTAAGGGGGTTGAAGTTCTGTTTTTATTGCATATATCGACGTTTCAGCCGGATTAGAACGGTTTTACCTGTACATCTTCCATCGGTAATATAAACCGAAAATCAGGAACATTTTAGTTAATTTTATTGAAAACACATTGATTTTTATCATTTGTATTGGAAGCAACATCTTTATACGTTTTTTCTTGGATCTAAATAATACCAAACCTCGCTCTATGATTCGAAGTTAAAATCCTCAAATTTGGTATAATAATGACTTTTTTCACGTTTTTCATGTAGTTTGATATTACGTAAATATATTCATTTTTACCAATATTTCGATACTATTTCATATAGTATCACGATACGTGCTTTGGCCTTCATATCTCAGATTTTCGCATAATATTGCATTTTATGCAAGTTTTCTTGCATTTTGTTTCGTACTAAAAATCATCGAATTCAGCAATATTTTGACGTTTATCATCCCCTTTTCCTTTATGTCATGTAACAAAATATCATCGAATTAGGCAATATTTTCCTGTTTTTCCACGTTTTTGTTAATTTTCAGTTTATTGCTATTAATTCATAAAATATACGATAAAAATTATGCAAACACATAATTGATTAGAAATTAACCTTAAACACTTCAATTTCAATCAACTATTTGTTTCTCGTTAAAATACTAAGTAAGATGTTGGAAAGGGGAGAAGTTCTGTTTTTATTGCATATATCGACAGTTCAGCCGGATTAGAGCGGTTTTATTTGTACATCTTCCATCGGTAATATAAACGGAAAATCAGTAACATTTTAGTTAATTCTAATGAAAACATTGATTTTTATCATTTGTATTTGAAACAACATTGTCATATGTCTTTTCTTGGATCTAAATAAATCGAAACCTCGCTAACCGATTTGAAGTTAAAATCCTCAAATATGGTAATATAGTGACTTTTTCCACGTTATTCATGTAGTGTGATTTTACGTATATATATTCTTTTTTACTAATATTTCGATAGTACTTTATGTTTTCTCACGATATGTGATTTGGCCTTCAAATCTCAGAATTTCGCAAATTTTGCATCTTTAAGCAAGTTTTCTTGCATTTTGTTTTGTACTAAAAATTATCGAATTTAGCAATATTTTGACCTTTATCATTCTCTTTTCCTTTATGTGATGTAAACAAAATATCATCGAATTATGCAATATTTTGCCGTTTTCCACGTTTTTGTTAATTTTCAGTTTATTGTTATTAATTCATTAAATATACGATAAAAATTATGCAAACACATAATTGATCAGAAAATAACCTTAAATACTTCATTTTCAATCACCTATTTGTTTCTCGTTAAAATACTGAGTAAGATATTGAAAAGAGGAGAAGTTCTGTTTTTATTGCATATATCGACGTTTCAGCCGGATTAGAACGGTTTTACGTGTACATCTTCCATCGGTAATATGAACCGAAAATCAGGAACATTTTAGTTAATTTTAATGAAAACATATTGATTTGTATCATTTGTATTGGAAGCAACATCTTTATACGTTTTTTCTAGGGTCTAAAAAATACCAAACGTCGCTCTATGATTCGAAGTTAAAATCCTCAAATTTGGTATTATAATGAATTTTTTCACGTTTTTCTTGTAGTTTGATATTACGTAAATATATTCATTTTTACCAATATTTCGATACGTTTTCATGTAGTATCACAATATGTGCTTTGGCCTTCAAATCTCAGATTTTCGCATAATATTGCATTTTAAGCAAGTTTTCTTGCATTTTGATTCGTACTAAAAATCATCGAATTCAGCAATATTTTGACGTTTATCATCCCCTTTTCCTTTATGTGATATAAACAAAATATTATCGAATTAGGCAATATTTTGCTGTTTTCCACGTTTTGTGAATTATCAGTTTATTGTTATTAATTCATTAAATATACGATAAAAATTATGCAAGCACATAATTGATTAGAAATTAACCTTAAACACATCATTTTCAATCAACTATTTGTTTCTCGTTAAAATACTGAGTAAGATATTGGAAATGGGAGAAGTTCTGTTTTTATTGCATATATCGACATTTCAGCTGGATTAGAACGGTTTTGCGTGTACATCTTCCATCGGTAATATAAACGGAAAATCAGGAACATTTTAGTTAATTCTAATGAAAACACATTGATTTTTATCATTTGTATTTGAAACAACATTGCCATATGTCTTTTCTTGGATATAAATAATACGAAACCTCGCTCTATGATTTGAAGTTAAAATCCTCATATATGGTAATATAGTGACTTTTTTCACGTTATTCATGTAGTGTGATTTTACGTATATATATTCGTTTTTTCCAATATTTCGATAATACTTCATGTTTTCTCACGATATGTGATTTGGCCTTCAAATCTCAGAATTTCGCAAATTTTGCATTTTTAAGCAAGTTTTCTTGCATTTTGTTTTGTACTAAAAATCATCGAATTTAGCAATATTTTGACCTTTATCATCCCCTTTTCCTTTATGTGTTTTAAACAAAATATCATCGAATTAGGCCGTTTTTCCACGTTTTTGTGAATTTTTAGTTTATTGTTATTAATTCATTAAATATACGATAAAAATTATGCAAACACATAATTGATCAAAAAATAACCTTAAATGCTTCATTTTCAATCATCTATTTGTTTCTCGAGTAAGATACTGAGTAAGATATTGGAAAGGGGAGAAGTTATGTTTTTATTGCATATATCGACGTTTCAGCCGGATCTTGAGGTTATCTTGAGATGATTTCGGGGCTTTTTTTAGTGTCCCCGCGGCCCGGTCCTCGACCAGGCCTCCACCCCCAGGAAGCAGCCCGTGACAGCTGACTAACACCTAGGTACCTTTTTTACTGCTAGGTAACAGGGGCATTCAGGGTGAAAGAAACTCTGCCCAATGTTTCTCGCCGGCGCCTGGGATCGAACCCAGGACCACAGGATCACAAGTCCAGCGTGCTGTCCGCTCGGCCGACCGGCTCCCCGGCCGACCGGCTCCCCTCCTCGGATCCGACCGGCTCGGATTAGAGCAGTTTTATGTGTACATCTTCCATCGGTGATATAAACGGAAAATCTGAAACATTTTAGTTAATTCTAATGAAAACACATTGATTTTTATAATTTGTATTTGAGACAACATTGTCATATGTCTTTTCTTGGATCTAAATAATACGAAACATCGCTCTATGATTTGAAGTTAAAATCCTCAAATATGGTAATATAGTGACTTTTTCACGTTATTCATGTAGTGTGATTTTACGTATATATATTCGTTTTTACCAATATTTCGATACTACTTCATGTTTTCTCACGATATGTGATTTGGCCTTCAAATCTTTAATTTCTCAAATTTTGTATTTTTAAGCAAGTTTTCTTGCATTTTGTTTTGTACTAAAAATCATCGAATTTAGCAATATTTTGACCTTTATCATTCTCTTTTCCTTTATGTGATTTAAACAAAATATCATCGAATTAGGCAATATTTTGCCGTTTTTCCACGTTTTTGTTAATTTTGAGTTTATTGTTATTAATTCATTAAATATACGATAAAAATTATGCAAATACATAATTGATCAGAAAATAACCTTAAATACTTCATTTTCAATCACCTATTTGTTTCTCGTTAAAATACTGAGTAAGATATTGAAAAGAGGAGAAGTTCTGTTTTTATTGCATATATCGACGTTTCAGCCGGATTAGAAAGGTTTTACGTGTACATCTTCCATCGGTAATATGAACCGAAAATCAGGAACATTTTAGTTAATTTTAATGAAAACATATTGATTTGTATCATTTGTATTGGAAGCAACATCTTTATACGTTTTTCTAGGGTCTAAAAAATACCAAACGTCGCTCTATGATTCGAAGTTAAAATCCTCAAATTTGGTATTATAATGAATTTTTTCACGTTTTTCATGTAGTTTGATATTACGTAAATATATTCATTTTTACCAATATTTCGATACGTTTTCATGTAGTATCACAATATGTACTTTGGCCTTCAAATCTCAGATTTTCGCATAATATTGCATTTTAAGCAAGTTTTCTTGCATTTTGATTCGTACTAAAAATCATCGAATTCAGCAATATTTTGACGTTTATCATCCCCTTTTCCTTTATGTGATATAAACAAAATATTATCGAATTAGGCAATATTTTGCTGTTTTCCACGTTTTGTGAATTATCAGTTTATTGTTATTAATTCATTAAATATACGATAAAAATTATGCAAACACATAATTGATCAAAAAATAACCTTAAATACTTCATTTTCAATCATCTATTTGTTTCTCGAGTAAGATACTGAGTAAGATATTGGAAAGGGGAAAAATTCTGTTTTTATTGCATATATCGACGTTTCAGCCGGATTAGAGCGGTTTTATGTGTACATCTTCCATCGGTAATATAAACGGAAAATCTGAAACATTTAAGTTAATTCTAATGAAAACACATTGATTTTTATCATTTGTATTTGAAACAACATTGTCATATGTCTTTTCTTGGATCTAAATAATACGAAACATCGCTCTATGATTTGAAGTTAAAATCCTCAAATATGGTAATATTGTGACTTATTTCACGTTATTCATGTAATGTGATTTTACGTATATATATTCGTTTTGACCAATATTTCGATACTACTTCATGTTTTCTCACGAAATGTGATTTGGCCTTCAAATCTCAGAATTTGGCAAATTTTGCATTTTTAAGCAAGTTTTCTTGCATTTTGTTTTGTACTAAAAATCATCGTATTTAGCAATATTTTGACCTTTATCATTCCCTTTTCCTTTATGTGATTTAAACAAAATATCATCGAATTAGGCCGTTTTTCCACGTTTTTGTGAATTTTCAGTTTATTGTTATTAATTCATTAAATATACGATAAAATATATGCAAACACATAATTGATCAGAAAATAACCTTAAATACTTTATTTTCAATCACCTATTTGTTTCTCGTTAAAATACTGTGTAAGATATTGAAAAGGGGAGAAGTTCTGTTTTTATTGCATATATCGACGTTTCAGCCGGATTAGAACGGTTTTACGTGTACATCTTCCATCGGTAATATAAACCGAAAATCACGAACATTTTAGTTAATTTTAATGAAAACACATTGATTTGTATCATTTGTATTGGAAGCAACATCTTTATACGTTTTTTCTAGGGTCTAAAAAATACCAAACGTCGCTCTATGATTCGAAGTTAAAATCCTCAAATTTGGTATAATAATGACTTTTTTCACATTTTTCATGTAGTTTGATATTACGTAAATATATTCATTTTTACCAATATTTCGATACGTTTTCATGTAGTATCACAATATGTGCTTTGGCTTTCAAATCTCAGATTTTCGCATAATATTGCATTTTAGCAAGTTTTCTTGCGTTTTGGGTCGTACTAAAAATCATCGAATTCAGCAATATTTTGCTCAAGAGAGGGATGCAGAGGCTCAAGTGAGTGATGCAGAGGCTCAAGAGAATGATGTAGAGGCTTAAGAGAGGGATGCAGAGGCTCAAGAGAATGATGCAGAGGTTCAAGAGAGTGGTGCAGAGGCTGACGAGAGTATTACAGAGGCTCTAGAGAGTGATGCAGAGGATCAAGAGAGTGATGCAGAGGCTCAAGAGAGTGATGCAGAGGATCAAGAGAGGGAAGCAGAGGCTTAAGAGAGAGATGCAGAGGCTGAAGAGAGAGATGCAGAGGCTCTAGAGAGTGATGCAGAGGATTAAGAGAGTGATGAAGAGGCTCAAGAGAGTGATGCAGAGGTTCAAGAGAGTGATGCAGAGGTTCGAGCGAGTGATGCAGAGGCTCAAGAGAGAGATTCAGAGGCTCAGGAGAGGGATTCAGAGGCTTAAGAGAGTGATGCAAAGGCTTAAGAGAGGGATGCAAAGGCTCAAGAGAGTGATGTAAACACTCAAGAGTGTTATGCAGAGGCCCAAGAGAGTGATGCAGAGGCTAAAGTGAGTGATGCAGAGGCTCAGGAGAGTGATGCAGAGGCTTAGGATAATGATGCAGAGGCTCATGAGAGGGATGCAGAGGCTGAAGAGACTGATGCAGAGGCTAAAGAGAGTGTTGCAGAGGCTTAAGAGAGTGATGCAGAGGCTTAAGAGAGGGATGCAGAGGCTCAAGCGAGGGAAGCAGAGGCTCAAGAGAGGGATGCAGGTGCTCAAGATAGGGATGCAGAGGCTCAAGTGAGGGATGCAGAGGCACAAGAGAGGGATGCAGAGGCTCTTGAGAGTGACGCAGAGGCTCATGAGAGGGATGCAGAGGTTTAGGAGAGTGATGCAAAGGCTCAAGAGATGTATGCAGAGGCTCATGAGAGGGATGAAGGAGTTCAAGAGAGTGATGCAAAGGCTCAAGAAAGGGATGCAGAGGCTCAAAAAAGGGATGCAGACTCTGCATCACTCTCTTGAGCCTCTGCATCCCTCTCTAGTGCCTCTGCATCCCTCTCATGATCCTCTGCATCACTCTCTTAAGCCTCTGCATCACTCTCTTGATCCTCTGCATCACTCTCTTGAGTCTCTGCATCACTCTCCAGAGCCTCTACATCACTCTCTTGAGCCTCTACATCACTTGCTTCAGCCTCTGCATCACTCTCTTTAGCTTCTGCATCCCTCCCTTGATCCTCTGCATCACTCTCTTGAGCCTCTGCATCATTTTCTTGAGCCTCTGCATCACTCTCTTGAGCCCCTACATCACTCTCTTAAGCCTCTGCATCTCTCTCTCTTCAGCCTCTGCATCACTCTCTGGAGCCTCTGCATCCCTCTCTTAAGCCTCTGCATCACTCTCTTGAGCCTCTGCATCCCTCTCTTGAACTCCTGCATCCCTCTCATGAGCCTCTGCATCCCTCTCTTGAGCCTTTGCATCACTCTCTTAAGCCTCTTCATCCCTCTCTTGAACCTCTGCATCACTCTCAAGAGCCTCTGCATCCCTCTCTTTTGCCTCTTCATCCTTCTCTTGAGCCTCTGCATCCCTCTCCTGAGCCTCTGCATCCCTCCCTTGAGCCTCTGCATCCCTCTCTTGAGCCTCTGCATCATTCTCGTAAGCCTCTGAATCACTCTCTTGAGTCTTTGCATCACTCTCTTGAGGCCCTGCATCCCTCAAGAGAGTGATGCAGGGGTTAAAGAGAGTAATGCAGAGGCTCAAGAGAGTGATGCAGAGGCTCAAGAGAGTGATGCAGAGGATCAAAAGAGGGAAGCAGAGGCTTAAGAGAGTGATGCAGAGGCTGAAGAGAGTGATGCAGAGGCTCTAGAGAGTGATGCAGAGGCTGAAGAGAGTGATGCAGAGGCTCAGGAGAGTGATGCAGAGGATCAAAAGAGTGATGCAGAGGCTCGAGAGAGTGATTCAGAGGCTTACGAGAGTGATGCAGAGGCTGAAGAGAGTGTTGCAGAGGCTCAAGAGAGGGATGAAGAGGATGAAAAGAGTGATGCAGAGCCTCAAGAGAGGGATGCAGAGGCTCAAGAGAGTGATGCAGAACCTTAAGAGAGTGAGGCAGAGGCTTAGGAGAGGGATGCAGAGGCTCAAGAGAGTAATGCAGAGGCTTAAGAGGGTGATGCAGAGGCCCAAGAGAGTGATGCAGAGGCTTGAGAGTGGGATGCAGGGGCTCAAGAGAGTTATGCAGAGGCTCAAGAGAGTGATTAAGAGGCTTAAGAGAGTGATGCAGAGGTTCAAGAGAGTGATGCAGAGGCTCAAGCGAGTGATGCAGAGATTCAAGAGAGGGATGCAGGGTCTCAAGAGAGGGATGCAGAGGCTCAAGAGAGGGATGCAGAGGTTGAAGAGAGAGATGCAGAGGCTCAAGAGAGGGATGCAGAGGCTGAAGAGAGAGATGCAGAGGCTTAAGAGAATGATGCAGAGGTTCAAGAGAGTGATGCAGAGGCACAAGAGAATGATGTAGAGGCTTATGAGTGGGATTCAGAGGCTCAGGTGAATGATGCAGGGGCTCAAGAGAGTGATGTAGAGGCTTAAGAGAGGGATGCAGAGGCTCAAGAGAGGGATGCAGAGGCCCAAGAGAGGGATGCAGAGGCTCAAGAGAGTGATGCAAAAGCTCAAGAGAGTGATGCAGAGGCTTAGGAGAGGGAATGCTGAGGCTGAAGAGAATGATGTAGAGGCTTAAGAGAGTGATGCAGAGGCTCAACAGAGTGATTCAGATGCATACGAGAGTGATGCAGAGGCATAAGAGAGTGATGCAGAGGCTTAAGAGAGGAATGCAGAGGCTCAAGAGAGGGATGCAGAGTCTCAAGAGAGGGATGCAGAGGATCAAGGGAGTGTTGCAGAGGCTTAAGAGAGGGATGCAGAGGCTGAAGAGAATGATGCAGAGGCTTAAAAGAGGGATGCAGAGGCTCAAGAGAGTGATGGAGAGGCTCATGAGAGTGATGCAGAGGCTCAAAAGAGTGATTCAGATGCTTATGTGAGTGGTGCAGAGGCTTAAGAGAGTCATGCAGAGGCTTAAGAGAGGGATGCAGAGGCTCAAGAGAGGGATGCAGAGGCTCAGGAGAGGGATGCAGAGGCTCAAGAGAGTGATGCAAAGGCTCAAGAGAGTGATGCAGAGGCTTAAGAGAGGAATGCAGAGGCTTAAGAGAGTGATGCAGAGGTTCAAGAGAGTGATGCAGAGGCACAAAAGAATGATGTAGAGGCTTAAGAGAGGGATGCAGAGGCTCAAGAGAATGATGCAGAGGTTCAAGAGAGTGGTGCAGAGGCTCACGAGAGTATTACAGAGGCTCTAGAGAGTGATGCAGAGGATCAAGAGAGTGATGCAGAGGCTCAAGAGAGTGATGCAGAGGATCAAGAGAGGGAAGCAGAGGCTTAAGAGAGAGATGCAGAGGCTGAAGAGAGAGATGCAGAGGCTCTAGAGAGTGATGCAGAGGATTAAGAGAGTGATGAAGAGGCTCAAGAGAGTGATGCAGAGGTTCAAGAGAGTGATGCAGAGGTTCGAGCGAGTGATGCAGAGGCTCAAGAGAGAGATTCAGAGGCTCAGGAGAGGGATTCAGAGGCTTAAGAGAGTGATGCAAAGGCTTAAGAGAGGGATGCAGAGGCTCAAGAGAGTGATGTAAACACTCAAGAGTGTTATGCAGAGGCCCAAGAGAGTGATGCAGAGGCTAAAGTGAGTGATGCAGAGGCTCAGGAGAGTGATGCAGAGGCTTAGGATAATGATGCAGAGGCTCATGAGAGGGATGCAGAGGCTGAAGAGACTGATGCAGAGGCTAAAGAGAGTGTTGCAGAGGCTTAAGAGAGTGATGCAGAGGCTTAAGAGAGGGATGCAGAGGCTCAAGCGAGGGAAGCAGAGGCTCAAGAGAGGGATGCAGGTGCTCAAGATAGGGATGCAGAGGCTCAAGTGAGGGATGCAGAGGCACAAGAGAGGGATGCAGAGGCTCTTGAGAGTGACGCAGAGGCTCATGAGAGGGATGCAGAGGTTTAGGAGAGTGATGCAAAGGCTCAAGAGATGTATGCAGAGGCTCATGAGAGGGATGAAGGAGTTCAAGAGAGTGATGCAAAGGCTCAAGAAAGGGATGCAGAGGCTCAAAAGGGATGCAGACTTTGCATCACTCTCTTGAGCCTCTGCATCCCTCTCTAGTGCCTCTGCATCCCTCTCATGATCCTCTGCATCACTCTCTTAAGCCTCTGCATCACTCTCTTGATCCTCTGCATCACTCTCTTGAGTCTCTGCATCACTCTCCAGAGCCTCTACATCACTCTCTTGAGCCTCTACATCACTTGCTTCAGCCTCTGCATCACTCTCTTTAGCTTCTGCATCCCTCCCTTGATCCTCTGCATCACTCTCTTGAGCCTCTGCATCATTTTCTTGAGCCTCTGCATCACTCTCTTGAGCCCCTACATCACTCTCTTAAGCCTCTGCATCTCTCTCTCTTCAGCCTCTGCATCACTCTCTGGAGCCTCTGCATCCCTCTCTTAAGCCTCTGCATCACTCTCTTGAGCCTCTGCATCCCTCTCTTGAACTCCTGCATCCCTCTCATGAGCCTCTGCATCCCTCTCTTGAGCCTTTGCATCACTCTCTTAAGCCTCTTCATCCCTCTCTTGAACCTCTGCATCACTCTCAACAGCCTCTGCATCCCTCTCTTTTGCCTCTTCATCCTTCTCTTGAGCCTCTGCATCCCTCTCCTGAGCCTCTGCATCCCTCCCTTGAGCCTCTGCATCCCTCTCTTGAGCCTCTGCATCATTCTCGTAAGCCTCTGAATCACTCTCTTGAGTCTTTGCATCACTCTCTTGAGGCCCTGCATCCCTCAAGAGAGTGATGCAGGGGTTAAAGAGAGTAATGCAGAGGCTCAAGAGAGTGATGCAGAGGCTCAAGAGAGTGATGCAGAGGATCAAAAGAGGGAAGCAGAGGCTTAAGAGAGTGATGCAGAGGCTGAAGAGAGTGATGCAGAGGCTCTAGAGAGTGATGCAGAGGCTGAAGAGAGTGATGCAGAGGCTCAGGAGAGTGATGCAGAGGATCAAAAGAGTGATGCAGAGGCTCGAGAGAGTGATTCAGAGGCTTACGAGAGTGATGCAGAGGCTGAAGAGAGTGTTGCAGAGGCTCAAGAGAGGGATTGAAGAGGATGAAAAGAGTGATGCAGAGCCTCAAGAGAGGGATGCAGAGGCTCAAGAGAGTGATGCAGAACCTTAAGAGAGTGAGGCAGAGGCTTAGGAGAGGGATGCAGAGGCTCAAGAGAGTAATGCAGAGGCTTAAGAGGGTGATGCAGAGGCCCAAGAGAGTGATGCAGAGGCTTGAGAGTGGGATGCAGGGGCTCAAGAGAGTTATGCAGAGGCTCAAGAGAGTGATTAAGAGGCTTAAGAGAGTGATGGCAGAGGTTCAGAGAGTGATGCAGAGGCTCAAGCGAGTGATGCAGAGATTCAAGAGAGGGATGCAGGGTCTCAAGAGAGGGATGCAGAGGCTCAAGAGAGGGATGCAGAGGTTGAAGGAGAGAGATGCAGAGGCTCAAGAGAGGGATGCAGAGGCTGAAGAGAGAGATGCAGAGGCTTAAGAGAATGATGCAGAGGTTCAAGAGAGTGATGCAGAGGCACAAGAGAATGATGTAGAGGCTTATGAGTGGGATTCAGAGGCTCAGGTGAATGATGCAGGGGCTCAAGAGAGTGATGTAGAGGCTTAAGAGAGGGATGCAGAGGCTCAAGAGAGGGATGCAGGAGGCCCAAGAGAGGGATGCAGAGGCTCAAGAGAGTGATGCAAAAGCTCAAGAGAGTGATGCAGAGGCTTAGGAGAGGGAATGCTGAGGCTGAAGAGAATGATGTAGAGGCTTAAGAGAGTGATGCAGAGGCTCAACAGAGTGATTCAGATGCATACGAGAGTGATGCAGAGGCATAAGAGAGTGATGCAGAGGCTTTAAGAGAGGAATGCAGAGGCTCAAGAGAGGGATGCAGAGTCTCAAGAGAGGGATGCAGAGATCAAGGGAGTGTTTGCAGAGGCTTAAGAGAGGATGCAGAGGCTGAAGAGAATGATGCAGAGGCTTAAAAGAGGGATGCAGAGGCTCAAGAGAGTGATGGAGAGGCTCATGAGAGTGATGCAGAGGCTCAAAAGAGTGATTCAGATGCTTATGTGAGTGGTTGCAGAGGCTTAAGAGAGTCATGCAGAGGCTTAAGAGAGGGATGCAGAGGCTCAAGAGAGGGATGCAGAGGCTCAGGAGAGGGATGCAGAGGCTCAAGAGAGTGATGCAAAGGCCTCAAGAGAGTGATGCAGAGGCTTAAGAGAGGAAGCAGAGGCTTAAGAGAGTGATGCAGAGGTTCAAGAGAGTGATGCAGGAGGCACAAAAGAATGATGGTAGAGGCTTAAGAGAGGGATGCAGAGGCTCAAGAGAATGATGCAGAGGTTCAAGAGAGTGGTTGCAGAGGCTCACGAGAGTATTACAGAGGCTCTTAGAGAGTGATGCAGAGATCAAGAGAGTGATGCAGAGGCTCAAGAGAGTGATGCAGAGGATCAATGAGAGGGAAAGCAGAGGCTTAAGAGAGAGATGCAGAGGCTGAAGAGAGAGATGCAGAGGCTCTAGAGAGTGATGCAGAGGATTAAGAGAGTGATGAAGAGGCTCAAGAGAGTGATGCAGAGGTTCAAGAGAGTGATGCAGAGGTTCGAGCGGTGATGCAGAGGCTCAAGAGAGAGATTCAGAGGCTCAGGAGAGGGATTCAGAGGCTTAAGAGAGTGATGCAAAGGCTTAAGAGAGGGATGCAGAGGCTCAAGAGAGTGATGTAAACACTCAAGAGTGTTATGCAGAGGCCCAAGAGAGTGATGCGAGGCTAAAGGGAGTGATTGCAGAGCTCAGGAGAGTGATGACGAGGCTTAGGATAATGATGCAGAGGCTCATGAGAGGGATGCAAGAGGCTGAAGAGACTGATGCAGAGGCTAAAGAGAGTGTTGCAGAGGCGTAAGAGAGTGATGCAGAGGCTTAAGAGAGGGAATGCAGAGGCTCAAGCGAGGGAAGGCAGTAGGCTCAAGAGAGGGATGCAGTGTGCTCAAGATAGGGATGTCAGAGGCTCAAGTGAGGGATGCAGAGGCACAAGAGAGGGATGCAGAGGCTCTTGAGAGTGACCGCAGAGGCTCATGAGAGGGATGCAGAGGTTTAGGAGAGTGATGCAAAGGCTCAAGAGATGTATGCAGAGGCTCATGAGAGGGATGAAGGAGTTCAAGAGAGTGATGCAAAGGCTCAAGAAAGGGATGCAGAGGCTCAAAAAGGGATGCAGGACTTTGCATTCACTCTCTTGAGGCCTCTGCATCCCTCTCTAGTGCTCCTGCATCCCTCTCATGATCCTCTGCATCACTCTCTTAAGCCTCTGCATCACTCTCTTGATCCTCTGCATCACTCTCTTGAGTCTCTGCATCACTCTCCAGAGCCTCTACATCACTCTCTTTAGCCTCGACATCACTTGCTTCAGCCTCTGCGTCACTCTCTTTAGCCACTGCATCCCTCCCTGATCCTCTGCATCGCCTCTTCTTGAGCTTCTGCATCATTTTCTTGAGCCTCTGCATCACTCTCTTGAGCCCCTACATCACTCTCTTAAGCCTCTGCATCTCTCTCTCTTCAGCCTCTGCATCACTCTCTGGAGCCTCTGCATCCCTCTCTTAAGCCTCTGCATCACTCTCTTGAGCCTCTGCATCCCTCTCTTGAACTCCTGCATCCCTCTCATGAGCCTCTGCATCCCTCTCTTGAGCCTTTGCATCACACTCTTAAGCCTCTTCATCCCTCTCTTGAACCTCTGCATCACTCTCAAGAGCCTCTGCATCCCTCTCTTTTGCCTCTTCATCCTTCTCTTGAGCCTCTGCATCCCTCTCCTGAGCCTCTGCATCCCTCCCTTGAGCCTCTGCATCCCTCTCTTGAGCCTCTACATCATTCTCGTAAGCCTCTGAATCACTCTCTTGAGTCTTTGCATCACTCTCTTGAGGCCCTGCATCCCTCAAGAGAGTGATGCAGGGGTTAAAGAGAGTAATGCAGAGGCTCAAGAGAGTGATGCAGAGGCTCAAGAGAGTGATGCAGAGGATCAAAAGAGGGAAGCAGAGGCTTAAAAGAGTGATGCAGAGGCTGAAGAGAGTGATGCAGAGGCTCTAGAGAGTGATGCAGAGGCTGAAGAGAGTGATGCAGAGGCTCAGGAGAGTGATGCAGAGGATCAAAAGAGTGATGCAGAGGCTCGAGAGAGTGATTCAGAGGCTTACGAGAGTGATGCAGAGGCTGAAGAGAGTGTTGCAGAGGCTCAAGAGAGGGATGAAGAGGATGAAAAGAGTGATGCAGAGCCTCAAGAGAGGGATGCAGAGGCTCAAGAGAGTGATGCAGAACCTTAAGAGAGTGAGGCAGAGGCTTAGGAGAGGGATGCAGAGGCTCAAGAGAGTAATGCAGAGGCTTAAGAGGGTGATGCAGAGGCCCAAGAGAGTGATGCAGAGGCTTGAGAGAGGGATGCATTGGCTCAAGAGAGTTATGCAGAGGCTCAAGAGAGTGATTAAGAGGCTTAAGAGAGTGATGCAGAGGTTCAAGAGAGTGATGCAGAGGCTCAAGCGAGTGATGCAGAGGTTCAAGAGAGTGATGCAGAGGTTCAAGAGAGTGATGCAGAGGCACAAAAGAATGATGTAGAGGCTTAAGAGAGGGATGCAGAGGCTCAAGAGAGTGATGCAGAGGCTTAAGAGAAGAATGCAGACGATCAAGAGAGGGAAGCAGAGGCTTAAGAGAGTGATGCAGAGGCTGAAGAGAGTGATGCAGAGGCTTTAGAGAGTGATGCAGAGGCTGAAGAGAGTGATGAAGAGGCCCAAGAGAGTGATGCAGAGGATCAAGAGAGTGATGAAGAGGCTCGAGAGAGTGATGCAGAGGCCTCAAGAGAGGGATTCAGAGGCTTAAGAGAGTGATGCAGAGCCTGAAGAGAGTGTTACAGAGGCTCAAGAGAGGGATGCAGAGGCTCAAGAGAGTGATGCAAAAGCTCAAGAGAGTGATGCAGAGGCTTAGGAGAGGGAATGCTGAGGCTGAAGAGAATGATGTAGAGGCTTAAGAGAGTGATGCAGAGGCTCAACAGAGTGATTCAGATGCATACGAGAGTGATGCAGAGGCATAAGAGAGTGATGCAGAGGCTTAAGAGAGGAATGCAGAGGCTCAAGAGAGGGATGCAGAGTCTCAAGAGAGGGATGCAGAGGATCAAGGGAGTGTTGCAGAGGCTTAAGAGAGGGATGCAGAGGCTGAAGAGAATGATGCAGAGGCTTAAAAGAGGGATGCAGAGGCTCAAGAGAGTGATGGAGAGGCTCATGAGAGTGATGCAGAGGCTCAAAAGAGTGATTCAGATGCTTATGTGAGTGGTGCAGAGGCTTAAGAGAGTCATGCAGAGGCCTAAGAGAGGGATGCAGAGGCTCAAGAGAGGGATGCAGAGGCTCAGGAGAGGGATGCAGAGGCTCAAGAGAGTGATGCAAAGGCTCAAGAGAGTGATGCAGAGGCTTAAGAGAGGAATGCAGAGGCTTAAGAGAGTGATGCAGAGGTTCAAGAGAGTGATGCAGAGGCACAAAAGAATGATGTAGAGGCTTAAGAGAGGGATGCAGAGGCTCAAGAGAATGATGCAGAGGTTCAAGAAAGTGGTGCAGAGGCTCACGAGAGTATTACAGAGGCTCTAGAGAGTGATGCAGAGGATCAAGAGAGTGATGCAGAGGCTCAAGAGAGTGATGCAGAGGATCAAGAGAGGGAAGCAGAGGCTTAAGAGAGAGATGCAGAGGCTGAAGAGAGAGATGCAGAGGCTCTAGAGAGTGATGCAGAGGATTAAGAGAGTGATGAAGAGGCTCAAGAGAGTGATGCAGAGGTTCAAGAGAGTGATGCAGAGGTTCGAGCGAGTGATGCAGAGGCTCAAGAGAGAGATTCAGAGGCTCAGGAGAGGGATTCAGAGGCTTAAGAGAGTGATGCAAAGGCTTAAGAGAGGGATGCAGAGGCTCAAGAGAGTGATGTAAACACTCAAGAGTGTTATGCAGAGGCCCAAGAGAGTGATGCAGAGGCTAAAGTGAGTGATGCAGAGGCTCAGGAGAGTGATGCAGAGGCTTAGGATAATGATGCAGAGGCTCATGAGAGGGATGCAGAGGCTGAAGAGACTGATGCAGAGGCTAAAGAGAGTGTTGCAGAGGCTTAAGAGAGTGATGCAGAGGCTTAAGAGAGGGATGCAGAGGCTCAAGCGAGGGAAGCAGAGGCTCAAGAGAGGGATGCAGGTGCTCAAGATAGGGATGCAGAGGCTCAAGTGAGGGATGCAGAGGCACAAGAGAGGGATGCAGAGGCTCTTGAGAGTGACGCAGAGGCTCATGAGAGGGATGCAGAGGTTTAGGAGAGTGATGCAAAGGCTCAAGAGATGTATGCAGAGGCTCATGAGAGGGATGAAGGAGTTCAAGAGAGTGATGCAAAGGCTCAAGAAAGGGATGCAGAGGCTCAAAAAGGGATGCAGACTTTGCATCACTCTCTTGAGCCTCTGCATCCCTCTCTAGTGCCTCTGCATCCCTCTCATGATCCTCTGCATCACTCTCTTAAGCCTCTGCATCACTCTCTTGATCCTCTGCATCACTCTCTTGAGTCTCTGCATCACTCTCCAGAGCCTCTACATCACTCTCTTGAGCCTCTACATCACTTGCTTCAGCCTCTGCATCACTCTCTTTAGCTTCTGCATCCCTCCCTTGATCCTCTGCATCACTCTCTTGAGCCTCTGCATCATTTTCTTGAGCCTCTGCATCACTCTCTTGAGCCCCTACATCACTCTCTTAAGCCTCTGCATCTCTCTCTCTTCAGCCTCTGCATCACTCTCTGGAGCCTCTGCATCCCTCTCTTAAGCCTCTGCATCACTCTCTTGAGCCTCTGCATCCCTCTCTTGAACTCCTGCATCCCTCTCATGAGCCTCTGCATCCCTCTCTTGAGCCTTTGCATCACTCTCTTAAGCCTCTTCATCCCTCTCTTGAACCTCTGCATCACTCTCAACAGCCTCTGCATCCCTCTCTTTTGCCTCTTCATCCTTCTCTTGAGCCTCTGCATCCCTCTCCTGAGCCTCTGCATCCCTCCCTTGAGCCTCTGCATCCCTCTCTTGAGCCTCTGCATCATTCTCGTAAGCCTCTGAATCACTCTCTTGAGTCTTTGCATCACTCTCTTGAGGCCCTGCCCTCAAGAGAGTGATGCAGGGGTTAAAGAGAGTAATGCAGAGGCTCAAGAGAGTGATGCAGAGGCTCAAGAGAGTGATGCAGAGGATCAAAAGAGGGAAGCAGAGGCTTAAGAGAGTGATGCAGAGGCTGAAGAGAGTGATGCAGAGGCTCTAGAGAGTGATGCAGAGGCTGAAGAGAGTGATGCAGAGGCTCGGGAGAGTGATTCAGAGGCTTACGAGAGTGATGCAGAGGCTGAAGAGAGTGTTGCAGAGGCTCAAGAGAGGGATGAAGAGGATGAAAAGAGTGATGCAGAGCCTCAAGAGAGGGATGCAGAGGCTCAAGAGAGTGATGCAGAACCTTAAGAGAGTGAGGCAGAGGCTTAGGAGAGGGATGCAGAGGCTCAAGAGAGTAATGCAGAGGCTTAAGAGGGTGATGCAGAGGCCCAAGAGAGTGATGCAGAGGCTTGAGAGTGGGATGCAGGGGCTCAAGAGAGTTATGCAGAGGCTCAAGAGAGTGATTAAGAGGCTTAAGAGAGTGATGCAGAGGTTCAAGAGAGTGATGCAGAGGCTCAAGCGAGTGATGCAGAGATTCAAGAGAGGGATGCAGGGTCTCAAGAGAGTGATGCAAAGGCTTAAGAGAGGGATGCAGAGGCTCAAGAGAGTGATGTAAACACTCAAGAGTGTTATGCAGAGGCCCAAGAGAGTGATGCAGAGGCTAAAGTGAGTGATGCAGAGGCTCAGGAGAGTGATGCAGAGGCTTAGGATAATGATGCAGAGGCTCATGAGAGGGATGCAGAGGCTGAAGAGACTGATGCAGAGGCTAAGAGAGTGTTGCAGAGGCTTAAGAGAGTGATGCAGAGGCTTAAGAGAGGGATGCAGAGGCTCAAGCGAGGGAAGCAGAGGCTCAAGAGAGGGATGCAGGTGCTCAAGATAGGGATGCAGAGGCTCAAGTGAGGGATGCAGAGGCACAAGAGAGGGATGCAGAGGCTCTTGAGAGTGACGCAGAGGCTCATGAGAGGGATGCAGAGGTTTAGGAGAGTGATGCAAAGGCTCTAGAGATGTATGCAGAGGCTCATGAGAGGGATGAAGGAGTTCAAGAGAGTGATGCAAAGGCTCAAGAAAGGGATGCAGAGGCTCAAAAAGGGATGCAGACTTTGCATCACTCTCTGAGCCTCTGCATCCCTCTCTAGTGCCTCTGCATCCCTCTCATGATCCTCTGCATCACTCTCTTAAGCCTCTGCATCACTCTCTTGATCCTCTGCATCACTCTCTTGAGTCTCTGCATCACTCTCCAGAGCCTCTACATCACTCTCTTGAGCCTCTACATCACTTGCTTCAGCCTCTGCATCACTCTCTTTAGCTTCTGCATCCCTCCCTTGATCCTCTGCATCACTCTCTTGAGCCTCTGCATCATTTTCTTGAGCCTCTGCATCACTCTCTTGAGCCCCTACATCACTCTCTTAAGCCTCTGCATCTCTCTCTCTTCAGCCTCTGCATCACTCTCTGGAGCCTCTGCATCCCTCTCTTAAGCCTCTGCATCACTCTCTTGAGCCTCTGCATCCCTCTCTTGAACTCCTGCATCCCTCTCATGAGCCTCTGCATCCCTCTCTTGAGCCTTTGCATCACTCTCTTAAGCCTCTTCATCCCTCTCTTGAACCTCTGCATCACTCTCAAGAGCCTCTGCATCCCTCTCTTTTGCCTCTTCATCCTTCTCTTGAGCCTCTGCATCCCTCTCCTGAGCCTCTGCATCCCTCCCTTGAGCCTCTGCATCCCTCTCTTGAGCCTCTGCATCATTCTCGTAAGCCTCTGAATCACTCTCTTGAGTCTTTGCATCACTCTCTTGAGGCCCTGCATCCCTCAAGAGAGTGATGCAGGGGTTAAAGAGAGTAATGCAGAGGCTCAAGAGAGTGATGCAGAGGCTCAAGAGAGTGATGCAGAGGATCAAAAGAGGGAAGCAGAGGCTTAAGAGAGTGATGCAGAGGCTGAAGAGAGTGATGCAGAGGCTCTAGAGAGTGATGCAGAGGCTGAAGAGAGTGATGCAGAGGCTCAGGAGAGTGATGCAGAGGATCAAAAGAGTGATGCAGAGGCTCGAGAGAGTGATTCAGAGGCTTACGAGAGTGATGCAGAGGCTGAAGAGAGTGTTGCAGAGGCTCAAGAGAGGGATGAAGAGGATGAAAAGAGTGATGCAGAGCCTCAAGAGAGGGATGCAGAGGCTCAAGAGAGTGATGCAGAACCTTAAGAGAGTGAGGCAGAGGCTTAGGAGAGGGATGCAGAGGCTCAAGAGAGTAATGCAGAGGCTTAAGAGGGTGATGCAGAGGCCCAAGAGAGTGATGCAGAGGCTTGAGAGTGGGATGCAGGGGCTCAAGAGAGTTATGCAGAGGCTCAAGAGAGTGATTAAGAGGCTTAAGAGAGTGATGCAGAGGTTCAAGAGAGTGATGCAGAGGCTCAAGCGAGTGATGCAGAGATTCAAGAGAGGGATGCAGGGTCTCAAGAGAGGGATGCAGAGGCTCAAGAGAGGGATGCAGAGGTTGAAGAGAGAGATGCAGAGGCTCAAGAGAGGGATGCAGAGGCTGAAGAGAGAGATGCAGAGGCTTAAGAGAATGATGCAGAGGTTCAAGAGAGTGATGCAGAGGCACAAGAGAATGATGTAGAGGCTTATGAGTGGGATTCAGAGGCTCAGGTGAATGATGCAGGGGCTCAAGAGAGTGATGTAGAGGCTTAAGAGAGGGATGCAGAGGCTCAAGAGAGGGATGCAGAGGCCCAAGAGAGGGATGCAGAGGCTCAAGAGAGTGATGCAAAAGCTCAAGAGAGTGATGCAGAGGCTTAGGAGAGGGAATGCTGAGGCTGAAGAGAATGATGTAGAGGCTTAAGAGAGTGATGCAGAGGCTCAACAGAGTGATTCAGATGCATACGAGAGTGATGCAGAGGCATAAGAGAGTGATGCAGAGGCTTAAGAGAGGAATGCAGAGGCTCAAGAGAGGGATGCAGAGTCTCAAGAGAGGGATGCAGAGGATCAAGGGAGTGTTGCAGAGGCTTAAGAGAGGATGCAGAGGCTGAAGAGAATGATGCAGAGGCTTAAAAGAGGGATGCAGAGGCTCAAGAGAGTGATGGAGAGGCTCATGAGAGTGATGCAGAGGCTCAAAAGAGTGATTCAGATGCTTATGTGAGTGGTGCAGAGGCTTAAGAGAGTCATGCAGAGGCTTAAGAGAGGGATGCAGAGGCTCAAGAGAGGGATGCAGAGGCTCAGGAGAGGGATGCAGAGGCTCAAGAGAGTGATGCAAAGGCTCAAGAGAGTGATGCAGAGGCTTAAGAGAGGAATGCAGAGGCTTAAGAGAGTGATGCAGAGGTTCAAGAGAGTGATGCAGAGGCAAAAAGAATGATGTAGAGGCTTAAGAGAGGGATGCAGAGGCTCAAGAGAATGATGCAGAGGTTCAAGAGAGTGGTGCAGAGGCTCACGAGAGTATTACAGAGGCTCTAGAGAGTGATGCAGAGGATCAAGAGAGTGATGCAGAGGCTCAAGAGAGTGATGCAGAGGATCAAGAGAGGGAAGCAGAGGCTTAAGAGAGAGATGCAGAGGCTGAAGAGAGAGATGCAGAGGCTCTAGAGAGTGATGCAGAGGATTAAGAGAGTGATGAAGAGGCTCAAGAGAGTGATGCAGAGGTTCAAGAGAGTGATGCAGAGGTTCGAGCGAGTGATGCAGAGGCTCAAGAGAGAGATTCAGAGGCTCAGGAGAGGGATTCAGAGGCTTAAGAGAGTGATGCAAAGGCTTAAGAGAGGGATGCAGAGGCTCAAGAGAGTGATGTAAACACTCAAGAGTGTTATGCAGAGGCCCAAGAGAGTGATGCAGAGGCTAAAGTGAGTGATGCAGAGGCTCAGGAGAGTGATGCAGAGGCTTAGGATAATGATGCAGAGGCTCATGAGAGGGATGCAGAGGCTGAAGAGACTGATGCAGAGGCTAAAGAGAGTGTTGCAGAGGCTTAAGAGAGTGATGCAGAGGCTTAAGAGAGGGATGCAGAGGCTCAAGCGAGGGAAGCAGAGGCTCAAGAGAGGGATGCAGGTGCTCAAGATAGGGATGCAGAGGCTCAAGTGAGGGATGCAGAGGCACAAGAGAGGGATGCAGAGGCTCTTGAGAGTGACGCAGAGGCTCATGAGAGGGATGCAGAGGTTTAGGAGAGTGATGCAAAGGCTCAAGAGATGTATGCAGAGGCTCATGAGAGGGATGAAGGAGTTCAAGAGAGTGATGCAAAGGCTCAAGAAAGGGATGCAGAGGCTCAAAAAGGGATGCAGACTTTGCATCACTCTCTTGAGCCTCTGCATCCCTCTCTAGTGCCTCTGCATCCCTCTCATGATCCTCTGCATCACTCTCTTAAGCCTCTGCATCACTCTCTTGATCCTCTGCATCACTCTCTTGAGTCTCTGCATCACTCTCCAGAGCCTCTACATCACTCTCTTTAGCCTCTACATCACTTGCTTCAGCCTCTGCATCACTCTCTTTAGCCTCTGCATCCCTCCCTTGATCCTCTGCATCGCTCTCTTGAGCCTCTGCATCATTTTCTTGAGCCTCTGCATCACTCTCTTGAGCCCCTACATCACTCTCTTAAGCCTCTGCATCTCTCTCTCTTCAGCCTCTGCATCACTCTCTGGAGCCTCTGCATCCCTCTCTTAAGCCTCTGCATCACTCTCTTGAGCCTCTGCATCCCTCTCTTGAACTCCTGCATCCCTCTCATGAGCCTCTGCATCCCTCTCTTGAGCCTTTGCATCACACTCTTAAGCCTCTCATCCCTCTTTGAACCTCTGCATCACTCTCAAGAGCCTCTGCATCTCTCTTGCCTCTTCATCCTTCTCTTGAGCCTCTGCATCCTCTCTGAGCCTCTGCATCCCTCCCTTGAGCCTCTGCATCCCTCTCTTGAGCCTCTACATCATTCTCGTAAGCCTCTGCATCACTCTCTTGAGCCTCTGCATTACTCTTTACCCCTGCATCATCTCTTGAGGATGCAGGGCCTCAAGAGAGTGATGCAAAGCTCAAGAGAGTGATTCAGAGGCTTACGAGAAGATGTAGAGGCTCAAGAGAGGGATGCAGAGGCTCAAGAGGGATGCAGAGGCTCAGGAGAGGATGCAGAGGCTCAAGAGAAGGATGAAGAGGCAAAAGAGAGGATGCAGAGGCTCTGAGAGTGATGCAGAGGTTCAAGAGAGGATGAGAGGCTTAAGAGGTGATGCAAAGGCTCAAGAGGGATGCAGAGGCTCATGAGGGATGCAGGAGTTCAAGAGAGGGATGCAGAGGCTCAAGAGAGTGATGCAGAGGCTTAAGAGAGGGATGCAGAGGCTCCAGAGAGTGATGCAGAGGCTGAAGAGAGAGAGATGCAGAGGCTAAGAGAGTGATGTAGGGGCTCAAGAGAGTGATGCAGAGGCTCAAGAAAATGATGCAGAGGCTCAAGAGAGCGATGCAGAGGATCAAGGAGGGATGCAGAGGCTAAAGAGAGTGATGCAGAGGCTGAAGCAAGTGATGTAGAGGCTAAGAGAGTGATGTAGAGGCTCTGGAGAGTGATGCAGAGACTCAAGAGAGTGATGCAGAGGATCAAGAGAGTGATGCAGAGGCTTAAGAGAGTGATGCAGAGGATCATGAGAGGGATGCAGAGGCACTAGAGAGGGATGCAGAGGCTCAAGAGAGTGATGCAAAGTCTGCATCCCTTTTGAGCCTCTGCATCCCTTTCTTGAGCCTTTGCATCACTCTCTGAACTCCTTCATCCCTCTCATGAGCCTCTGCATACATCTCTTGAGCCTTTGCATCACTCTCCTAAACCTCTGCATCCCTCTCATGAGCCTCTGCGTCACTCTCAAGAGCCTCTGCATCCCTCTCTTGTGCCTCTGCATCCCTCACTTGAGCCTCTGCATCCCTATCTTGAGCACCTGCATCCCTCTCTTGAGCCTCTGCTTCCCTCGCTTGAGCCTCTGCATCCCTCTCTTAAGCCTCTGCATCACTCTCTTAAGCCTCTGCAACACTCTCTTTAGCCTCTGCATCAGTCTCTTCAGCCTCTGCATCCCTCTCATGAGCCTCTGCTCATTATCCTAAGCCTCTGCATCACTCTCCTGAGCCTCTGCATCACTCACTTTAGCCTCTGCATCACTCTCTTGGGCCTCTGCATAACACTCTTGAGTGTTTACATCACTCTCTTGAGCCTCTGCATCCCTCTCTTAAGCTTTGCATCACTCTCTTAAGCCTCTGAATCCCTCTCCTGAGCCTCTGAATCTCTCTCTTGAGCCTCTGCATCACTCGCTCGAACCTCTGCATCACTCTCTTGAACCTCTGCATCACTCTCTTGAGCCTCTTCATCACTCTCTTAATCCTCTGCATCACTCTCTAGAGCCTCTGCATCTCTCTCTTCAGCCTCTGCATCTCTCTTAAGCCTCTGCTTCCCTCTCTTGATCCTCTGCATCACTCTCTTGAGCCTCTGCATCACTCTCTTGATCCTCTGCATCACTCTCTAGAGCCTCTGTAATACTCTCGTGAGCCTCTGCACCACTCTCTTGAACCTCTGCATCATTCTCTTGAGCCTCTGCATCCCTCTCTTAAGCCTCTACATCATTCTTTTGTGCCTCTGCATCACTCTCTTGAACCTCTGCATCACTCTCTTAAGCCTCTGCATTCCTCTCTTAAGCCTCTGCATCACTCTCTTGAGCCTTTGCATCACTCTCTTGAGCCTCTGCATCCCTCTCCTGAGCCTCTGCATCCCTCTCTTGAGCCTCTGCATCCCTCTCTAAGCCTCTGCATGACTCTCTTAAGCCTCTGCACCACTCACATAAGCATCTGAATCACTCTTTTGAGCCTCTGCATCACTCTCATGAGCCTCTCCATCACTCTCTTTGAGCCTCTGCATCCCTCTTTTAAGCCTCTGCATCATTCTCTTCAGCCTCTGCATCCCTCTCTTAAGCCTCTGCAACACTCCCTTGATCCTCTGCATCCCTCTCTTGAGACTCTGCATCCCTCTCTTGAGCCTCTGCATTCCTCTCTTAAGCCTCTGCATCACTCTCTTATGCCTCTGCATCACTCTCGTATGCATCTGAATCACTCTGTTGAGCCTCTGCATCACTCTCTTAAGCCTCTACATCATTCTCTTCAGCCTCAGCATTCCCTCTCCTAAGCCTCTGCATCACTCTCTTGAGCTTTTGCATCACTCTCTTGAGCCTCTGCATCCCTCTCTTGGGCCTCTGCATCCCTCTCTTGAGCCTCTGCATCCTCTCTTAAGCCTCTACATCACTCTCTTGAGCCCCTGCATCATTCACCTGAGCCTCTGAATCCCACTCATAAGCCTCTACATCATTCTCTTGTGCCTCTGCATCACTCTTTGAACCTCTGCATCATTCTCTTAAGCCTCTGCATCTCTCTCTTCAGCCTCTGCATCCCTCTCTTGAGCCTCTGCATCTCTCTCTTCAACCTCTGCATCCCTCTCTTGAGCCTCTGCATCCCTCTCTTGAGACCCTGCATCCCTCTCTTGAATCTCTGCATCACTCGCTTGAGCCTCTGCATCACTCTCTTGAACCTCTGCATCACTCTCTTAAGCCTCTTAATCACTCTCTTGAGCCTCTGCATAACTCTCTTGAGCCCCTGCATCCCATCTCAAGCCTCTGCATCACTCTCTTGGGCCTCTGCATCACCCTCTTAAGCCTCTGCATTACTCTCTTGAGCCTCTGCATCCCTCTCCTAAGCCTCTGCCTCACTCTCTTAAGGTTCTGCATCACTCTCTTGAGCCTCTGCATCCCTCTCTTGAGGCTCTGCATCACTCTTTCATCCTCTTCATCCTCTCTTGAGCCTCTGCAACACTCTCTTCAGCCTCTGCATCACTCTCGTAAGCCTCTGAATCACTCTCTCGAGCCTCTGCATCACTCTTTTGATCCTCTGCATCACTCTCCTGAGCCTCTGCATCACTCTCTTCAGCCTCTGCATCACTCTCTAGAGCCTCTGCATCACTCTCTTCAGCCTCTGCATCACTCTCTTAAGCCTCTGCTTCCCTCTTTGATCCTCTGCATCACTCTCTTGAGCCTCTGCATCACTTCTTGAGCCTCTGCATTACTCTCTTTAACCCCTGCATCACTCTCTTGAGGGATGCAGGGCCTCAAGAGAGTGATGCAAAGACTCAAGAGAGTGATTCAGAGGCTTACGAGAATGATGCAGAGGCTCAAGAGAGGGATGCAGAGGCTCAAGGAGGGATGCAGAGGCTCAGGAGAGGGATGCAGAGGCTCAAGAGAAGGATGAAGAGCAAAAGAGAGGATGCAGAGGCTCTTGAGAGTGATGCAGAGGTTCAAGAGAGGGATGAAGAGGCTTAAGAGAGTGATGCAAAGGCTCAAGAGAGGGATGCAGAGGCTCATGAGAGGGATGCAGGAGTTCAAGAGAGGGATGCAGAGGCTCAAGAGAGTGATGCAGAGGCTTAAGAGAGGGATGCAGAGGCTCCAGAGAGTGATGCAGAGGCTGAAGAGAGAGAGATGCAGAGGCTTAAGAGAGTGATGTAGGGGCTCAAGAGAGTGATGCAGAGGCTCAAGAAATGATGCAGAGGCTCAAGAGAGTGATGCAGAGGATCAAGGGAGGGATGCAGAAGCTAAAGAGAGTGATGCAGAGGCTGAAGCAAGTGATGTAGAGGCTCAAGAGAGTGATGTAGAGGCTCTGGAGAGTGATGCAGAGACTCAAGAGAGTGATGCAGAGGATCAAGAGAGTGATGCAGAGGCTTAAGAGAGTGATGCAGAGGATCATGAGAGGGATGCAGAGGCACTAGAGAGGGATGCAGAGGCTCAAGAGAGTGATGCAAAGTCTGCATCCTTTTTGAGCCTCTGCATCCCTTTCTTGAGCCTTTGCATCACTCTCTTGAACTCCTTCATCCCTCTCATGAGCCTCTGCATACATCTCTAGAGCCTTTGCATCACTCTCCTAAACCTCTGCATCCCTCTCATGAGCCTCTGCGTCACTCTCAAGAGCCTCTGCATCCCTCTCTTGTGCCTCTGCATCCCTCACTTGAGCCTCTGCATCCCTATCTTGAGCACCTGCATCCCTCTCTTGAGCCTCTGCTTCCCTCGCTTGAGCCTCTGCATCCCTCTCTTAAGCCTCTGCATCACTCTCTTAAGCCTCTGCAACACTCTCTTTAGCCTCTGCATCAGTCTCTTCAGCCTCTGCATCCCTCTCATGAGCCTCTGCATCATTATCCTAAGCCTCTGCATCACTCTCCTGAGCCTCTGCATCACTCACTTTAGCCTCTGCATCACTCTCTTGGGCCTCTGCATAACACTCTTGAGTGTTTACATCACTCTCTTGAGCCTCTGCATCCCTCTCTTAAGCCTTTGCATCACTCTCTTGAGACCCTGCATCCCTCTCTTGAATCTCTGCATCACTCGCTTGAGCCTCTGCATCACTCTCTTGAACCTCTGCATCACTCTCTTAAGCCTCTTAATCACTCTCTTGAGCCTCTGCATAACTCTCTTGAGCCCCTGCATCCCACTCTCAAGCCTCTGCATCACTCTCTTGGGCCTCTGCATCACCCTCTTAAGCCTCTGCATTACTCTCTTGAGCCTCTGCATCCCTCTCCTAAGCCTCTGCCTCACTCTCTTAAGGTTCTGCATCACTCTCTTGAGCCTCTGCATCCTCTCTTGAGGCTCTGCATCACTCTTTTCATCCTCTTCATCCCTCTCTGAGCCTCTGCAACACTCTCTTCAGCCTCTGCATCACTCTCGTAAGCCTCTGAATCACTCTCCCGAGCCTCTGCATCACTCTCTTCAGCCTCTGCATCACTCTCTAGAGCCTCTGCATCACTCTCTCAGCCTCTGCATCACTCTCTTAAGCCTCTGCTTCCCTCTTTTGATCCTCTGCATCACTCTCTTGAGCCTCTGCATCACTCTCTTGAGCCTCTGCATTACTCTCTTTAACCCCTGCATCACTCTCTTGAGGGATGCAGGGCCTCAAGAGAGTGATGCAAAGACTCAAGAGAGTGATTCAGAGGCTTACGAGAATGATGCAGAGGCTCAAGAGAGGGATGCAGAGGCTCAAGGGAGGGATGCAGAGGCTCAGGAGAGGGATGCAGAGGCTCAAGAGAAGGATGAAGAGGCAAAAGAGAGGGATGCAGAGGCTGTTGAGAGTGATGCAGAGGTTCAAGAGAGGGATGAAGAGGCTTAAGAGAGTGATGCAAAGGCTCAAGAGAGGATGCAGAGGCTCATGAGAGGGATGCAGGAGTTCAAGAGAGGGATGCAGAGGCTCAAGAGAGTGATGCAGAGGCTTAAGAGAGGGATGCAGAGGCTCCAGAGAGTGATGCAGAGGCTGAAGAGAGAGAGATGCAGAGGCTTAAGAGAGTGATGTAGGGGCTCAAGAGAGTGATGCAGAGGCTCAAGAAAATGATGCAGAGGCTCAAGAGAGTGATGCAGAGGATCAAGGGAGGGATGCAGAAGCTAAAGAGAGTGATGCAGAGGCTGAAGCAAGTGATGTAGAGGCTCAAGAGAGTGATGTAGAGGCTCTGGAGAGTGATGCAGAGACTCAAGAGAGTGATGCAGAGGATCAAGAGAGTGATGCAGAGGCTTAAGAGAGTGATGCAGAGGATCATGAGAGGGATGCAGAGGCACTAGAGAGGGATGCAGAGGCTCAAGAGAGTGATGCAAAGTCTGCATCCCTTTTTGAGCCTCTGCATCCCTTTCTTGAGCCTTTGCATCACTCTCTTGAACTCCTTCATCCCTCTCATGAGCCTCTGCATACATCTCTTGAGCCTTTGCATCACTCTCCTAAACCTCTGCATCCCTCTCATGAGCCTCTGCGTCACTCTCAAGAGCCTCTGCATCCCTCTCTTGTGCCTCTGCATCCCTCACTTGAGCCTCTGCATCCCTATCTTGAGCACCTGCATCCCTCTCTTGAGCCTCTGCTTCCCTCGCTTGAGCCTCTGCATCCCTCTCTTAAGCCTCTGCATCACTCTCTTAAGCCTCTGCAACACTCTCTTTAGCCTCTGCATCAGTCTCTTCAGCCTCTGCATCCCTCTCATGAGCCTCTGCATCATTATCCTAAGCCTCTGCATCACTCTCCTGAGCCTCTGCATCACTCACTTTAGCCTCTGCATCACTCTCTTGGGCCTCTGCATAACACTCTTGAGTGTTTACATCACTCTCTTGAGCCTCTGCATCCCTCTCTTAAGCCTTTGCATCACTCTCTTAAGCCTCTGAATCCCTCTCCTGAGCCTCTGAATCTCTCTCTTGAGCCTCTGCATCACTCGCTCGAACCTCTGCATCACTCTCTTGAACCTCTGCATCACTCTCTTGAGCCTCTTCATCACTCTCTTAATCCTCTGCATCACTCTCTAGAGCCTCTGCATCTCTCTCCAGCCTCTGCATCTCTCTCTAAGCCTCTGCTTCCCTCTCTTGATCCTCTGCATCACTCTCTTGAGCCTCTGCATCACTCTCTTGATCCTCTGCATCACTCTCTAGAGCCTCTGTAATACTCTCGTGAGCCTCTGCACCACTTTCTTGAACCTCTGCATCATTCTCTTGAGCCTCTGCATCCCTCTCTTAAGCCTCTACATCATTCTTTTGTGCCTCTGCATCACTCTCTTGAACCTCTGCATCACTCTCTTAAGCCTCTGCATTCCTCTCTTAAGCCTCTGCATCACTCTCTTGAGCCTTTGCATCACTCTCTTGAGCCTCTGCATCCCTCTCCTGAGCCTCTGCATCCCTCTCTTGAGCCTCTGCATCCCTCTCTTAGGCCTCTGCATGACTCTCTTAAGCCTCTGCACCACTCACATAAGCATCTGAATCACTCTTTTGAGCCTCTGCATCACTCTCATGAGCCTCTCCATCACTCTCTTGAGCCTCTGCATCCCTCTTTTAAGCCTCTGCATCATTCTCTTCAGCCTCTGCATCCCTCTCTTAAGCCTCTGCAACACTCCCTTGATCCTCTGCATCCCTCTCTTGAGACTCTGCATCCCTCTCTTGAGCCTCTGCATTCCTCTCTTAAGCCTCTGCATCACTCTCTTATGCCTCTGCATCACTCTCGTATGCATCTGAATCACTCTGTTGAGCCTCTGCATCACTCTCTTAAGCCTCTACATCATTCTCTTCAGCCTCAGCATTCCCTCTCCTAAGCCTCTGCATCACTCTCTTGAGCTTTTGCATCACTCTCTTGAGCCTCTGCATCCCTCTCTTGAGCCTCTGTAACACTCTCTTCAGGCTCTGCATCACTCTCTTAAGCCTCTGAATCCCTCTCTTGAGGCCTCTGCATCACTCTCTCGAGCCTCTTCATCACTCTCTTGATCCTCTGCATCACTCTCTTGGGCCTCTTCATCACTCTCTTCAGCCTCTGCATCACTCTCTAAAGCCTCTGCATCACTCTCTTCAGCCTCTGCATCACTCTCTTAAGCCTCTGCTTCCCTCTCTTGATCGTCTGCATTCTTCTCTTAAGCCTCTGCATCACTCTCTTGAGCCTCTGCATCCCTCTCTTAAGCCTCTACATCATTCTTTTGTGCCTCTGCATCACTCTCTTGAACCTCTGCATCACTCTCTTGAACCTCTGCATCACTCGCTTGAGCCTCTGCATCACTCTCTTGAACCTCTGCATCACTCTCTTAAGCCTCTTAATCACTCTCTTGAGCCTCTGCATAACTCTCTTGAGCCAATGCATCCCTCTCTCAAGCCTCTGCATCACTCTCTTGGGCCTCTGCATCACCCTCTTAAGCCTCTGCATTACTCTCTTGAGCCTCTGCATCCCTCTCCTAAGCCTCTGCCTCACTCTCTTAAGGTTCTGCATCACTCTCTTGAGCCTCTGCATCCCTCTCTTGAGGCTCTGCATCACTCTTTTCATCCTCTTCATCCCTCTCTTGAGCCTCTGCAACACTCTCTTCAGCCTCTGCATCACTCTCGTAAGCCTCTGAATCACTCTCTCGAGCCTCTGCATCACTCTTTTGATCCTCTGCATCACTCTCCTGAGCCTCTGCATCACTCTCTTCAGCCTCTGCATCACTCTCTAGAGCCTCTGCATCACTCTCTTCAGCCTCTGCATCACTCTTTTAAGCCTCTGCTTCCCTCTTTTGATCCTCTGCATCACTCTCTTGAGCCTCTGCATCACTCTCTTGAGCCTCTGCATTACTCTCTTTAACCCCTGCATCACTCTCTTGAGGGATGCAGGGCCTCAAGAGAGTGATGCAAAGACTCAAGAGAGTGATTCAGAGGCTTACGAGAATGATGTAGAGGCTCAAGAGAGGGATGCAGAGGCTCAAGGGAGGGATGCAGAGGCTCAGGAGAGGGATGCAGAGGCTCAAGAGAAGGATGAAGAGGCAAAAGAGAGGGATGCAGAGGCTCTTGAGAGTGATGCAGAGGTTCAAGAGAGGGATGAAGAGGCTTAAGAGTGTGATGCAAAGGCTCAAGAGAGGGATGCAGAGGCTCATGAGGGATGCAGGAGTTCAAGAGAGGGATGCAGAGGCTCAAGAGAGTGATGCAGAGGCTTAAGAGAGGGATGCAGAGGCTCCAGAGAGTGATGCAGAGGCTGAAGAGAGAGAGATGCAGAGGCTTAAGAGAGTGATGTAGGGGCTCAAGAGAGTGATGCAGAGGCTCAAGAAAATGATGCAGAGGCTCAAGAGAGCGATGCAGAGGATCAAGGGAGGGATGCAGTGGCTAAAGAGAGTGATGCAGAGGCTGAAGCAAGTGATGTAGAGGCTAAAGAGAGTGATGTAGAGGCTCTGGAGAGTGATGCAGAGACTCAAGAGAGTGATGCAGAGGATCAAGAGAGTGATGCAGAGGCTTAAGAGAGTGATGCAGAGGATCATGAGAGGGATGCAGAGGCACTAGAGAGGGATGCAGAGGCTCAAGAGAGTGATGCAAAGTCTGCATCCCTTTTTGAGCCTCTGCATCCCTTTCTTGAGCCTTTGCATCACTCTCTTGAACTCCTTCATCCCTCTCATGAGCCTCTGCATACATCTCTTGAGCCTTTGCATCACTCTCCTAAACCTCTGCATCCCTCTCATGAGCCTCTGCGTCACTCTCAAGAGCCTCTGCATCCCTCTCTTGTGCCTCTGCATCCCTCACTTGAGCCTCTGCATCCCTATCTTGAGCACCTGCATCCCTCTCTTGAGCCTCTGCTTCCCTCGCTTGAGCCTCTGCATCCCTCTCTTAAGCCTCTGCATCACTCTCTTAAGCCTCTGCAACACTCTCTTTAGCCTCTGCATCAGTCTCTTCAGCCTCTGCATCCCTCTCATGAGCCTCTGCATCATTATCCTAAGCCTCTGCATCACTCTCCTGAGCCTCTGCATCACTCACTTTAGCCTCTGCATCACTCTCTTGGGCCTCTGCATAACACTCTTGAGTGTTTACATCACTCTCTTGAGCCTCTGCATCCCTCTCTTAAGCCTTTGCATCACTCTCTTAAGCCTCTGAATCCCTCTCCTGAGCCTCTGAATCTCTCTCTTGAGCCTCTGCATCACTCGCTCGAACCTCTGCATCACTCTCTTGAACCTCTGCATCACTCTCTTGAGCCTCTTCATCACTCTCTTAATCCTCTGCATCACTCTCTAGAGCCTCTGCATCTCTCTCTTCAGCCTCTGCATCTCTCTTAAGCCTCTGCTTCCCTCTCTTGATCCTCTGCATCACTCTCTTGAGCCTCTGCATCACTCTCTTGATCCTCTGCATCACTCTCTAGAGCCTCTGTAATACTCTCGTGAGCCTCTGCACCACTCTCTTGAACCTCTGCATCATTCTCTTGAGCCTCTGCATCCCTCTCTTAAGCCTCTACATCATTCTTTTGTGCCTCTGCATCACTCTCTTGAACCTCTGCATCACTCTCTTAAGCCTCTGCATTCCTCTCTTAAGCCTCTGCATCACTCTCTTGAGCCTTTGCATCACTCTCTTGAGCCTCTGCATCCCTCTCCTGAGCCTCTGCATCCCTCTCTTGAGCCTCTGCATCCCTCTCTTAAGCCTCTGCATGACTCTCTTAAGCCTCTGCACCACTCACATAAGCATCTGAATCACTCTTTTGAGCCTCTGCATCACTCTCATGAGCCTCTCCATCACTCTCTTGAGCCTCTGCATCCCTCTTTTAAGCCTCTGCATCATTCTCTTCAGCCTCTGCATCCCTCTCTTAAGCCTCTGCAACACTCCCTTGATCCTCTGCATCCTCTCTTGAGACTCTGCATCCCTCTCTTGAGCCTCTGCATTCCTCTCTTAAGCCTCTGCATCACTCTCTTATGCCTCTGCATCACTCTCGTATGCATCTGAATCACTCTGTTGAGCCTCTGCATCACTCTCTTAAGCCTCTACATCATTCTCTTCAGCCTCAGCATTCCCTCTCCTAAGCCTCTGCATCACTCTCTTGAGCTTTTGCATCACTCTCTTGAGCCTCTGCATCCCTCTTGGGCCTCTGCATCCCTCTCTTGAGCCTCTGCATCCCTCTCTTAAGCCTCTACATCACTCTCTTGAGCCCCTGCATCATTCACCTGAGCCTCTGAATCCCACTCATAAGCCTCTACATCATTCTCTTGTGCCTCTGCATCACTCTCTTGAACCTCTGCATCATTCTCTTAAGCCTCTGCATCTCTCTCTTCAGCCTCTGCATCCCTCTCTTGAGCCTCTGCATCTCTCTCTTCAACCTCTGCATCCCTCTCTTGAGCCTCTGCATCCCTCTCTTGAGACCCTGCATCCCTCTCTTGAATCTCTGCATCACTCGCTTGAGCCTCTGCATCACTCTCTTGAACCTCTGCATCACTCTCTTAAGCCTCTTAATCACTCTCTTGAGCCTCTGCATAACTCTCTTGAGCCCCTGCATCCCACTCTCAAGCCTCTGCATCACTCTCTTGGGCCTCTGCATCACCCTCTTAAGCCTCTGCATTACTCTCTTGAGCCTCTGCATCCCTCTCCTAAGCCTCTGCCTCACTCTCTTAAGGTTCTGCATCACTCTCTTGAGCCTCTGCATCCCTCTCTTGAGGCTCTGCATCACTCTTTTCATCCTCTTCATCTCTTGAGCCTCTGCAACACTCTCTTCAGCCTCTGCATCACTCTCGTAAGCCTCTGAATCACTCTCTCGAGCCTCTGCATCACTCTTTGATCCTCTGCATCACTCTCCTGAGCCTCTGCATCACTCTCTTCAGCCTCTGCATCACTCTCTAGAGCCTCTGCATCACTCTCTTCAGCCTCTGCATCACTCTCTTAAGCCTCTGCTTCCCTCTTTTGATCCTCTGCATCACTCTCTTGAGCCTCTGCATCACTCTCTTGAGCCTCTGCATTACTCTCTTTAACCCCTGCATCACTCTCTTGAGGGATGCAGGGCCTCAAGAGAGTGATGCAAAGACTCAAGAGAGTGATTCAGAGGCTTACGAGAATGATGCAGAGGCTCAAGAGAGGGATGCAGAGGCTCAAGGGAGGGATGCAGAGGCTCAGGAGAGGGATGCAGAGGCTCAAGAGAAGGATGAAGAGGCAAAAGAGAGGGATGCAGAGGCTGTTGAGAGTGATGCAGAGGTTCAAGAGAGGGATGAAGAGGCTTAAGAGAGTGATGCAAAGGCTCAAGAGAGGGATGCAGAGGCTCATGAGAGGGATGCAGGAGTTCAAGAGAGGGATGCAGAGGCTCAAGAGAGTGATGCAGAGGCTTAAGAGAGGGATGCAGAGGCTCCAGAGAGTGATGCAGAGGCTGAAGAGAGAGAGATGCAGAGGCTTAAGAGAGTGATGTAGGGGCTCAAGAGAGTGATGCAGAGGCTCAAGAAAATGATGCAGAGGCTCAAGAGAGTGATGCAGAGGATCAAGGAGGGATGCAGAAGCTAAAGAGAGTGATGCAGAGGCTGAAGCAAGTGATGTAGAGGCTCAAGAGAGTGATGTAGAGGCTCTGGAGAGTGATGCAGAGACTCAAGAGAGTGATGCAGAGGATCAAGAGAGTGATGCAGAGGCTTAAGAGAGTGATGCAGAGGATCATGAGAGGGATGCAGAGGCACTAGAGAGGGATGCAGAGGCTCAAGAGAGTGATGCAAAGTCTGCATCCCTTTTTGAGCTCTGCATCCCTTTCTTGAGCCTTTGCATCACTCTCTTGAACTCCTTCATCCCTCTCATGAGCCTCTGCATACATCTCTTGAGCCTTTGCATCACTCTCCTAAACCTCTGCATCCCTCTCATGAGCCTCTGCGTCACTCTCAAGAGCCTCTGCATCCCTCTCTTGTGCCTCTGCATCCCTCACTTGAGCCTCTGCATCCCTATCTTGAGCACCTGCATCCCTCTCTTGAGCCTCTGCTTCCCTCGCTTGAGCCTCTGCATCCCTCTCTTAAGCCTCTGCATCACTCTCTTAAGCCTCTGCAACACTCTCTTTAGCCTCTGCATCAGTCTCTTCAGCCTCTGCATCCTCTCATGAGCCTCTGCATCATTATCCTAAGCCTCTGCATCACTCTCCTGAGCCTCTGCATCACTCACTTTAGCCTCTGCATCACTCTCTTGGGCCTCTGCATAACACTCTTGAGTGTTTACATCACTCTCTTGAGCCTCTGCATCCCTCTCTTAAGCCTTTGCATCACTCTCTTAAGCCTCTGAATCCCTCTCCTGAGCCTCTGAATCTCTCTCTTGAGCCTCTGCATCACTCGCTCGAACCTCTGCATCACTCTCTTGAACCTCTGCATCACTCTCTTGAGCCTCTTCATCACTCTCTTAATCCTCTGCATCACTCTCTAGAGCCTCTGCATCTCTCTCTTCAGCCTCTGCATCTCTCTCTTAAGCCTCTGCTTCCCTCTCTTGATCCTCTGCATCACTCTCTTGAGCCTCTGCATCACTCTCTTGATCCTCTGCATCACTCTCTAGAGCCTCTGTAATACTCTCGTGAGCCTCTGCACCACTCTCTGAACCTCTGCATCATTCTCTTGAGCCTCTGCATCCTCTCTTAAGCCTCTACATCATTTTTTGTGCCTCTGCATCACTCTCTTGAACCTCTGCATCACTCTCTTAAGCCTCTGCATTCCTCTCTTAAGCCTCTGCATCACTCTCTTGAGCCTTTGCATCACTCTCTTGAGCCTCTGCATCCCTCTCCTGAGCCTCTGCATCCCTCTCTTGAGCCTCTGCATCCCTCTCTTAAGCCTCTGCATGACTCTCTTAAGCCTCTGCACCACTCACATAAGCATCTGAATCACTCTTTTGAGCCTCTGCATCACTCTCATGAGCCTCTCCATCACTCTCTTGAGCCTCTGCATCCCTCTTTTAAGCCTCTGCATCATTCTCTTCAGCCTCTGCATCCCTCTCTTAAGCCTCTGCAACACTCCCTTGATCCTCTGCATCCCTCTCTTGAGACTCTGCATCCCTCTCTTGAGCCTCTGCATTCCTCTCTTAAGCCTCTGCATCACTCTCTTATGCCTCTGCATCACTCTCGTATGCATCTGAATCACTCTGTTGAGCCTCTGCATCACTCTCTTAAGCCTCTACATCATTCTCTTCAGCCTCAGCATTCCCTCTCCTAAGCCTCTGCATCACTCTCTTGAGCTTTTGCATCACTCTCTTGAGCCTCTGCATCCCTCTCTTGGGCCTCTGCATCCCTCTCTTGAGCCTCTGCATCCCTCTCTTAAGCCTCTACATCACTCTCTTGAGCCCCTGCATCATTCACCTGAGCCTCTGAATCCCACTCATAAGCCTCTACATCATTCTCTTGTGCCTCTGCATCACTCTCTTGAACCTCTGCATCATTCTCTTAAGCCTCTGCATCTCTCTCTTCAGCCTCTGCATCCCTCTCTTGAGCCTCTGCATCTCTCTCTTCAACCTCTGCATCCCTCTCTTGAGCCTCTGCATCCCTCTCTTGAGACCCTGCATCCCTCTCTTGAATCTCTGCATCACTCGCTTGAGCCTCTGCATCACTCTCTTGAACCTCTGCATCACTCTCTTAAGCCTCTTAATCACTCTCTTGAGCCTCTGCATAACTCTCTTGAGCCCCTGCATCCCACTCTCAAGCCTCTGCATCACTCTCTTGGGCCTCTGCATCACCCTCTTAAGCCTCTGCATTACTCTCTTGAGCCTCTGCATCCCTCTCCTAAGCCTCTGCCTCACTCTCTTAAGGTTCTGCATCACTCTCTTGAGCCTCTGCATCCCTCTCTTGAGGCTCTGCATCACTCTTTTCATCCTCTTCATCCCTCTCTTGAGCCTCTGCAACACTCTCTTCAGCCTCTGCATCACTCTCGTAAGCCTCTGAATCACTCTCTCGAGCCTCTGCATCACTCTTTTGATCCTCTGCATCACTCTCCTGAGCCTCTGCATCACTCTCTTCAGCCTCTGCATCACTCTCTAGAGCCTCTGCATCACTCTCTTCAGCCTCTGCATCACTCTCTTAAGCCTCTGCTTCCCTCTTTTGATCCTCTGCATCACTCTCTTGAGCCTCTGCATCACTCTCTTGAGCCTCTGCATTACTCTCTTAACCCTGCATCACTCTCTTGAGGGATGCAGGGCCTCAAGAGAGTGATGCAAAGACTCAAGAGAGTGATTCAGAGGCTTACGAGAATGATGCAGAGGCTCAAGAGAGGGATGCAGAGGCTCAAGGGAGGGATGCAGAGGCTCAGAGAGGGATGCAGAGGCTCAAGAGAAGGATGAAGAGGCAAAAGAGAGGGATGCAGAGGCTCTTGAGAGTGATGCAGAGGTTCAAGAGAGGGATGAAGAGGCTTAAGAGAGTGATGCAAAGGCTCAAGAGAGGGATGCAGAGGCTCATGAGAGGGATGCAGGAGTTCAAGAGAGGGATGCAGAGGCTCAAGAGAGTGATGCAGAGGCTTAAGAGAGGGATGCAGAGGCTCCAGAGAGTGATGCAGAGGCTGAAGAGAGAGAGATGCAGAGGCTTAAGAGAGTGATGTAGGGGCTCAAGAGAGTGATGCAGAGGCTCAAGAAAATGATGCAGAGGCTCAAGAGAGTGATGCAGAGGATCAAGGGAGGGATGCAGAAGCTAAAGAGAGTGATGCAGAGGCTGAAGCAAGTGATGTAGAGGCTCAAGAGAGTGATGTAGAGGCTCTGGAGAGTGATGCAGAGACTCAAGAGAGTGATGCAGAGGATCAAGAGAGTGATGCAGAGGCTTAAGAGAGTGATGCAGAGGATCATGAGAGGGATGCAGAGGCACTAGAGAGGGATGCAGAGGCTCAAGAGAGTGATGCAGAGTCTGCATCCCTTTTTTGAGCCTCTGCTTTCTTGAGCCTTTGCATCACTCTCTTGAACTCCTTCATCCCTCTCATGAGCCTCTGCATACATCTCTTGAGCCTTTGCATCACTCTCCTAAACCTCTGCATCCCTCTCATGAGCCTCTGCGTCACTCTCAAGAGCCTCTGCATCCCTCTCTTGTGCCTCTGCATCCCTCACTTGAGCCTCTGCATCCCTATCTTGAGCACCTGCATCCCTCTCTTGAGCCTCTGCTTCCCTCGCTTGAGCCTCTGCATCCCTCTCTTAAGCCTCTGCATCACTCTCTTAAGCCTCTGCAACACTCTCTTTAGCCTCTGCATCAGTCTCTTCAGCCTCTGCATCCCTCTCATGAGCCTCTGCATCATTATCCTAAGCCTCTGCATCACTCTCCTGAGCCTCTGCATCACTTTAGCCTCTGCATCACTCTCTTGGGCCTCTGCATAACACTCTTGAGTGTTTACATCACTCTCTTGAGCCTTTGCATCCCTCTCTTAAGCCTTTGCATCACTCTCTTAAGCCTCTGAATCCCTCTCCTGAGCCTCTGAATCTCTCTCTTGAGCCTCTGCATCACTCGCTCGAACCTCTGCATCACTCTCTTGAACCTCTGCATCACTCTCTTGAGCCTCTTCATCACTCTCTTAATCCTCTGCATCACTCTCTAGAGCCTCTGCATCTCTCTCTTCAGCCTCTGCATCTCTCTCTTAAGCCTCTGCTTCCCTCTCTTGATCCTCTGCATCACTCTCTTGAGCCTCTGCATCACTCTCTTGATCCTCTGCATCACTCTCTAGAGCCTCTGTAATACTCTCGTCAGCCTCTGCACCACTCTCTTGAACCTCTGCATCATTCTCTTGAGCCTCTGCATCCTCTCTTAAGCCTCTACATCATTCTCTTGAGCCTCTGCATCACTCACTTGAGCCTCTGCATCCCTCTCTTGAGCAAAATATTGCTGAATTCGATGATTTTTAGTACGACCCAAAACGCAAGAAAACTTGCTAAAATGCAATATTATGCGAAAATCTGAGATTTGAAAGCCAAAGCACATATTGTGATACTACATGAAAACGTATCGAAATATTGGTAAAAATGAATATATTTACGTAATATCAAACTACATGAAAAATGTGAAAAAAGTCATTATTATACCAAATTTGAGGATTTTAACTTCGAATCATAGAGCGACGTTTGGTATTTTTTAGACCCTAGAAAAAACGTATAAAGATGTTGCTTCCAATACAAATGATACAAATCAATGTGTTTTCATTAAAATTAACTAAAATGTTCGTGATTTTCGGTTTATATTACCGATGGAAGATGTACACGTAAAACCGTTCTAATCCGGCTGAAACGTCGATATATGCAATAAAAACAGAACTTCTCCCCTTTTCAATATCTTACACAGTATTTTAACGAGAAACAAATAGGTGATTGAAAATAAAGTATTTAAGGTTATTTTCTGATCAATTATGTGTTTGCATATATTTTATCGTATATTTAATGAATTAATAACAATAAACTGAAAATTCACAAAAACGTGGAAAAACGGCCTAATTCGATGATATTTTGTTTAAATCACATAAAGGAAAAGGGAATGATAAAGGTCAAAATATTGCTAAATACGATGATTTTTAGTACAAAACAAAATGCAAGAAAACTTGCTTAAAAATGCAAAATTTGCCAAATTCTGAGATTTGAAGGCCAAATCACATTTCGTGAGAAAACATGAAGTAGTATCGAAATATTGGTCAAAACGAATATATATACGTAAAATCACATTACATGAATAACGTGAAATAAGTCACAATATTACCATATTTGAGGATTTTAACTTCAAATCATAGAGCGATGTTTCGTATTATTTAGATCCAAGAAAAGACATATGACAATGTTGTTTCAAATACAAATGATAAAAATCAATGTGTTTTCATTAGAATTAACTTAAATGTTTCAGATTTTCCGTTTATATTACCGATGGAAGATGTACACATAAAACCGCTCTAATCCGGCTGAAACGTCGATATATGCAATAAAAACAGAATTTTTCCCCTTTCCAATATCTTACTCAGTATCTTACTCGAGAAACAAATAGATGATTGAAAATGAAGTATTTAAGGTTATTTTTTGATCAATTATGTGTTTGCATAATTTTTATCGTATATTTAATGAATTAATAACAATAAACTGATAATTCACAAAACGTGGAAAACAGCAAAATATTGCCTAATTCGATAATATTTTGTTTATATCACATAAAGGAAAAGGGGATGATAAACGTCAAAATATTGCTGAATTCGATGATTTTTAGTACGAATCAAAATGCAAGAAAACTTGCTTAAAATGCAATATTATGCGAAAATCTGAGATTTGAAGGCCAAAGTACATATTGTGATACTACATGAAAACGTATCGAAATATTGGTAAAAATGAATATATTTACGTAATATCAAACTACATGAAAAACGTGAAAAAATTCATTATAATACCAAATTTGAGGATTTTAACTTCGAATCATAGAGCGACGTTTGGTATTTTTTAGACCCTAGAAAAACGTATAAAGATGTTGCTTCCAATACAAATGATACAAATCAATATGTTTTCATTAAAATTAACTAAAATGTTCCTGATTTTCGGTTCATATTACCGATGGAAGATGTACACGTAAAACCTTTCTAATCCGGCTGAAACGTCGATATATGCAATAAAAACAGAACTTCTCCTCTTTTCAATATCTTACTCAGTATTTTAACGAGAAACAAATAGGTGATTGAAAATGAAGTATTTAAGGTTATTTTCTGATCAATTATGTATTTGCATAATTTTTATCGTATATTTAATGAATTAATAACAATAAACTCAAAATTAACAAAAACGTGGAAAAACGGCAAAATATTGCCTAATTCGATGATATTTTGTTTAAATCACATAAAGGAAAAGAGAATGATAAAGGTCAAAATATTGCTAAATTCGATGATTTTTAGTACAAAACAAAATGCAAGAAAACTTGCTTAAAAATACAAAATTTGAGAAATTAAAGATTTGAAGGCCAAATCACATATCGTGAGAAAACATGAAGTAGTATCGAAATATTGGTAAAAACGAATATATATACGTAAAATCACACTACATGAATAACGTGAAAAAGTCACTATATTACCATATTTGAGGATTTTAACTTCAAATCATAGAGCGATGTTTCGTATTATTTAGATCCAAGAAAAGACATATGACAATGTTGTTCAAATACAAATTATAAAAATCAATGTGTTTTCATTAGAATTAACTAAAATGTTTCAGATTTTCCGTTTATATCACCGATGGAAGATGTACACATAAAACTGCTCTAATCCGAGCCGGTCGGATCCGAGGAGGGGAGCCGGTCGGCCGGGGAGCCGGTCGGCCGAGCGGACAGCACGCTGGACTTGTGATCCTGTGGTCCTGGGTTCGATCCCAGGCGCCGGCGAGAAACATTGGGCAGAGTTTCTTTCACCCTGAATGCCCCTGTTACCTAGCAGTAAAAAAGGTACCTAGGTGTTAGTCAGCTGTCACGGGCTGCTTCCTGGGGGTGGAGGCCTGGTCGAGGACCGGGCCGCGGGGACACTAAAAAAAGCCCCGAAATCATCTCAAGATAACCTCAAGATCCGGCTGAAACGTCGATATATGCAATAAAAACATAACTTCTCCCCTTTCCAATATCTTACTCAGTATCTTACTCGAGAAACAAATAGATGATTGAAAATGAAGCATTTAAGGTTATTTTTTGATCAATTATGTGTTTGCATAATTTTTATCGTATATTTAATGAATTAATAACAATAAACTAAAAATTCACAAAAACGTGGAAAAACGGCCTAATTCGATGATATTTTGTTTAAAACACATAAAGGAAAAGGGGATGATAAAGGTCAAAATATTGCTAAATTCGATGATTTTTAGTACAAAACAAAATGCAAGAAAACTTGCTTAAAAATGCAAAATTTGCGAAATTCTGAGATTTGAAGGCCAAATCACATATCGTGAGAAAACATGAAGTATTATCGAAATATTGGAAAAAAACGAATATATATACGTAAAATCACACTACATGAATAACGTGAAAAAAGTCACTATATTACCATATATGAGGATTTTAACTTCAAATCATAGAGCGAGGTTTCGTATTATTTATATCCAAGAAAAGACATATGCAATGTTGTTTCAAATACAAATGATAAAAATCAATGTGTTTTCATTAGAATTAACTAAAATGTTCCTGATTTTCCGTTTATATTACCGATGGAAGATGTACACAAAACCGTTCTAATCCAGCTGAAATGTCGATATATGCAATAAAAACAGAACTTCTCCCATTTCCAATATCTTACTCAGTATTTTAACGAGAAACAAATAGTTGATTGAAAATGATGTGTTTAAGGTTAATTTCTAATCAATTATGTGCTTGCATAATTTTTATCGTATATTTAATGAATTAATAACAATAAACTGATAATTCACAAAACGTGGAAAACAGCAAAATATTGCCTAATTCGATAATATTTTGTTTATATCACATAAAGGAAAAGGGGATGATAAACGTCAAAATATTGCTGAATTCGATGATTTTTAGTACGAATCAAAATGCAAGAAAACTTGCTTAAAATGCAATATTATGCGAAAATCTGAGATTTGAAGGCCAAAGCACATATTGTGATACTACATGAAAACGTATCGAAATATTGGTAAAAATGAATATATTTACGTAATATCAAACTACAAGAAAAACGTGAAAAAATTCATTATAATACCAAATTTGAGGATTTTAACTTCGAATCATAGAGCGACGTTTGGTATTTTTTAGACCCTAGAAAAAACGTATAAAGATGTTGCTTCCAATACAAATGATACAAATCAATATGTTTTCATTAAAATTAACTAAAATGTTCCTGATTTTCGGTTCATATTACCGATGGAAGATGTACACGTAAAACCGTTCTAATCCGGCTGAAACGTCGATATATGCAATAAAAACAGAACTTCTCCTCTTTTCAATATCTTACTCAGTATTTTAACGAGAAACAAATAGGTGATTGAAAATGAAGTATTTAAGGTTATTTTCTGATCAATTATGTGTTTGCATAATTTTTATCGTATATTTAATGAATTAATAACAATAAACTGAAAATTAACAAAACGTGGAAAACGGCAAAATATTGCATAATTCGATGATATTTTGTTTACATCACATAAAGGAAAAGAGAATGATAAAGGTCAAAATATTGCTAAATTCGATAATTTTTAGTACAAAACAAAATGCAAGAAAACTTGCTTAAAGATGCAAAATTTGCGAAATTCTGAGATTTGAAGGCCAAATCACATATCGTGAGAAAACATAAAGTACTATCGAAATATTAGTAAAAAAGAATATATATACGTAAAATCACACTACATGAATAACGTGGAAAAAGTCACTATATTACCATATTTGAGGATTTTAACTTCAAATCGGTTAGCGAGGTTTCGATTTATTTAGATCCAAGAAAAGACATATGACAATGTTGTTTCAAATACAAATGATAAAAATCAATGTTTCATTAGAATTAACTAAAATGTTACTGATTTTCCGTTTATATTACCGATGGAAGATGTACAAATAAAACCGCTCTAATCCGGCTGAACTGTCGATATATGCAATAAAAACAGAACTTCTCCCCTTTCCAACATCTTACTTAGTATTTTAACGAGAAACAAATAGTGATTGAAATTGAAGTGTTTAAGGTTAATTTCTAATCAATTATGTGTTTGCATAATTTTTATCGTATTTTATGAATTAATAGCAATAAACTGAAAATTAACAAAAACGTGGAAAAACAGGAAAATATTGCCTAATTCGATGATATTTTGTTACATGACATAAAAAAGGGGATGATAAACGTCAAAATATTGCTGAATTCGATGATTTTTAGTACGAAACAAAATGCAAGAAAACTTGCATAAAATGCAATATTATGCGAAAATCTGAGATATGAAGGCCAAAGCACGTATCGTGATACTATGAAATAGTATCGAAATATTGGTAAAAATGAATATATTTACGTAATATCAAACTACATGAAAAACGTGAAAAAAGTCATTATTATACCAAATTGAGGATTTTAACTTCGAATCATAGAGCGAGGTTTGGTATTATTTAGATCCAAGAAAAAAGTATAAAGATGTTGCTTCCAATACAAATGATAAAAATCAATGTGTTTTCAATAAAATTAACTAAAATGTTCCTGATTTTCGGTTTATATTACCGATGGAAGATGTACAGGTAAAACCGTTCTAATCCGGCTGAAACGTCGATATATGCAATAAAAACAGAACTTCAACCCCCTTAAAATCTTACTAAGTATTTTAACGATAAACAAATAGATGATTGAAAATGAAGTATTTAAGGTTATTACTGATCAATTATGTGTTTGCATAATTTTTATCGTATATTTAATGAATTAATAACAATAAACTGAAAATTCACAAAAACGTGGAAAAACGGCCTAATTCGATAATATTTTGCTTAAATCACATAAATTAAAAGGGGATGATAAAGATCAAAATATTGCTAAATTCGATGATTTTTAGTACAAAACAAAATGCAAGAAAACTTGCTTAAAAATGCAAAATTTACGAAATTCTGAGATTTGAAGGCCAAATCACATATCGTGATACTACATGAAATAGTATCGAAATATTGGTAAAACTGAATATATTTACGTAATATCAGACTACATGAAAAACGTGAAAAAAGTCATTATTTTACCAAATTTTGGATTTTAACTTCGAATCATAGAGCAACGTTTTATTTTTTAGATCCTAGAAAAGACGTATAAAGTTGTTACTTCTAATACAAATGATAAAAATCAATGTGTTTTCATTAAAATTAACTAAAATTTCCTGACTTTCGGTTTATATTACCGATGAAGATGTACACGTAAAACCGTTCTAATCCGGCTGAAACGTCGATATATGCAATAAAAACAGAACTTTTCCCCTTTTCAATATCTTACTCAGTATTTTAAAGAGAAACAAATAGATGATTGAAAATGAAGTATTTAGGATTATTTTTTGATTAATTATGTGTTTGCATAATTTTTCTCGTATTTTTATTGAAATAACAATAAACTGAAAATTCACAAAAACGTGGAAAAACGGGAAAATTTTGCCTAATTCGATGATATTTTGTTTAAATCACATAAAGGAAAAGAGGATGATAAAGGTCAAAATATTGCTAAATTCGATGATTTTTAGTACAAAACAAAATGAAGAAAACTTGCTTATAAATGCAAGATTTGCGAAATTCTGAGATATGAAGGCCAAATCACATATCGTGAGAAAACATGAAGTAGTATCGAAATATTGGTAAAAACGAATATATATCGTAAAATCACACTACATGAATAACGTGAAAAAATCATTATATTACCATATTTGAGGATTTTATCTTCAAATCATAGAGCGAGGTTTCGTATTATTTAGATCCAAGAAAAGATATATGACAATGTTGTTTCAAATACAAATGATAAAAATCAATGTGTTTTCATTAGAATTAACTAAAATGTTCCTGATTTTCCGTTATATTACCGATGGAAGATGTACACGTAAAACCACTCTAATCCGGCTGAAACGTCGATATATTCAATTAAAAACAGAACTTCTCCCCTTTCCAATATCTTACACAGTATTTTAACGAGAAACAAATAGTTGATGAAAATGAAGTGTTTAAGGTTACTTTTTAATCAATTATGTGTTTGCATAATTTTATCGTATATATAATGAATTAATAGCAATAAACTGAAATTCACAAAAACGTGGAAAAACAGCAAAATATTGCCTAATTCGATGATATTTTGTTTATAGCACATAAAGGAAAAGGTGATGATAACGTCAAAAATTTGCTGAATGCGATGATTTTTAGTACGAAACAAAATGCAAGAAAACTTGATTAAAATGCAATATTATGCGAAAATCTGAGAAAATCTCTGCATCACTTCTCTTGATCATCTGCATCACTCTCTTGGGCCTCTGCATCACTCTCTGAGGACTCTGCATCACTCTCTAGAGCCTCTGCGTCACTCTCTTCAGCCTCTGCATCACTCTCTTAAGCCTCTGCTTCCCTATGTTGATCCTCTGCGTCACTCTATTGAGCCTCTGCATCACTCTCTTGATCCTCTGCATCACTCTCTAGAGCCTCTGCATCCCTCTCTTGAACTCTTGCATCCCTCTAATGAGCCTATACATCCCTCTCTTGAGCCTTTGCAACACTCTCTTAAGCCTCTGCATCCCTCTCATGAGCCTCTGCATCACTCTCAAGAGCCTCTGCATCCCTCTCTTGTGCCTCTGCATCCCTCACTTAAGCCTCTGCATCCTACTCTTGAGCCTCTGCATCCCTCTCTTGGGCCTCTCCATCCCTCCCTTGAGCCTCTGCATCCCTCTTTTAAGCCTTTGCATCACTCGCTTAAGCCTCTGCATCACTCTCTTAAGCCTCTGAATCACTCTCTTGAGCCTGTGCATCACCTCTCTTGAGCCCCTGCATCCCCTCTCTCAAGCCTCTGCATCACTCTCTTGAGCCTCTGCATCACCCTCTTAAGCCTCTGCATTACTCTTTTGAGCCTCTGCATTCCTCTCCTAAGCCTCTGCCTCACTCTCTTAAGGCCTCAGCATCACTCTCTTGAGCCTCTGCATCCCTCACTTGAGCCTCTGCATCACTCTCTTCACCCTCTTCATCCCTCTCTCGGGCCTCTGCATCACTCTCTTTAGCCTCTGCATCACTCACGTAAGCCTCTGAATCACTCTCTTGAGCCTCTGCATCATTATCTTGAGCCTCTGCATCATTCTCCTGAGCCCCTGCATCCCTCTCTTGAGCCTCTGCATCGCTCTCTTAAGACTCTGCAACACCCTCTTAAGCCTCTGCATCCCTCTACTGAGCCTCTGCATCACTTTCTTAAGCCTCTGCATCCCTCTCCTGAGCCTCTGCATCCCTCTCCTGAGCCTCTGCATCCCTTTCTTGAACTCCTGCATCCCTCTCATGAGCCTCTGCATCCCTCTCTTGAGCATTTGCATCACTCTCCTAAGCCTCTCCATCCCTCTCTTGATCCTCTGCATCCCTCTCTTGAGCCTCTGCATCACTCTCTTGAACCTCTGCATCACTCTCTTAAACCTCTTAATCACTCTCTTGAGCCTCTGCATAACTCTTCTTGAGCCCCTGCATCCCTCTCTCAAGCCTCTGCATCACTCTCTTGGGCCTCTGCATCACCCTCTTAAGCCTCTGCATTACTCTCTTGAGCCTCTGCATCCCTCTCCTAAGCCTCTGCCTCACTCTCTTAAGGTTCTGCATCACTCTCATGAGCCTCTGCATCTCTCTCTTGAGGCTCTGCATCACTCTTTTCATCCTCTTCATCCCTCTCTTGAGCCTCTGCAACACTCTCTTCAGCCTCTGCATCACTCTCGTAAGCCTCTGAATCACTCTCTCGAGCCTCTGCATCACTCTCTTGATCCTCTGAATCACTCTCCTGAGCCTCTGCATCACTCTCTTGAGCCTCTGCATCACTCTCTAGAGCCTCTGCATCACTCTCTTCAGCCTCTGCATCACTCTCTTAAGCCTCTGCTTCCCTCTTTTGATCCTCTGCATCACTCTCTTGAGCCTCTGCATCACTCTCGTGAGCCTCTGCATTACTCTCTTTAACCCCTGCATCACTCTCTTGAGGGATGCAGGGCCTCAAGAGAGTGATGCAAAGGCTCAAGAGAGTGATTCAGAGGCTTACGAGAGTGATGCACGAGGCTCAGGAGAGGGATGCAGAGGTTCAAGGGAGGGATGCAGAGGCTCAGGAGAGGGATGCAGAGGCTCAAGAGAAGGATGAAGAGGCACAAGAGAGGGATGCAGAAGCTCATGAGAGGGATGCAGGAGTTCAAGAGAGGGGATGCAGAGGCTCAAGAGAGTAATGCAGAGGCTTAAGAGAGGGATGCAGAGGCTCAAGAGAATGATGAAGAGGCTGAAGAGAGTGCTGCAGAGGATCAAGGGAGGGATGCAGAGGCTAAAGAGAGTGATGCAGAGGTAGAAGAGAGAGATGCAGAGGCTTAAGAGAGTGATGTAGGGGCTCAAGAGAGTCATGCAGAGGCCCAAGAGAATGATGTAGAGGCTTAAGAGAGGAATGCAGAGGCTCAAGAAAATGATGCAGAGGCTCAAGAGAGTGATGCAGAGGATCAAGGGAGGGATGCAGAGGCTAAAGAGAGTGATGCAGAGGCTGAAACAAGTGATGTAGAGACTCAAGAGAATGATATAGAGGCTCTGGAGAGTAATGCATAGACTCAAGAGAGTGCTGCAGAGGATCAAGAGAGTGATGCAGAGGCTCAAGAGAGTGATGCAGAGGATCATGAGAGGGAAGCAGAGGCTTAAGAGAGTGATGCAGAGGCTAAAGAGAGTGTTGCAGAAGCTTAAGGAAGGGATGCAGAGGCTCAAGAGAGTGATGCAGAGTCTGCATCCCTTTTTTGAGCCTCTGCATCACTTTCTTAAGCCTCTGCATCACTTTTATGAGCATCTGCATCACTCTCTTGAGCCTCTGCATTACTCTCCTTAACCCCTGCATCACTCTCTTGAGGATGCAGGGCCTCAAGAGAGTGATGCAAAGGCTCAAGAGAGTTATTCAGAGGCTTACGAGAGTGATGCAGAGGCTCAAGAGAGGGATGCAGAGGCTCAAGGGAGGGATGCAGAGGCTCAGGAGAGGGATGCAGAGGCTCAAGAGAAGATGAAGACGCACAAGAGAGGGATGCAGAGGCTCTTGAGAGTGATGCAGAGGTTCAAGAGAGGGCTGCAGAGGCTTAAGAGAGTGATGCAAAGGCTCAAGAGAGGGATGCAGAGGCTCATGAGAGGGATGCAGGAGTTCAAGAGAGGGATGCAGAGGCTCAAGAGAGTGATGCAGAGGCTTAAGAGAGGGATGCAGAGGCTCAAGAGAATGATGAAGAGGCTCAAGAGAGTGCTGCAGAGGCTCAAGAGACGATGCTGAGGCTCCAGAGAGGGATGCAGAGGCTCCAGAGAGTGATGCAGAGGCTGAAGAGAGAGATGCAGAGTCTTAAGAGAGTGATGTAGGGGCTCAAGAGAGTGATGCAGAGGCTCAAGAGAATGATGTAGAAGCTTAAGAGAGGGATGCAGAGGCTCAAGAAAAAGATGCAGAGGCTCAAGAGAGTGATGCAGAGGATCATGGGAGGGATGCAGAGGCTAAAGAGAGTGATGCAGAGGCTGAAGCAAGTGATGTAGAGGCTCAAGAGAGTGATGTAGAGGCTCTGGAGAGTGATGCAGAGACTCAAGAGAGTGATGCAGAGGATCAAGAGAGTGATGCAGAGACTCAAGAGAGTGATGCAGATGATCATGAGTGGGATGCAGAGGCACAAGAGAGGGATGCAGAGGCTCAAGAGAGTGATGCAGAATCTGCATCCCTTTTTTGAGCCTCTGCATCCCTTTCTTGAGCCTTTGCATCACTCTCTTGAACTTCTTCATCCCTCTCATGAGTCTCTGCATCCATCTCTTGAGCCTTTGCATCACTCTCCTGAACCTCTGCATCCCTCTCTTGAGCCTCTGCGTCACTCTCAAGAGCCTCTGCTTCCCTCTCTTGTGCCTCTGCATCCCTCACTTGAGCCTCTGCATCCCTCTCTTGAGCACCTGCATCCCTCTCTTGAGCCTCTGCTTCCCTCGCTTGAGCCTCTGCATCCCTCTCTTAAGCCTCTGCATCACTCTCTTAAGCCTCTGCAACACTCTTTTTAGCCTCTGCATCAGTCTCTTAAGCCTCTGTATCCCTCTCATGAGCCTCTGCATCATTCTCCTAAGCCTCTGCATCACTCTCCTGAGCCTCTGCATCACTCACTTTAGCCTCTGCATCACTCTCTTGAGCCTCTGCATAACACTCTTGAGTGTCTACATCACTCTCTTTAGCCTCTGCATCCCTCTCTTAAGCCTTTGCATCACTCTCTTAAGCCTCTGAATCCCTCTCCTGAGCCTCTGAATCTCTCTCTTGAGCTTCTGCATCACTCGCTCGAACCTCTGCATCACTCTCTTGAACCTCTGCATCACTCTCTTGAGCCTCTTCATCACTCTCTTAATCCTCTGCATCACTCTCTAGAGCCTCTGCATCTCTCTCTTTAGCCTCTGCATCACTCTCTTAAGCCTCTGCTTCCCTATCTTGATCCTTTGCATCACTCTCTTGATCCTGTGCATCACTCTCTTAAGCCTCTGCTTCCCTCTCTTGATCCTCTGCATCACTCTCTTGAGCCTCTGCATCACTCTCCTGATCCTCTGCATCATTCTCTTGAGCCTCTGCATCCCTCTCTTAAGCCTCTACATCATTCTCTTGAACCTCTGCATCAATCACTTGAGCCTCTGCGTCACTCTCTTAAGCCTCTGCATCTCTCTCTTCAACCTCTGCATCACTCTCTTGAGCCTCTGCATCCTTCTCTTGAGCCTCTGCATCCTCTTTCTTAACGCTTTGCATCACTCACTTAAACCTCTGCATCATTCTCGTAAGCCTCTGAATCACTCTCATGAGCCTCTGCATCTCTCTCTTCAGCCTCTGCATCCCTTCCTTAAGCTTCTGCAACACTCTCTTTAGCCTCTGCATCACTCTCTGAAGCTCTGCATCACTCACTTTCACCTCTGCATCACTCTCTTGGGCCTCTGCATCACTCTCTTGAGCCTCTGCATCACACTCTTGAGCCTCTGCAACACTCTTTTGAGCCACTGCATCACTCTCTTGAGCCTCTGCATCACTCTCGTAAACCTCTGCATCACTCTCTTGAGCTCTGCATAACACTCTTGAGTGTTAAAACTGCAGGGAGTTTGGGCAAAATGTGACCACCGCCGTTCTCAGCAATTCGCGCATTTTGGTATAAAAGTCGTAATTTCAAACTGCGAATACGTACAGAAAGCCAGAATTTGGCTCCAAAATATGGTTCAAGCGTCGAATTTGTGATGTTTAAATTATTTTGAAAACTGCAGGGAGGGTTTGGGCTAAATATGACCCATCGCTGCTCTCAGTAATTGGGATATTTTCGGTTTAGAAATTCGTAATTTCAAACTGAGAATACGTGCAGAGAGCCAGAATTTGGTTCCAAAATATGCTTCAAGGGTCGAATTTGGGATGTTTGGGATATTTTGGGATATTATTTAGGCTCAAGAGAGTGATGCAATAGTGACACCGATGGAAGATGTACACGTAAAACCGCTGTAATCCGGCTGAAACGTCGACATATGCAATAAAAACAGAACTTCTCCCCTTTCCAATATCTTACTCAGTATTTTAACGAGAAACAAATAGTTGATTGAAAATGAAGTGTTTAAGGTTAATTTCTTATCAATTATTTGTTTGCATCATTTTTATCGTATATTTAATGAATTAATAGCAATAAACTGAAAATTCACAAAAACGTGGAAAAAACAGCAAAATATTGCCTAATTCGATGATATTTTGTTTATATCACATAAAGGAAAAGGGGATGATAAACGTCAAAATATTGCTGAATTCGATGATTTTTAGTACGAAACAAAATGCAAGAAAACTTGCTTAAAATGCAATATTATGCGAAAATCTGAGATATGAAGGCCAAATCACATATCGTGATACTACATGAAATATTATCGAAATATTGGTAAAAATGAATATATTTACGTAATATCAAACTACATGAAAAACGTGAAAAAAGTCATTATTATACCAAATTTGAGGATTTTAACTTCTAATCATAGAGTGACGTTTCGTATTTTTTAGACCCTAGAAAAGACGTATAAAGATGTTGCTTCCAATACAAATGATAAAAATCAATGTGTTTTCATTAAAATTAACTAAAATGTTCCTGATTTTCTGTTTATATTACCGATGGAAGATGTACACGTAAAACCGTTCTAATCCGGCTGAAACGTCGATATATGCAATAAAAACAGAACTTCTCCCCTTTCCAATATCTTACTCAGTATCTTACTCGAGAAACAAATAGATGATTGAAAATGAAGTATTTAAGGTTATTTTCTGATCAATTATGTGTTTGCATAATTTTTATCGTATATTTAATGAATTAATAACAATAAACTGAAAATTCACAAAAACGTGGAAAAACGGCCTAATTCGATGAAATTTTGTTTAAATCACATAAAGGAAAATGGATGATAAATTTCAAAATATTGCTAAATTCGATTGTTTTTAGTACCAAACAAAATGCAAGAAAACTTGCTTAAAAATGCAAAATTTGCGAAATTCTGAGATTTGAAGGCCAAATCACATATCGTGAGAAAACATGAAGTATTATCGAAATATAGGAAAAAACGAATATATATACGTAAAATCACACTACATGAATAACGTGAAAAAAGTCACTATATTACCATATATGAGGATTTTAACTTCAAATCATAGAGCGAGGTTTCGTATTATTTAGATCCAAGAAAAGACATATGACAATGTTGTTTCAAATACAAATGATAAAAATCAATGTGTTTTCATTAGAATTAACTAAAATGTTCCTGATTTTCCGTTTATATTACCGATGGAAGATGTACACGTAAAACCGCTCTAATCCAGCTGAAATGTCGATTTATGCAATAAAAACCGAACTTCTCCCATTTCCAATATCTTACTCAGTATTTTAACGAGAAACAAATAGTTGATTGAAAATGATGTGTTTAATTTCTAATCAATTATGTGCTTGCATAATTTTTATCGTATATTTAATGAATTAATAGCAATAAACTGAAAATTCACAAAAACGTGGAAAAACAGCAAAATATTGCCTAATTCGATGATATTTTGTTTATATCACATAAAGGAAAAGGGGATGATAAACGTCAAAATATTGCTGAATTCGATGATTTTTAGTACGACCCAAAATGCAAGAAAACTTGCTAAAATGCAATATTATGCGAAAATCTGAGATTTGAAAGCCAAAGCACATATTGTGATACTTCATGAAAACGAATCGAAATATTGGTAAAAAATGAATATATTTACGTAATATCAAAGTACATGAAAAACGTGAAAAAAGTCATTATTATACCAAATTTGAGGATTTTAACTTCGAATCATAGAGCGACGTTTGGTATTTTTTAGACCCTAGAAAAAACGTATAAAGATGTTGCTTCCAATACAAATGATACAAATCAATGTGTTTTCATTAAAATTAACTAAAATGTTCGTGATTTTCGGTTTATATTACCGATGGAAGATGTACACGTAAAACCGTTCTAATCCGGCTGAAACGTCGATATATGCAATAAAAACAGAACTTCTCCCCTTTTCAATATCTTACTCAGTATTTTAACGAGAAACAAATAGGTGATTGAAAATGAAGTATTTAAGGTTATTTTCTGATCAATTATGTGTTGCATATTTTTTATCGTATATTTAATGAATTAATAACAATAAACTGAAAATTCACAAAAACGTGGGAAAAACGGCCTAATTCGATGATATTTTGTTTAAATCACATAAAGGAAAAGGGGATGATAAAGGTCAAAATATTGCTAAATTCGATGATTTTTAGTACAAAACAAAATGCAAGAAAACTTGCTTAAAATGCAAAATTTGCGAAATTCTGAGATTTGAAGGCCAAATCACATATCGTGAGAAAACATGAAGTAGTATCGAAATATTGGTCAAAACGAATATATATACGTAAAATCACACTACATGAATAACGTGAAATAAGTCACTATATTACCATATATGAGGATTTTAACTTCAAATCATAGAGCGATGTTTCGTATTATTTAGATCCAAGAAAAGACATATGACAATGTTGTTTCAAATACAAATGATAAAAATCAATGTGTTTTCATTAGAATTAACTAAAATGTTTCAGATTTTCCGTTTATATTACCGATGGAAGATGTACACATAAAACCGCTCTAATCCGGCATAAACGTCGATATATGCAATAAAAACAGAACTTCTCCCCTTTCCCATATCTTACTCAGTATCTTACTCGAGAAACAAATAGATGATTGAAAATGAAGTATTTAAGGTTATTTTTTGATCAATTATGTGTTTGCATAATTTTTATCGTATATTTAATGAATTAATAACAATAAACTGAAAATTCACAAAAACGTGGAAAAACGGCCTAATTCGATGATATTTTGTTTAAATCACATAAAGGAAAAGGGGATGATAAATTTCAAAATATTGGTAAATTCGATGATTTTTAGTACAAAACGAAATGCAGGAAAACTTCCTTAAAAATGCAAAATTTGCGAAATTCTGAGATTTCAAGGCCAAATCACATATCGTGAGAAAACATGAAGTAGTATCGAAATATTGGTCAAAACGAATATATATATGCATAATCACGCTACATGAATAACGTGAAAAAAGTCACTATATTATCATATTTGAGGATTTTAACTTCAAATCATAGAGCGAGGTTTCGTATTATTTAGATCCAGGAAAAGACATATGACAATGTTGTTTCAAATACAAATGATAAAAATCAATGTGTTTTCATTAGAATTAACTAAAATGTTTCTGATTTTCCGTTTATATTACCGATGGAAGATGTACAACTAAAACCGCTCTAATCAGGCTGAAACGTCGATATATGCAATAAAAACAGAACTTCTCCCCTTTCCAATATCTTATTCAGTATTTTAACGAAAAACAAATAGTTGATTGAAAATGAAGTGTTTAAGGTTAATTTCTTATCAATTATTTGGTTGCATCATTTTTATCGTATATTTAATGAATTAATAACAATAAACTGAAAATTAACAAAAACGTGGAAAAATGGCAAAATATTGCCTAATTCGATGATATTTTGTTTAAATCACATAAAGGAAAAGAGAATGATAAAGGTCAAAATATTGCTAAATTCGATGATTTTTAGTACAAAACAAAATGCAAGAAAACTTGCTTAAAATACAAAATTTGAGAAATTTAAGATTTGAAGGCCAAATCACATATCGTGAGAAAACATGAAGTAGTATCGAAATATTGGTAAAAACGAATATATATACGTAAAATCACACTACATGAATAACGTGAAAAAGTCACTATATTACCATATTTGAGGATAATAACTTCAAATCATAGAGCGATGTTTCGTATTATTTAGATCCAAGAAAAGACATATGACAATGTTGTTTCAAATACAAATAATAAAAATCAATGTGTTTTCATTAGAATTAACTAAAATGTTTCAGATTTTCCGTTTATATTACCGATGGAAGATGTACACATAAAACCGCTCTAATCCGGCTGAAACGTCGATATATGCAATAAAAACAGAACTTCTCCCCTTTCCAATATCTTACTCAGTATCTTACTCGAGAAACAAATAGATGATTGAAAATGAAGCATTTAAGGTTATTTTCTGATCAATTATGTGTTTGCATAATTTTTATCGTATATTTAATGAATTAATAACAATAAACTGAAAATTCACAAAAACGTGGAAAAACGGCCTAATTCGATGATATTTTGGTTAAAACACATAAAGGAAAAGGGGATGATAAAGGTCAAAATATTGCTAAATTCGATGATTTTTAGTACAAAACAAAATGCAAGAAAACTTGCTTAAAAATGCAAAATTTGCGAAATTCTGAGATTTGAAGGCCAAATCACATATCGTGAGAAAACATGAAGTATTATCGAAATATTGGAAAAAACGAATATATATACGTAAAATCACACTACATGAATAACGTGAAAAAAGTCACTATATTACCATATATGAGGATTTTAACTTCAAATCATAGAGCGAGGTTTCGTATTATTTAGATCCAAGAAAAGACATATGACAATGTTGTTTCAAATACAAATGATAAAAATCAATGTGTTTTCATTAGAATTAACTAAAATGTTCCTGATTTTCCGTTTATATTACCGATGGAAGATGTACACGTAAAACCGCTCTAATCCAGCTGAAACGTCGATATATGCAATAAAAACAGAACTTCTCCCATTTCCAATATCTTACTCAGTATTTTAACGAGAAACAAATAGTTGATTGAAATTGAAGTGTTTAAGGTTAATTTCTAATCAATTATGTGTTTGCATAATTTTTATCGTATATTTAATGAATTAATAGCAATAAACTGAAAATTAACAAAAACGTGGAAAAACAGGAAAATATTGCCTAATTCGATGATATTTTGTTACATGACATAAAGGAAAAGGGGATGATAAACGTCAAAATATTGCTGAATTCGATGATTTTTAGTACGAAACAAAATGCAAGAAAACTTGATTAAAATGCAATATTATGCGAAAATCTGAGAAAATCTCTGCATCACACTCTTGATCATCTGCATCACTCTCTTGGGCCTCTGCATCACTCTCTTGAGACTCTGCATCACTCTCTTCAGCCTCTGCATCACTCTCTTAAGCCTCTGCTTCCCTATGTTGATCCTCTGCGTCACTCTATTGAGCCTCTGCATCACTCTCTTGTTCCTCTGCATCACTCTCTTGAGCCTCTGCATCCCTCTCTTGAACTCTTGCATCCCTCTAATGAGCCTCTACATCCCTCTCTTGAGCCTTTGCATCACTCTCTTAAGCCTCTGCATCCCTCTCTTGAGCCTCTACATCACTCTCAAGAGCCTCTGCATCCCTCTCTTGTGCCTCTGCATCTCTCACTTAAGCCTCTGCATCCCTCTCTTGAGCCTCTGCATCTCTCTCTTGGGCCTCTCCATCCCTCCTTTGAGCCTCTGCGTCCTATCTTTTAAGCCTTTGCATCACTTGCTTAAGCCTCTGAATCACTCTCTTGAGCCTCTGCATCACTCTCTTGAGCCCCTGCATCCCTCTCTCAAGCCTCTGCATCACTCTCTTGAGCCTCTGCATCACCCTCTTAAGCCTCTGCATTACTCTTTTGAGCCTCTGCATTCCTCTCCTAAGCCTCTGCCTCACTCTCTTAAGCCTCAGCATCACTCTCTTGAGCCTCTGCATCCCTCACTTGAGCCTCTGCATCACTCTCTTCAGCCTCTTCATCCTTCTCTCGGGCCTCTGCATCACTCTCTTTAGCCTCTGCATCACTCACGTAAGCCTCTGAATCACTCTCTTGAGCCTCTGCATCATTATCGTGAGCCTCTGCATCATTCTCCTGAGCCCCTGCATCCCTCTCTTGAGCCTCTGCATCGTTCTCTTAAGACTCTGCAACACCCTCTTAAGCCTCTGCATCCCTCTACTGATCCTCTACATCACTTTCTTAAGCCTCTGCATCCCTCTCCTGAGCCTCTGAATCCCTCTCTTGAACTCCTGCATCCCTCTCTTGAGCCTCTGCATCCCTCTCTTGAGCATTTGCATCACTCTCCTAAGCCTCTCCATCCCTCTCTTGATCCTCTGCATCCCTCTCTTGAGCCTCTGCATCACTCTCTTGAACCTCTGCGTCACACTCTTAAGCCTCTTAATCACTCTCTTGAGCCTCTGCATTACTCTCCTAAGCCTCTGCCTCACTCTCTAAAGGTTCTGCATCACTCTCTTGAGCCTCTGCATCTCTCTCTTGAGGCTCTGCATCACTCTTTTCATCCTCTTCATCCCTCTCTTGAGCCTCTGCAACACTCTCTTCAGCCTCTGCATCACTCTCGTAAGCCTCTGAATCACTCTCTCGAGCCTCTGCATCACTCTCTTGATCCTCTGAATCACTCTCCTGAGCCTCTGCATCACTCTCTTGAGCCTCTGCATCACTCTCTAGAGCCTCTGCATCACTCTCTTCAGCCTCTGCATCACTCTCTTAAGCCTCTGCTTCCCTCTTTTGATCCTCTGCATCACTCTCTTGAGCCTCTGCATCACTCTCTTGAGCCTCTGCATTACTCTCTTTAACCCCTGCATCACTCTCTTGAGGGATGCAAGGCCTCAAGAGAGTGATGCAAAGGCTCAAGAGAGTGATTCAGAGGCTTACGAGAGTGATGCAGAGGCTCAGGAGAGGGATGCAGAGGCTCAAGGGAGGAATGCAGAGGCTCAGGAGAGGGATGCAGAGGCTCAAGAGAAGGATGAAGAGGCACAAGAGAGGGATGCAGAGGCTCTTGAGAGTGATCCAGAGGTTCAAGAGAGAGGGTTGCAGAGGCTTAAGAGAGTGATGCAAAGGCTCAAGAGAGGGATGCAGAGACTCATGAGAGGGATGCAGGAGTTCAAGAGAGGGGATGCAGAGGCTCAAGAGAGTAATGCAGAGGCTTAAGAGAGGGATGCAGAGGCTCAAGAGAATGATGAAGAGGCTCAAGAGAGTGCTGCAGAGGATCAAGGGAGGGATGCAGAGGCTAAAGAGAGTGATGCAGAGGCAGAAGAGAGAGATGCAGAGGCTTAAGAGAGTGATGTAGGGGCTCAAGAGAGTGATGCAGAGGCTCAAGAGAATGATGTAGAGGCTTAAGAGAGGAATGCAGAGGCTCAAGAAAATGATTCAAAGGCTCAAGAGAGTGATGCAGAGGATCAAGGTAGGGATGCAGAGGCTAAAGAGAGTGATGCAGAGGCTGAAGCAAGTGATGTAGAGACTCAAGAGAGTGATATAGAGGCTCTGGAGAGTGATGCAGAGACTCAAGAGAGTGATGCAGAGGATCAAGAGAGTGATGCAGAGGCTCAAGAGAGTGATGCAGAGGATCATGAGAGGGAAGCAGATTCTTAAGAGAGTGATGCAGAGGCTAAAGAGAGTGTTGCAGAAGCTTAAGGAAGGGATGCAGAGGCTCAAGAGAGTTATGCAGAGTCTGCATCCCTTTTTTGAGCCTCTGCATCACTTTCTTAAGCCTCTGCATCACTTTCATGAGCCTCTGCATCACACTCTTGAGCCTCTGCATTACTCTCTTTAACCCCTGCATCACTCTCTTGAGGGATGCAGGGCCTCAAGAGAGTGATGCAAAGGCTAAAGAGAGTTATTCAGAGGCTTACGAGAGTGATGCAGAGGCTCAAGAGAGGGATGCAGAGGCTCAAGGGAGGGATGCAGAGGCTCAGGAGAGGGATGCAGAGGCTCAAGAGAAGGATGAAGACGCACAAGAGAGGGATGCAGAGGCTCTTGAGAGTGATGCAGAGGTTCAAGAGAGGGCTGCAGAGGCTTAAGAGAGTGATGCAAAGGCTCAAGAGAGGGATGCATAGGCTCATGAGAGGGATGCAGGAGTTCAAGAGAGGGATGCAGAGGCTCAAGAGAGTGATGCAGAGGCTTAAGAGAGGGATGCAGAGGCTCAAGAGAATGATGAAGAGGCTCAAGAGAGTGCTGCAGAGGCTCAAGAGAGGGATGCTGAGGCTCCAGAGAGGGATGCAGAGGCTCCAGAGAGTGAAGCAGAGGCTGAAGAGAGAGATGCAGAGGCTTAAGAGAGTGATGTAGGGGCTCAAGAGAGTGATGCAAAAGGCTCAAGAGAATGATGTAGAGGCTTAAGAGAGGGATGCAGAGGCTCAAGAAAAAGATGCAGAGGCTCAAGAGAGTGATGCAGAGGATCATGGGAGGGATGCAGAGGCTAAAGAGAGTGATGCAGAGGCTGAAGCAAGTGATGTAGAGGCTCAAGAGAGTGATGTAGAGGCTCTGGAGAGTGATGCAGAGACTCAAGAGAGTGATGCAGAGAATGATGAAGAGGCTCAAGAGAGTGCTGCAGAGGCTCAAGAGAGGGATGCTGAGGCTCCAGAGAGGGATGCAGAGGCTCCAGAGAGTGATGCAGAGGCTGAAGAGAGAGATGCAGAGGCTTAAGAGAGTGATGTAGGGGCTCAAGAGAGTGATGCAGAGGCTCAAGAGAATGATGTAGAGGCTTAAGAGAGGGATGCAGAGGCTCAAGAAAAAGATGCAGAGGCTCAGGAGAGTGATGCAGAGGATCATGGGAGGGATTCAGAGGCTAAAGAGAGTGATGCAGAGGCTGAAGCAGTAGATGAAGATGTAGAGGCTAGCTAAAATAACATTTAACTAAAATGTTCCTGATTTTCCGTTTATATTACTGATGGAAGATGTACACGTAAAACCGTTCTAATCCGGCTGAAACGTCGATATATGCAATAAAAACAGAACTTCTCCCCTTTTCAATATCTTACTCAGTATTTTAACCAGAAACAAATAGGTGATTGAAAATGAAGTATTTAAGGTTATTTTCTGATCAACTATGTGTTTCCATAATTTTTATCGTATATTTAATGAACTAATAACAATAAACTGAAAATTAACAAAAACGTGGAAAAAACGGCAAAATATTGCCTAATTCGATGATATTTTGTTTTAATCACATAAAGGAAAACGGGATGATAAATTTCAAAATATTGCTAAATTCGATGATTTTTAGTACAAAACAAAATGCAGGAAAACTTGCTTAAAAATTCAAAATTTGCGAAATTCTGAGATTTGAAGGCCAAATCACATATCGTGAGAAAACATGAAGTAGTATCGAAATATTGGTCAAAACGAATATATATACGTAAAATCACACTACATGAATAACGTGAAAAAAGTCACTATATTACCATATATGAGGATTTTAACTTCAAATCATAGAGCGAGGTTTCGTTTTATTTAGATCCAAGAAAAGACATATGACAATGTTGTTTCAAATACAAATGATAAAAATCAATGTGTTTTCATTAGAATTAACTAAAATGTTCATGATTTTCCGTTTATATTACCGATGGAAGATGTACACGTAAAACCGCTCTAATCTGGCTGAAATGTCGATATATGCAATAAAAACAGAACTTCTCCCATTTCCAATATCTTATCTTGAAGTTATCTTGAGATGATTTCGGGGCTTTTTAGTGTCCCCGCGGCCCGGTTTTCGACCAGGCCTCCACCCCCAGGAAGCAGCCCGTGACAGCTGACTAACACCCAGGTACCTATTTTACTTCTACGTAACAGGGGCATAAGGTGAAAGAAACTCTGCCCATTCTTTCTCGCCGGCGCCTGGGATCGAACCCAGGACCACAGGATCACAAGTCCCGCGTGCTGTCCGCTCGGCCGACCGGCTCCCTTACTCAGTATTTTAACGAGAAACAAATAGTTGATTGAAAATGATGTGTTTAAGGTTAATTTCTAATCAATTATGTGCTTGCATAATTTTTATCGTATATTTAATGAATTAATAGCAATAAACTGAAAATTCACAAAAACGTGGAAAAACAGAAAAATATTGCCTAATTCGATGATATTTTGTTTATATCACATAAAGGAAAAGGGGATGATAAACGTCAAAATATTGCTGAATTCGATGATTTTTAGTACGAAACAAAATGCAAGAAAACTTGCTTAAAATGCAATATTATGCGAAAATCTGAGATTTGAAGGCCAAAGCACATATTGTGATACTACATGAAAACGTATCGAAATATTGGTAAAAATGAATATTTTTACGTAATATCAAACTACATGAAAAACGTGAAAAAAGTCATTATTATACCAAATTTGAGGATTTTAACTTCGAATCATAGAGCGACGTTTGGTATTTTTTAGACCCTAGAAAAAACGTATAAAGATGTTGCTTCCAATACAAATGATACAAATCAATGTGTTTTCATTAAAATTAAGTAAAATGTTCCTGATTTTCCGTTTATATTACCGATGGAAGATGTACACGTAAAACCGTTCTAATCCGGCTGAAACGTCGATATATGCAATAAAAACAGAACTTCTCCCTTTTCAATATCTTACTCGGTATTTTAAACAGAAACAAATAGGTGATTGAAAATGAAGTATTTAAGGTTATTTTCTGATCAATTATGTGTTCCATAATTTTTATCGTATATTTAATGAATTAATAACAATAAACTGAAAATTAACAAAAACGTGGAAAAACGGCAAAATATTGCCTAATTCGATGATATTTTGTTTTAATCACATAAAGGAAAAGGGGATGATAAATTTCAAAATATTGCTAAATTCGATGATTTTTAGTACAAAACAAAATGCAGGAAAACTTGCTTAAAAATGCAAAATTTGCGAAATTCTGAGATTTGAAGGCCAAATCACATATCGTGAGAAAACATGAAGTAGTATCGAAATATTGGTCAAAACGAATATATATACGTAAAATCACACTACATGAATAACGTGAAAAAAGTCATTATATTACCATATATGAGGATTTTAACTTCAAATCATAGAGCGAGGTTTCGTATTATTTAGATCCAAGAAAAGACATATGACAATGTTGTTTCAAATACAAATGATAAAAATCAATGTGTTTTCATTAGAATTAACTAAAATGTTCCTGATTTTCCGTTTATATTACCGATGGAAGATGTACACGTAAAACCGCTCTAATCCGGCTGAAACGTCGATATTTGCAATAAAAACAGAACTTCTCCCCTTTCCAATATCTTACTCAGTATTTTAACGAAAAACAAATAGTTGATTGAAAATGAAGTGTTTAAGGTTAATTTCTAATCAATTATTTGTTTGCATCATTTTTATCGTATATTTAATGAATTATTAGCAAAAAACTGAAAATTCACAAAAACGTGGAAAAAACAGCAAAATATTGCCTAATTCGATGATATTTTGTTTATATCACATAAAGGAAAATTGGATGATAACGTCAAAATATTGCTGAATTCGATGATTTTTAGTACGACCCAAAATGCAAGAAAACTTGCTAAAATGCAATATTATGCGAAAATCTGAGATTTGAAAGCCAAAGCACATATTGTGATACTACATGAAAACGTATCGAAATATTGGTAAAAATGAATATATTTACGTAATATCAAACAACATGAAAAACGTGAAAAAAGTCAATATTATACCAAATTTGAGGATTTTAACTTCGAATCATAGAGCGACGTTTGGTATTTTTTAGACCCTAGAAAAAACGTATAAAGATGTTGCTTCCAATACAAATGATACAAATCATTGTGTTTTCATTAAAATTAACTAAAATATTCGTGAATTTCGGTTTATATTACCGATGGAAGATGTACAAGTAAAACCGTTCTAATCCGGCTGAAACGTCGATATATGCAATAAAAACAGAACTTCTCCCCTTTTCAATATCTTACCAGGTATTTTAACGAGAAACAAATAGGTGATTGAAAATAAAGTATTTAAGGTTATTTTCTGATCAATTATGTGTTTGCATATATTTTATCGTATATTTAATGAATTAATAACAAGTAAACTGAAAATTCACAAAAACGTGGAAAAACGGCCTAATTCGATGATATTTTGTTTAAATCACATAAAGGAAAAGGGGATGATAAAGGTCAAAATATTGCTAAATTCGATGATTTTTAGTACAAAACAAAATGCAAGAAAACTTGCTTAAAAATGCAAAATTTGCGAAATTCTGAGATTTGAAGGCCAAATCACATATCGTGAGAAAACATGAAGTATTATCGAAATATTGGAAAAAGCGAATATATATTCGTAAAATCACACTACATGAATAACGTGAAAAAAGTCACTATATTACCATATATGAGGATTTTAACTTCAAATCGGATAGCGAGGTTTCGATTTATTTAGATCCAAGAAAAGACATATGACAATGTTGTTTCAAATACAAATGATAAAAATCAATGTTTTCATTAGAATTAACTAAAATGTAAAACGTGGAAAAACGGCCTAATTCGATGATATTTTGTTTAAATCACATAAAGGAAAAGGGGATGATAAAGGTCAAAATATTGTTGAATTCGATGACTTTTAGTACGAAACAAAATGCAAGAAAACTTGCTTAAAATGCAATATTATGCGAAAATCTGAGATATGAAGGCCAAAGCACGTATCGTGATACAACATGAAATAGTATCGAAATATTGTTGAAAATGAATATATTTACGTAATATCAAACTACATGAAAAACGTGAAAAAAGTCATTATTATACCAATTTTGAGGATTTTAACTTCGAATCATAGAGCGAGGTTTCGTATTATTTAGATCCAAGAAAAAACGTATAAAGATGTTGCTTCCAATACAAATGAATAAAATCAATGTGTTTTCATTAAAATTAACTAAAATGTTCCTGATTTTCGGTTTATATTACCGATGGAAGATGTACACGTAAAACCGTTCTAATCCGGCTGAAACGTCGATATATGCAATAAAAACAGAACTTCAACCCCCCTTAAAATCTTACTCAGTATTTTAACGATAAACAAATAGATGATTGAAAATGAAGTATTTAAGGTTATTTACTGATCAATTTTGTGTTTGCATAATTTTTATCGTATATTTAATGAATTAATAACAATAAACTGAAAATTCACAAAAACGTGGAAAAACGGCCTAATTCGATAATATTTTGCTTAAATCACATAAATTAAAAGGGGATGATAAAGATCAAAATATTGCTAAATTCGATGATTTTTAGTACAAAACAAAATGCAAGAAAACTTGCTTAAAAATGCAAAATTTGCGAAATTCTGAGATTTGAAGGCCAAATCACATATCGTGATACTACATGAAATAGTATCGAAATGTTGGTAAAACTGAATATATTTACGTAATATCAGACTACATGAAAAACGTGAAAAAAGTCATTATTTTACCAAATTTGAGGATTTTAACTTCGAATCATAGAGCAACGTTTCTTATTTTTTAGACCCTAGAAAAGACGTATAATGTTGTTGCTTCTAATACAAATGATAAAAATCAATGTGTTTTCATTAAAATTAACTAAAATGTTCCTGACTTTCGGTTTATATTACCGATGGAAGATGTACACGTAAAACCGTTCTAATCCGGCTGAAACGTCGATATATGCAATAAAAACAGAACTTCTCCCCTTTTCAATATCTTACTCAGTATTTTAAAGAGAAACAAATAGATGATTGAAAATGAAGTATTTAAGGTTATTTTCTGATTAATTATGTGTTTGCATAATTTTTATCGTATATATAATGAATTAATAGCAATAAACTGAAAATTCACAAAAACGTGGAAAAACAGCAAAATATTGCCTAATTCGATGATATTTTGTTTATAGCACATAAAGGAAAAGGTGATGATAAACGTCAAAAATTTGCTGAATGCTATGATTTTTAGTACGAAACAAAATTCAGGAAAACTTGATTAAAATGCAATATTATGCGAAAATCTGAGAAAATCTCTGCATCACTCTCTTGATCATCTGCATCACTCTCTTGGGCCTCTGCATCACTCTCTTGAGACTCTGCATCACTCTCTTAAGCCTCTGCTTCCCTATGTTGATCCTCTGCGTCACTCTATTGAGCCTCTGCATCACTCTCTTGATCCTCTGCATCACTCTCTTGAGCCTCTGCATCCCTCTCTTGAACTCTTGCATCCCTCTAATGAGCCTCTACATCCCTCTCTTGAGCCTTTGCATCACTCTCTTAAGCCTCTGCATCCCTCTCTTGAGCCTCTGCATCACTCTCAAGAGCCTCTGCATCCCTCTCTTGTGCCTCTTCATCTCTCACTTAAGCCTCTGCATCCCTCTCTTGAGCCTTTGCATCGAATTTAGCAATATTTTGATCTTTATCATCCCCTTTTAATTTATGTGATTTAAGCAAAATATTATCGAATTAGGCCGTTTTTCCACGTTTTTGTGAATTTTCAGTTTATTGTTATTAATTCATTAAATATACGATAAAAATTATGCAAACACATAATTGATCAGTAAATAACCTTAAATACTTCATTTTCAATCATCTATTTGTTTATCGTTAAAATACTGAGTAAGATTTTAAGGGGGTTGAAGTTCTGTTTTTATTGCATATGTCGACGTTTCAGCCGGATTAGAACGGTTTTACGTGTACATCTTCCATCGGTAATATAAACCGAAAATCAGGAACATTTTAGTTAATTTTAATGAAAACACATTGATTTTATTCATTTGTATTGGAAGCAACATCTTTATACGTTTTTTCTTGGATCTAAATAATACGAAACCTCGCTCTATGATTCGAAGTTAAATCCTCAAATTTGGTATAATAATGACTTTTTTCACGTTTTTCATGTAGTTTGATATTACGTAAATATATTCATTTTTAACAATATTTCGATACTATTTCATGTAGTATCACGATACGTGCTTTGGCCTTCATATCTCAGATTTTCGCATAATATTGCATTTTAAGCAAGTTTTCTTGCATTTTGTTTCGTACTAAAAATCATCGAATTCAGCAATATTTTGACCTTTATCATCCCCTTTTCCTTTATGTGATTTAAACAAAATATCATCGAATTAGGCCGTTTTTCCACGTTTTACATTTTAGTTAATTCTAATGAAAACATTGATTTTTATCATTTGTATTTGAAACAACATTGTCATATGTCTTTTCTTGGATCTAAATAATACGAAACCTCGCTCTATGATTTGAAGTTAAAATCCTCATATATGGTAATATAGTGACTTTTTTCACGTTATTCATGTAGTGTGATTTTACGTATATATATTCGTTTTTTCCAATATTTCGATAATACTTCATGTTTTCTCACGATATGTGATTTGGCCTTCAAATCTCAGAATTTCGCAAATTTTGCATTTTTAAGCAAGTTTTCTTGCATTTTGTTTTGTACTAAAAACCATCGAATTTAGCAATATTTTGAAATTTATCATCCATTTTCCTTTATGTGATTTAAACAAAATATCATCGAATTAGGCCGTTTTTCCACGTTTTTGTGAATTTTCAGTTTATTGTTATTAATTCATTAAATATACGATAAAAATTATGCAAACACATAATTGATCAGAAAATAACCTTAAATACTTCATTTTCAATCATCTATTTGTTTCTCGAGTAAGATACTGAGTAAGATATTGGAAAGGGGAGAAGTTCTGTTTTTATTGCATATATCGACGTTTCAGCCGGATTAGAACGGTTTTACGTGTACATCTTCCATCGGTAATATAAACAGAAAATCAGGAACATTTTAGTTAATTTTAATGAAAACACATTGATTTTTATCATTTGTATTGGAAGCAACATCTTTATACGTCTTTTCTAGGGTCTAAAAAATACGAAACGTCGCTCTATGATTAAAAGTTAAAATCCTCAAATTTGGTATAATAATGACTTTTTTCACGTTTTTCATGTAGTTTGATATTACGTAAATATATTCATTTTCACCAATATTTCGATAATATTTCATGTAGTATCACGATATGTGATTTGGCCTTCATATCTCAGATTTTCGCATAATATTGCATTTTAAGCAAGTTTTCTTGCATTTTGTTTCGTACTAAAAATCATCGAATTCAGCAATATTTTGACGTTTATCATCCCCTTTTCCTTTATGTGATATAAACAAAATATCATCGAATTAGGCAATATTTTTCTGTTTTTCCACGTTTTTGTGAATTTTCAGTTTATTGCTATTAATTCATTAAATATACGATAAAAATGATGCAAACAAATAATTGATAAGAAATTAACCTTAAACACTTCATTTTCAATCAACTATTTGTTTCTCGTTAAAATACTGAGTAAGATATTGGAAAGGGCAGAAGTTCTGTTTTTATTGCATATGTCGACGTTTCAGCCGGATTACAGCGGTTTTACGTGTACATCTTCCATCGGTGTCACTATTGCATCACTCTCTTGAGCCTAAATAATATCCCAAAATATCCCAAACATCCCAAATTCGACCCTTGAACCATATTTTGGAGCCAAATTCTGGCTCTCTGCACGTATTCTCAGTTTGAAATTACGAATTTCTAAACCGAAAATATGCCAATTACTGAGAGCAGCGATGGGCCATATTTAGCCCAAACCCTCCCTGCAGTTTTCAAAATAATTTAAACATCACAAATTCGACGCTTGAGCCATATTTTGGAGCCAAATTCTGGCTTTCTGTACGTATTCGCAGTTTGAAATTACGACTTTTTATACCAAAATACGCGAATTGCTGAGAGCGGCGGTGTGTCACATTTTGCCCAAACTCCCCTGCAGTTTTAACACTCAAGAGTGTTATGCAGAGCTCAAGAGAGTGATGCAGAGGTTTACGAGAGTGATGCAGAGGCTCAAGAGAGTGATGCAGAGGCTCAAAAGAGTGTTGCAGAGGCTCAAGAGTGTGATGCAGAGGCTCAAGAGAGTGATGCAGAGGCCCAAGAGAGTGATGCAGAGGCTAAAGTGAGTGATGCAGAGCTTCAGAGAGTGATGCAGAGGCTTAGGAGAATGATGCAGAGGCTAAAGAGAGGGATGCAGAGGCTGAAGAGAGAGATGCAGAGGCTCATGAGAGTGATTCAGAGGCTTACGAGAATGATGCAGAGGTTTGAGTGAATGATGCAAAGCGTTAAGAGAGGGGATGCAGAGGCTCAAGAGAGGGAAGCAGAGGCTCCAGAGAAGGATGCAGAGGCTCAAGAGAGTGATGCAGAGGTTGAAGAGAGAGATGCAGAGGCTTAAGAGAGTGACGCAGAGGCTCAAGTGAGTGATGCAGAGGTTCAAGAGAATGATGTAGAGGCTTAACAGAGGGATGCAGAGGCTCAAGAGAATGATGCAGAGGTTCAAGAGAGTGGTGCAGAGGCTCACGAGAGTGATGCAGAGGCTCTAGAGAGTGATGCAGAGGATCAAGAGAGTGATGCAGAGGCTCAAGAGAATGATGCAGAGGATCAAGAGAGGGAAGCAGAGGCTTAAGAGAGTGATGCACAGGATCAAGAGAGTGATGCAAAGGATCAAGATAGGGAAGCAGAGGCTTAAGAGAGTGATGCAGAGGCTGAAGAGAGAGATGCAGAGGCTCTAGAGAGTGATGCAGAGGATTAAGAGAGTGATGAAGAGGCTCAAGAGAGTGATGCAGAGGTTCAAGAGAGTGATGCAGAGGTTCGAGCGAGTGATGCAGAGGCTCAAGAGAGAGATTCAGAGGCTCAGGAGAGGGATTCAGAGGCTTAAGAGAGTGATGCAAAGGCTTAAGAGAGGGATGCAGAGGCTAAAGAGAGTGATGCAGAGGCTCAAGCGAGGGAAGCAGAGGCTCACGAGAGGGATGCAGGTGCTCAAGAGAGTGATGCAGAGGCTCAAGTGAGGGATGCAGAGGCACAAGAGAGGGAAGAAGACGCTCTTGAGAGTGACGCAGTGGCTCAAGAGAGGGATGCAGAGGTTCAGGAGAGTGATGCAAAGGCTCAAGAGATGGATGCAGAGGCTCATGAGAGGGATGACGAAGTTCAAGAGAGTGATGCAAAGGCTCAAGAAAGAGATGCAGAGGCTCAAAAAAGGGATGCAGACTCTGCATCACTCTCTTGAGCCTCTGCATCCCTCTCTTGTGCCTCTGCATCCCTCTCATGATCATCTGCATCACTCTCTTGAGCCTCTGCATCACTCTCTTGATCCTCTGCATCACTCTCTTGAGTCTCTGCATCACTCTCCAGAGCCTCTACATCACTCTCTTGAGCCTCTACATCACTTGCTTCAGCCTCTGCATTACTCTCTTTAGCCTCTGCATCCCTCCCATGATCCTCTGCATCACTCTCTTGAGCCTCTGCATCTTTTTCTTGAGCCTCTGCATCCCTCTCTTAAGCCTCTACATCATTCTCTTGAGCCTCTGCATCACTCTCTTAAGCCTCTGCATCTCTCTCTTCAGCCTCTGCATCACTCTCTGGAGCCTCTGCATCCCTCTCTGGAGCCTCAGCATCCCTCTCTTGAGCCTCTGCAGCACTCTCTTGAGCCTCTTCATCATTCTCTTGAGCCTCTGCATCCCTCTCTTAAGCCTCTGCATCACTCTCTTGAGTCTCTGCATCCCTCTCTTGAACTCCTGCATCCCTCTCATGAGCCTCTGCATCCCTCTCTTGAGCCTTTGCATCAATCTCTTAAGCCTCTGCAGCCCTCTCTTGAACCTCTGCATCACTCTCAAGAGCCTCTGCATCCCTCTCTTGTGCGTCTTCATCCTTCTCTTGAGCCTCTGCATCCCTCTCCTGAGCCTCTGCATCCCTCCCTTGAGCCTCTGCATCCCTCTCTTGAGCCTCTGCATCACTCTCGTAAGCCTCTGAATAACTCTCTTGAGCCTTTGCATCACTCTCTTGAGGCCCTGCATCCCTCAAGAGAGTGAGGCAGGGGTTAAAGAGAGTAATGCAGAGGCTTAAGAGAGTGATGCAGAGGCTCATGAAAGTGATGCAGAGGCTTAAGAAAGTGATGCAGAGGCTCAAAAAAGGGATGCAGACTCTGCATCACTCTCTTGAGCCTCTGCATCCCTTCCTTAAGCTTCTGCAACACTCTCTTTAGCGCTCAGGAGAGGGATTCAGAGGATCAAGAGAGTGATGCAGAGGCTCGAGAGAGTGATTCAGAGGCTTACGAGAGTGATGCAGAGGCTGAAGAGAGTGTTGCAGAGGCTCAGGAGAGGGATGAAAAGGATGAAAAGAGTGATGCAAAGCCTCAAGAGAGAGATGCAGAGGCTCAAGAGAGTGATGCAGAACCTTAAGAGAGTGAGGCAGAGGCTTAGGAGAGGGATGCAGAGGCTCAAGAGAGTAATGCAGAGGCTTAAGAGGGTGATGCAGAGGCCCAAGAGAGTGATGCAGAGGCTTGAGAGAGGGATGCAGGGGCTCAAGAGAGTTATGCAGAGGCTCAAGAGAGTGATTAAGAGGCTTAAGAGAGTGATGCAGAGGTTCAAGAGAGTGATGGAGAGGCTAAAGAGAGGGATGCAGAGGATCAAGAGAGGAATGTAGAGGCTTAGGAGAGTGATGCAAATGCTCAAGAGAGGGATGCGGAGGCTCAAGAGAGGGATGCAGGAGTTCAAGAGAGGGATGCAGAGGCTCAGGAGAGGGATGCAGAGGCTTAAGAAAGTGATGCAGAGGCTCAGTAGAGGGATGCAGAGGCTTAAGAGGGTGTTGCAGAGTCTTAAGAGAGCGATGCAGAGGCTCAAGAGAGGGATGCAGGGGCTCAGGAGAATGATGCAGAGGCTCAAGATAATGATGCAGAGGCTCAAGAGAGTGATTCAGAGGCTTACGTGAGTGGTGCAGAGGCTAAAGAGAGTGATGCAGAGGCCCGAGAGAGGGATGAAGAGGCTGAAGAGAGTGATGCAGAGGCTCAAGTGAGGGATGCAGAGGCTCAAGAGAGTGATGCTGAGGCTTAAGAGAGTGAGGCAGAGGCTTAGGAGAGGAATGCAGAGGCTCAAAAGAGTAATGCAGAGGCTTAAGAGGGTGATGCAGAGGCTCAAGAGAGTGATGCAGAGGCTTGAGAGAGGGATGCAGGGGCTCAAGAGAGTGATGCAGAGGCTCAAGAGAGTGATTCAGAGGCTTAAGAGAGTGATGCAGAGGCTTAAGCGAGTGATGCAAAGGCTTAAAAGAGGGATGCAGAGGCTCAAGGGAGGGATGGAGAGGCCCAAGAGAGGGATGCAGAGGCTCAAGAGAGGGATGCAGAGGCTTAAGTGAGGGATGCAGAGGCAGAAGAGAGGGATGCAGAGGCTCTTGAGAGTGATGCAGAGGCTCAAGAGAGGGATGCAGAGGCTTAAGAGAGGGATGCAAAGGCTCAAGAGAGGGATGTAGAGGCTCATTAGAGGGATGCAAGAGTTCAAGAGAGGGATGCAGAGGCTCAAGAGAGTGATGCAGAGGATCAAGAGAGTGATGCAGAGGCTCAATAGAGTGACGCAGAGGATCAACATAGGGAAGCAGAGGCTTAAGAGAGTGATGCAGAGGCTGAAGAGAGTGATGCAGAGGCTCTAGAGAGTGATGCAGAGTCTCAAGAGAGTGATGCAGAGGCCCAAGAGAGTGATGCAGATGATCAAGAGAGTGATGCAGAGATTTTCTCAGATTTTCGCATAATATTGCATTTTAATCAAGTTTTCTTGCATTTTGTTTCGTACTAAAAATCATCGCATTCAGCAAATTTTTGACGTTTATCATCACCTTTTCCTTTATGTGCTATAAACAAAATATCATCGAATTAGGCAATATTTTGCTGTTTTTCCACGTTTTTGTGAATTTTCAGTTTATTGCTATTAATTCATTATATATACGATAAAAATTATGCAAACACATAATTGATTAAAAATTAACCTTAAACACTACATTTTCAATCAACTATTTGTTTCTCGTTAAAATACTGTGTAAGATATTGGAAAGGGGAGAAGTTCTGTTTTTATTGCATATATCGACGTTTCAGCCGTATTAGAGTGGTTTTTCGTGTACATCTTCCATCGGTAATATAAACGGAAAATCAGGAACATTTTAGTTAATTCTAATGAAAACACATTGATTTTTATCATTTGTATTTGAAACAACATTGTCATATATCTTTTCTTGGATCTAAATAATACGAAACCTCGCTCTATGATTTGAAGATAAAATCCTCAAATATGGTAATATAATGATTTTTTCACGTTATTCATGTAGTGTGATTTTACGTATATATATTCGTTTTTACCAATATTTCGATACTACTTCATGTTTTCTCACGATATGTGATTTGGCCTTCATATCTCAGAATTTCGCAAATCTTGCATTTATAAGCAAGTTTTCTTGCATTTTGTTTTGTACTAAAAATCATCGAATTTAGCAATATTTTGACCTTTATCATCCTCTTTTCCTTTATGTGATTTAAACAAAATATCATCGAATTAGGCAAAATTTTGCCGTTTTTCCACGTTTTTGTGAATTTTCAGTTTATTGTTATTAATTCATTAAATATACGATAAAAATTATGCAAACACATAATTGATCAGTAAATAACCTTAAATACTTCATTTTCAATCATCTATTTGTTTATCGTTAAAATACTGAGTAAGATTTTAAGGGGGTTGAAGTTCTGTTTTTATTGCATATATCGACGTTTCAGCCGGATTTGAACGGTTTTACGAGTACATCTTCCATCGGTAATATAAACCAAAAATCAGGAACATTTTAGTTAATTTTATTGAAAACACATTGATTTTTATCATTTGAATTGGAAGCAACATCTTTATACGTTTTTTCTTGGATCTAAATAATACGAAACCTCGCTCTATGATTCGAAGTTAAAATCCTCAAATTTGGTATAATAATGACTTTTTTCACGTTTTTCATGTAGTTTGATATTACGTAAATATATTCATTTTTACCAATATTTCGATACTATTTCATGTAGTATCACGATACGTGCTTTGGCCTTCATATCTCAGATTTTCGCATAATATTGCATTTTAAGCAAGTTTTCTTGCATTTTGTTTCGTACTAAAAATCATCGAATTCAGCAATATTTTGACGTTTATCATCCCCTTTTCCTTTATGTCATGTAACAAAATATCATCGAATTAGGTAATATTTTCCTGTTTTTCCACGTTTTTGTTAATTTTCAGTTTATTGCTATTAATTCATTATATATACGATAAAAATTATGCAAACACATAATTGATTAGAAATTAACCTTAAACACTTCAATTTCAATCAACTATTTGTTTCTCGTTAAAATACTAAGTAAGATGTGGGAAAGGGGAGTTCTGTTTTTATTGCATATATCGACATATCAGCCGGATTAGAGCGGTTTTATTTGTACATCTTCCATCGGTAATATAAACGGAAAATCAGTAACATTTTAGTTAATTCTAATGAAAACATTGATTTTTATCATTTGTATTTGAAACAACATTGTCATATGTCTTTTCTTGGATCTAAATAAATCGAAACCTCGCTATCCGATTTGAAGTTAAAATCCTCAAATATGGTAATATAGTGACTTTTTCCACGTTATTCATGTAGTGTGATTTTACGTATATATATTCTTTTTTACTAATATTTCGATACTACTTTATGTTTTCTCACGATATGTGATTTGGCCTTCAAATCTCAGAATTTCGAAAATTTTGCATCTTTAAGCAAGTTTTCTTGCATTTTGTTTTGTACTAAAAATCATCGAATTTAGCAATATTTTGACCTTTATCATTCTCTTTTCCTTTATGTGATTTAAACAAAATATCATCGAATTAGGCCGTTTTTCCACGTTTTTGTGAATTTTCAGTTTATTGTTATTAATTCATTAAATATACGATAAAAATTATGCAAACACATAATTGATCAGAAAATAACCTTAAATACTTCACTTTCAATCATCTATTTGTTTCTCGAGTAAGATACTGAGTAAGATATTGGAAAGGGGAGAAGTTCTGTTTTTATTGCATATATCGACGTTCCAGCCGGATTAGAGCGGTTTTATGTGTACATCTTCCATCGGTAATATAAACGGAAAATCTGAAACATTTTAGTTAATTCTAATGAAAACACATTGATTTTTATAATTTGTATTTGAAACAACATTGTCATATGTCTTTTCTTGGATCGAAATAATACGAAACATCGCTCTATGATTTGAAGTTAAAATCCTCATAAATGGTAATATAGTGACTTTTTCACGCTATTCATGTAGTGTGATTTTACGTATATATATTCGTTTTTTCCAATATTTCGATAATACTTCATGTTTTCTCACGATATGTGATTTGGCCTTCAAATCTCAGAATTTCGCAAATTTTGCATTTTTAAGCAAGTTTTCTTGCATTTTGTTTTGTACTAAAAATTATCGAATTTAGCAATATTTTGACCTTTATCATTCTCTTTTCCTTTATGTGATGTAAACAAAATATCATCGAATTATGCAATATTTTGCCGTTTTTCTACGTTTTTGTTAATTTTCAGTTTATTGCTATTAATTCATTAAATATACGACAAAAATTATGCAAACACATAATTGATCAGAAAATAACCTTAAATACTTCATTTTCAATCACCTATTTGTTTCTCGTTAAAATACTGAGTAAGATATTGAAAAGGGGAGAAGTTCTGTTTTTATTGCATATATCGACGTTTCAGCCGGATTAGAACGGTTTTACGTGTACATCTTCCATCGGTAATATAAACCGAAAATCAGGAACATTTTAGTTAATTTTAATGAAAACACATTGATTTGTATCATTTGTATTGGAAGCAACATATTTATACGTTTTTTCTAGGGTCTAAAAAATACCAAACGTCGCTCTATAATTCGAAGTTAAAATCCTCAAATTTGGTATAATAATGACTTTTTTCACGTTTTTCATGTAGTTTGATATTACGTAAATATATTCATTTTTACCAATATTTCGATACGTTTTCATGTAGTATCACAATATGTGCTTTGGCCTTCAAATCTCAGATTTTCGCATAATATTGCATTTTAAGCAAGTTTTCTTGCATTTTGATTCGTACTAAAAATCATCGAATTCAGCAATATTTTGACGTTTATCATCCCCTTTTCCTTTATGTGATATAAACAAAATATCATCGAATTAGGCAATATTTTGCTGTTTTTCCACGTTTTATGAATTTTCAGTTTATTGTTATTAATTCATTAAATATACGATAAAAATTATGCAAACACATAATTGATAAAAAAATAACCTTAAATACTTCATTTTCAATCACCTATTTGTTTCTCGTTAAAATACTGAGTAAGATATTGAAAAGGGGAGAAGTTCTGTTTTTATTGCATATATCGACGTTTCAGCCGGATTAGAACGGTTTTACGTGTACATCTTCCATCGGTAATATAAACCGAAAATCAGGAACATTTTAGTTAATTTTAATGAAAACACATTGATTTGTATCATTTGTATTGGAAGCAACATATTTATACGTTTTTTCTAGGGTCTAAAAAATACCAAACGTCGCTCTATGATTCGAAGTTAAAATCCTCAAATTTGGTATAATAATGACTTTTTTCACGTTTTTCATGTAGTTTGATATTACTTAAATATATTCATTTTTACCAATATTTCGATACGTTTTCATGTAGTATCACAATATGTGCTTTGGCTTTCAATTCTCAGATTTTCGCATAATATTGCATTTTAGCAAGTTTTCTTGCATTTTGGGTCGTACTAAAAATCTTCGAATTCAGCAATATTTTGCTCAAGAGAGGGATGCAGAGGCTCAAGTGAGTGATGCAGAGGCTCAAGAGAATGATGTAGAGGCTTAAGAGAGGGATGCAGAGGCTCAAGAGAATGATGCAGAGGTTCAAGAGAGTGGTGCAGAGGCTCACGAGAGTATTACAGAGGCTCTAGAGAGTGATGCAGAGGATCAAGAGAGTGATGCAGAGGCTCAAGAGAGTGATGCAGAGGATCAAGAGAGGGAAGCAGAGGCTTAAGAGAGAGATGCACAGGATCAAGAGAGTGATGCAAAGGATCAAGATAGGGAAGCAGAGGCTTAAGAGAGAGATGCAGAGGCTGAAGAGAGAGATGCAGAGGCTCTACAGAGTGATGCAGAGGATTAAGAGAGTGATGAAGAGGCTCAAGAGAGTGATGCAGAGGTTCAAGAGAGTGATGCAGAGGTTCGAGCGAGTGATGCAGAGGCTCAAGAGAGAGATTCAGAGGCTCAGGAGAGGGATTCAGAGGCTTAAGAGAGTGATGCAAAGGCTTAAGAGAGGGATGCAGAGGCTCAAGAGAGTGATGTAAACACTCAAGAGTGTTATGCAGAGGCCCAAGAGAGTGATGCAGAGGCTAAAGTGAGTGATGCAGTGGCTCAGGAGAGTGATGCAGAGGCTTAGGAGAATGATGCAGAGGCTCATGAAAGGGATGCAGAAGCTCAAGAGAGGGATGCAGAGGCTCAAGTGAGGGATGCAGAGGCACAAGAGAGGGATGCAGAGGCTCTTGAGAGTGACGCAGAGGCTCATGAGAGGGATGCAGAGGTTTAGGAGAGTGATGCAAAGGCTCAAGAGATGTATGCAGAGGCTCATGAGAGGGATGAAGGAGTTCAAGAGAGTGATGCAAAGGCTCAAGAAAGGGATGAAGAGGCTCAAAAAAGGGATGCAGACTCTGCATCACTCTCTTGAGCCTCTGCATCCCTCTCTAGTGCCTCTGCATCCCTCTCATGATCCTCTGCATCACTCTCTTAAGCCTCTGCATCACTCTCTTGATCCTCTGCATCACTCTCTTGAGTCTCTGCATCACTCTCCAGAGCCTCTACATCACTCTCTTGAGCCTCTACATCACCTGCTTCAGCCTCTGCATCACTCTCTTTAGCCTCTGCATCCCTCCCTTGATCCTCTGCATCACTCTCTTGAGCCTCTGCATTATTTTCTTGAGCCTCTGCATCACTCTCTTGAGCCCCTACATCACTCTCTTAAGCCTCAGCATCTCTCTCTCTTCAGCCTCTGCATCACTCTCTGGAGCCTCTGCATCCCTCTCTGGAGAGAGGCTCAAGAGAGGGATGCAGAGGCTCAAGTGAGGGATGCAGTGGCACATGAGAGGGATGCAGAGGCTCTTGGAAGTGATGCAGAGGCTCAAGTGAGGGATGCAGAGCCTTAAGAGAGTGATGCAAAGGATCAAGAGAGGGATGCAGAGGCTAAAGAGAGTGATGCAGAGGATCAAGAGAGTGATGTAGAGGCTCAAGAGAGTGATGCAGAGGATCAAGAGAGGGAAGCAGAGGCTTAAGAGAGTGATGCATCACTCTCTTGGGCCTCTGCATCACCCTCTTAAGCCTCTGCATTACTCTCTTGAGCCTCTGCATCCCTCTCCTAAGCCTCTGCCTCACTCTCTTAAGGTTCTGCATCACTCTCTTGAGCCTCTGCATCTCTCTCTTGAGCCTCTGCATCACTCTCTTCAGCCTCTGCATCACTCTCTTAAGCCTCTGCTTCCCTATGTTGATCCTCTGCGTCACTCTATTGAGCCTCTGCATCACTCTCTTGATCCTCTGCATCACTCTCTTGAGCCTCTGCATCCCTCTCTTGAACTCTTGCATCCCTCTAATGAGCCTCTACATCCCTCTCATGAGCCTTTGCATCACTCTCTTAAGCCTCTGCATCCCTCTCTTGAGCCTCTGCATCACTCTCAAGGGCCTCTGCATCCCTCTCTTCTGCCTCTGCATCCCTCACTTAAGCCTCTGCATCCCTCTCTTGAGCCTCTGCATCCCTCTCTTGGGCCTCTCCATCCCTCCCTTGAGCCTCTGCATCCCTCTTTTAAGCCTTTGCATCACTCGCTTAAGCCTCTGCATCACTCTCTTAAGCCTCTGAATCACTCTCTTGAGCCTCTGCATCACTCTCTTGAGCCCCTGCATCCCTCTCTCAAGCCTCTGCATCACTCTCTTGAGCCTCTGCATCACCCTCTTAAGCCTCTGCATTACTCTTTTGAGCCTCTGCATTCCTCTCCTAAGCCTCTGCCTCACTCTCTTAAGCCTCAGCATCACTCTCTTGAGCCTCTGCATCCCTCAATTGAGCCTCTGCATCACTCTCTTCAGCCTCTTCATCCCTCTCTCGGGCCTCTGCATCACTCTCTTTAGCCTCTGCATCACTCACGTAAGCCTCTGAATCACTCTCTTGAGCCTCTGCATCATTATCTTGAGCCTCTGCATCATTCTCCTGAGCCCCTGCATCCCTCTCTTGAGCCTCTGCATCGCTCTCTTAAGACTCTGCAACACCCTCTTAAGCCTCTGCATCCCTCTACTGAGCCTCTGCATCACTTTCTTAAGCCTCTGCATCCCTCTCCTGAGCCTCTGCATCCCTCTCTTGAACTCCTGCATCCCTCTCTTGAGCCTCTGCATCCCTCTCTTGAGCATTTGCATCACTCTCTTAAGCCTCTACATTCCTCTCTTGATCCTCTGCATCCCTCTCTTTAGCCTCTGCATCACTCTCTTAAGCCTCTTAATCACTCTCTTGAGCCTCTGCATAACTCTCTTGAGCCCCTGCATCCCTCGCTCAAGCCTCTGCATCACTCTCTTGGGCCTCTGCATCACCCTCTTAAGCCTCTGCATTACTCTCTTGAGCCTCTGCATCCCTCTCCTAAGCCTCTGCCTCACTCTCTTAAGGTTCTGCATCACTCTCTTGAGCCTCTGCATCTCTCTCTTGAGGCTCTGCATCACTCTTTTCATCCTTTTCATCCCTCTCCTGAGCCTCTGCAACACTCTCTTCAGCCTCTGCATCACTCTCGTAAGCCTCTGAATCACTCTCTCGAGCCTCTGCATCACTCTCTTGATCCTCTGAATCCCTCTCCTGAGCGCTAAAGAGAGTGTTGCAGAAGCTTAAGGAAGGGATGCAGAGGCTCAAGAGAGTGATGCAGAGTCTGCATCCCTTTTTTGAGCCTCTGCATCACTTTCTTAAGCCTCTGCATCACTTTCATGAGCCTCTGCATCACTCTCTTGAGCCTCTGCATTACTCTCTTTAACCCCTGCATCACTCTTTTGAGGGATGCAGGGCCTCAAGAGAGTGATGCAAAGGCTCAAGAGAGTTATTCAGAGGCTTACGAGAGTGATGCAGAGGCTCAAGAGAGGGATGCAGAGGCTCAAGGGAGGGATGCAGAGGCTCAGGAGAGGGATGCAGAGGCTCAAGAGAAGGATGAAGACGCACAAGAGAGGGATGCAAAGGCTCTTGAGAGTGATGCAGAGGTTCAAGAGAGGGCTGCAGAGGCTTAAGAGATTGATGCAAAGGCTCAAGAGAGGGATGCAGAGGCTCATGAGAGGGATGCAGGAGTTCAAGAGAGGGATGCAGAGACTCAAGAGAGTGATGCAGAGGCTTAAGAGAGGGATGCAGAGGCTCAAGAGAATGATGAAGAGGCTCAAGAGAGTGCTGCAGAGGCTCAAGAGAGGGATGCTGAGGCTCCAGAAAGGGATGCAGAGGCTCCAGAGAGTGATGCAGAGGCTGAAGAGAGAGATGCAGAGGCTTAAGAGAGTGATGTAGGGGCTCAAGAGAGTGATGCAGAGGCTCAAGAGAATGATGTAGAGGCTTAAGAGAGGGATGCAGAGGCTCAAGAAAAAGATGCAGAGGCTCAAGAGAGTGATGCAGAGGATCATGGGAGGGATGCAGAGGCTAAAGAGAGTGATGCAGAGGCTGAAGCAAGTGATGTAGAGGCTCAAGAGAGTGATGTAGAGGCTCTAGAGAGTGATGCAGAGGCTCAAGAGAGTGATGCAGAGGATCAAGAGAGTGATGCAGAGGCTCAAGAGAGTGATGCAGATGATCATGAGAGGGATGCAGAGGCACAAGAGAGGGATGCAGAGGCTCAAGAGAGTGATGCAGAGTCTGCATCCCTTTTTTGAGCCTCTGCATCTCTTTCTTGAGCCTTTGCATCACTCTCTTGAACTTCTTCATCCCTCTCATGAGCCTCTGCATCCATCTCTTGAGCCTTTGCATCACTCTCCTGAACCTCTGCATCCCTCTCTTGAGCCTCTGCGTCACTCTCAAGAGCCTCTTCTTCCCTCTCTTGTGCCTCTGCATCCCTCACTTGAGCCTCTGCATCCCTCTCTTGAGCACCTGCATCCCTCTCTTGAGCCTCTGCTTCCCTCGCTTGAGCCTCTGCATCCCTCTCTTAAGCCTCTGCATCACTCTCTTAAGCCTCTGCAACACTCTTTTTAGCCTCTGCATCAGTCTGTTCAGCCTCTGCATCCTCTCATGAGCCTCTGCATCATTCTCCTAAGCCTCTGCATCACTCTCCTGAGCCTCTGCATCACTCACTTTAGCCTCTGCATCACTCTCTTGAGCCTCTGCATAACACTCTTGAATGTCTACATCACTCTCTTTAGCCTCTGCATCCCTCTCTTAAGCCTTTGCATCACTCTCTTAAGCCTCTGAATCCCTCTCCTGAGCCTCTGAATCTCTCTCTTGAGCCTCTGCATCACTCGCTCGAACCTCTGCATCACTCTCTTGAACCTCTGCATCACTCTCTTGAGCCTCTTCATCACTCTCTTAATCCTCTGCATCACTCTCTAGAGCCTCTGCATCTCTCTCTTCAGCCTCTGCATCACTCTCTTAAGCCTCTGCTTCCCTATCTTGATCCTTTGCATCACTCTCTTGATCCTGTGCATCACTCTCTTAAGCCTCTGCTTCCCTCTCTTGATCCTCTGCATCACTCTCTTGAGCCTCTGCATCACTCTCTTGATCCTCTGCATCACTCTCTAGAGCCTCTGCATCACTCTCGTGAGCCTCTGCACCACTCTCTTGAACCTCTGCATCATTCTCTTGAGCCTCTGCATCCCTCTCTTAAGCCTCTACATCATTCTCTTGAACCTCTGCATCACTCACTTGAGCCTCTGCGTCACTCTCTTAAGCCTCTGCATCTCTCTCTTCAACCTCTGCATCACTCTCTTGAGCCTCTGCATCCTTCTCTGGAGCCTCTGCTTCCCTCTCTTGAGCCTCTGCATCCCCTCTCTTAACGCTTTGCATCACTCACTTAAACCTCTGCATCATTCTCGTAAGCCTCTGAATCACTCTCATGAGCCTCTGCATCTCTCTCTTCAGCCTCTGCATCCCTCTCTTTAGCCTCTGCATCATTCTCCTAAGCCTCTGCATCACTCTCTGAAGCTCTGCATCACTCACTTTAGCCTCTGCATCACTCTCTTGGGCCTCTGCATCACTCTCTTGAGCCTCTGCATCACACTCTTGAGCCTCTGCAACACTCTTTTGAGCCTCTGCATCACTCTCTTGAGCCTCTGCATCACTCTCGTAAACCTCTGTATCACTCTCTTGAGCTCTGCATAACACTCTTGAGTGTTAAAACTGCAGGGGAGTTTGGGCAAAATGTGACACACCGCCGCTCTCAGCAATTCGCGTATTTTGGTATAAAAAGTCGTAATTTCAAACTGCGAATACGTACAGAAAGCCAGAATTTGGCTCCAAAATATGGCTCAAGCGTCGAATTTGTGATGTTTAAATTATTTTGAAAACTGCAGGGAGGGTTTGGGCTAAATATGACCCATCGCTGCTCTCAGTAATTGGCATATTTTCGGTTTAGAAATTCGTAATTTCAAACTGAGAATACGTGCAGAGAGCCAGAATTTGGCTCCAAAATATGGTTCAAGGGTCGAATTTGGGATGTTTGGGATATTTTGGGATATTATTTAGGCTCAAGAGAGTGATGCAATAGTGACACCGATGGAAGATGTACACGTAAAACCGCTGTAATCCGGCTGAAACGTCGACATATGCAATAAAAACAGAACTTCTCCCCTTTCCAATATCTTACTCAGTATTTTAACGAGAAACAAATAGTTGATTGAAAATGAAGTGTTTAAGGTTAATTTCTTATCAATTATTTGTTTGCATCATTTTTATCGTATATTTAATGAATTAATAGCAATAAACTGAAAATTCACAAAAACGTGGAAAAACAGCAAAATATTGCCTAATTCGATGATATTTTGTTTATATCACATAAAGGAAAAGGGGATGATGCCTCTTGAAACTCTGCATCCCTCTCTTGAGCCTCTGCATCCCTCTCTTTTGCCTCTGCATCCCTCGCTTTAGCCTCTGCATCCCTCTCTTAAGCGTCTGCATCACTCTCTTAAGGCTCAAGAGAATGATGAAGAGGCTCAAGAGAGTGCTGCAGAGGCTCAAGAGAGGGATGCTGAGGCTCCAGAGAGGGATGCAGAGGCTCCAGAGAGTGATGCAGAGGCTGAAGAGAGAGATGCAGAGGCTTAAGAGAGTGATGTAGGGGCTCAAGAGAGTGATGCAGAGGCTCAAGAGAATGATGTAGAGGCTTAAGAGAGGGATGCAGAGGCTCAAGAAAAAGATGCAGAGGCTCAAAAGAGTGATGCAGAGGATCATGGGAGGGATGCAGAGGCTAAAGAGAGTGATGCAGAGGCTGAAGCAAGTGATGTAGAGGCTCAAGAGAGTGATGTAGAGGCTCATGAGAGTGATGCAGAGACTCAAGAGAGTGATGCAGAGGATCAAGAGAGTGATGCAGAGGCTCAAGAGAGTGATGCAGAGGTTCAAGAGAGGGATGCAGGGGTTCCAGAGAGGGATGCAGAGGCTCAGGAGAGGGATGCAAGGGCTCAAGAGAGGGATGCAGAGGCTTAAGCGAGTGATGCAAAGGTTCAAGAGAGGGATGCAAAAGCTCATAAGAGGGATGCAGGAGGTCAAGTGAGAGATGCAAAGGCTCATGAAAGGTCTGCAGAGGCTTAAGAAAGTGATGCAGAGGCTCAAAAGAGGGATGCAAAGGCTTAAGAGGGTGATGCAGAGGCTCAAGAGAGAGATGCAGAGGCTCAATAGAGGGATGCACGGGCTCAAGAGTGTGATAGAGAGGCTCAATAGATTGATGCAGGGGCTCAACAGAGTGATTCAGATGCTTACGGGAGTGATGCAGAGGCTTAAGAGAGTGATGCAGAGGCTTAAGAGAGGGATGCAGAGGATCAAGAGAGGGATGTAGAGGCTCAAGAGAGGGATGCAGAGGCTTAAGAGTGGGATGCAGAGGCTCAAGAGAGTAATGCAGAGGCTTAGGAGGGTGAGGCAGAGGCTCTAGAGAGAGATGCAGAGGGTTGAGAGAGGGATGCAAGGGCTCAAGAGAGTGATGCAGAGGCTCAAGAGAGTGATTCAGAGGCTTAGGAGAGTGATGCAGAGGCTTAAGAGAGTGATGCAGAGGCTTAAGAGCGGGATGCAGAAGCTCAAGAGAGTGATGCAGAGGTTGAAGAGAGTGATGCAGAGGCTTAAGAGAGGGATCCAGAGGCGCAAGAGAGTGATGCAAAGGCTCAAGAGAGTGATGCAGAGGCTGAAGAGAGTGTTGCAGAGGCTTAGGAGAGGGATGCAGAAGCTCAAGAGAGGGATGCAGAGGCTTAAGAGAGTGATGCAGAGGCTGAAGAGAGTGTTGCAGAGGCATAAGAGAGGGATGCAGAGGCTCAAGAGAGTGATGCAAAGGCTCAAGAGAGTGATGCAGAGGCTTAAGAGAGGGATGCAGAGGCTCAAGAGAGGGATGAAGAGGCTCAATAGAGGGATGCAGGGGCTCAAGAGAGGGATGCAGAGGCTCAAGAGAGGGATTCAGAGGCTGTAGAGAGAGAGGCAGAGGCTTAATAGAGTGATGCAGAGGCTCATGAGAGTGATGCAGAGGCTGAAGAGAGTGATGCAGATGCTCAAGAGTGGGATGCAGAAGCTCAAGAGAGTGATTCAGAGGCTTAAGAGAGTGATGCCGAGGCTTAACAGAGTTTTGCAGAGGCTTAAGAGAGGGATGCAGAGGCTCAAGGGAGGGATGCAGAGGCTCAAGAGAGTGATTCAGAGGCTTAAGTGAATGATTCCGAGGCTTAAGAGAGTGATGCAGAAGCTTAAGAGAGTGATGCAGTGGCTCAAGAGAGGGATGCAGAGGCTTAAGCGAGTGATGCAAAGGTTCAAGAGAGGGATGCAGAAGCTCATAAGAGGGATGCAGAGGCTGAAGAGAGTGTTGTAGAGGCTCAAGAGAGGGATGCAGAGGCTCAAGAGAGTGATGCAGAGGCTCAAGAGAGTTATGCAGAGGCTCAAGAGAGTGATGCAGAGGCTTACGAGAGTGATGCAGATGATCAAGAGAGGGATGCAGAGGCTTAAGAGAGTGATGCAGAGGCTGAAGAGAGTGATGCAGAGGCTAAGGAGAGGGATGCAGAAGCTCAAGAGAGTGATGCAGAGGCTCAAGAGAATGATGCAGATGCTCAAGAGAGTGATGTAGAGGCTTAGAAGGGTGATGCAGAGGCTCAATTAAGAGAGTGATGCAGAGGGTTGAGGGATGAAGAGGCTCAAGATAGGAATGCAGAGGCTTAAGAGAGTGATGCAGAGGCTGAAGAGAGTGATGCAGAGGCTGCAAAGAGTGTTGCAGAGGCTTAGGAGAGGGATGCAGAGGCTCAAGAGAGTGATGCAAAGGCTCAAGAGAGTGATGAAGAGGCTGAAGAGAGTGTTGCAGAGGCTTAAAAAAAGGATACAGAGGCTCAAGAGAGGGATGCAAAGGCTCAAGAGAGTGATGCAGAGGCTTAAGAGATGGATGCAGAGGCTCAAGAGAGGGATGCAGAGGCTCAAGGGAGTGATGCAAAGGCTCAAGAGAGTGATGCAGAGGCTTAAGAGAAGGATGCAGAGGCTCAAGAGAGGCATGTAGAGGTTCAAGAGAGTGATGCAGAGGCTCAGGAGAGAGATGCAGAGGCTGAAGAGAGAGATCCAAAGGCTTAAGAGAGGGATGCAGAGGATAAAGAAAGTGATGCAGATTCTTAAGAGAGGAATGCAGAGGTTGAAGAGAATGATGCAGAGGCTTAAGAGAGGGATGCAGAGGCTCAAGAGAGTGATGGAGAGGCTGAAGAGAGTGATGCAGAGGCTTAAGAGAGGGATGCAGAGGCTCAAGAGAGGAATGCAGAGGCTTAAGAGAGTGATGCAGAGGCTGAAGAGAGTGATGCAGAGGCTTAAGAGAGGGATGCAGAGGCCCAAGAGAGGAATGCAGAGGCTTAAGAGAGTGATGCAGAGGCTGATGAGAGTGTTGCAGAGGCATAAGAGAGGGATGCAGAAGCTCATAAGAGGGATGCAGAGGCTGAAGAGAGTGTTGTAGAGGCTCAAGAGAGGGATGCAGAGGCTCAAGAGAGTGATGCAGAGGCTCAAGAGAGTTATGCAGAGGCTCAAGAGAGTGATGCAGAGGCTTACGAGAGTGATGCAGATGATCAAGAGAGGGATGCAGAGGCTTAAGAGAGTGATGCAGAGGCTGAAGAGAGTGATGCAGAGGCTTAGGAGAGGGATGCAGAAGCTCAAGAGAGTGATGTAGAGGCTCAAGAGAATGATGCAGATGCTCAAGAGAGTGATGTAGAGGCTTAGAAGGGTGATGCAGAGGCTCAATTAAGAGAGTGATGCAGAGGGTTGAGGGATGCAGAGGCTCAAGATAGGAATGCAGAGGCTTAAGAGAGTGATGCAGAGGCTGAAGAGAGTGATGCAGAGGCTGCAAAGAGTGTTGCAGAGGCTTAGGAGAGGGATGCAGAGGCTCAAGAGAGTGATGCAAAGGCTCAAGAGAGTGATGAAGAGGCTGAAGAGAGTGTTGCAGAGGCTTAAAAAAAGGATACAGAGGCTCAAGAGAGGGATGCAAAGGCTCAAGAGAGTGATGCAGAGGCTTAAGAGATGGATGCAGAGGCTCAAGAGAGGGATGCAGAGGCTCAAGGGAGTGATGCAAAGGCTCAAGAGAGTGATGCAGAGGCTTAAGAGAAGGATGCAGAGGCTCAAGAGAGGCATGTAGAGGTTCAAGAGAGTGATGCAGAGGCTCAGGAGAGAGATGCAGAGGCTGAAGAGAGAGATCCAAAGGCTTAAGAGAGGGATGCTGAGGATAAAGAAAGTGATGCAGATTCTTAAGAGAGGAATGCAGAGGTTGAAGAGAATGATGCAGAGGCTTAAGAGAGGGATGCAGAGGCTCAAGAGAGTGATGGAGAGGCTGAAGAGAGTGATGCAGAGGCTTAAGAGAGGGATGCAGAGGCTCAAGAGAGGAATGCAGAGGCTTAAGAGAGTGATGCAGAGGCTGAAGAGAGTGATGCAGAGGCTTAAGAGAGGGATGCAGAGGCCCAAGAGAGGAATGCAGAGGCTTAAGAGAGTGATGCAGAGGCTGATGAGAGTGTTGCAGAGGCATAAGAGAGGGATGCAGAGGCTCAAGAGAGTGATGCAAAGGCTTAAGAGAGTGATGCAGAGGCTTAAGAGAGGGATGCAGAGGCTCAAGAGAGGGATGTAGAGGTTCAAGAGAGGGATGCAGGGGCTCAAGAGAGGGATGCAGAGGCTGAAGAGAGAGAAGCAGAGGCTTAAGTGAGTGATGCAGGGGCTCATGAGAGTGATGCAGAGGCTTAAGAGAGGGATGCAGAGGCTCAAGAGTGGGATGTATAGGCTCAAAAGTCTGATGCAGAGGCTGAAGAGAGTGATGCAGATGCTCAAGAGTGGGATGCAGAAGCTCAGGAGAGTGATTCAAAGGCTTAAGAGAGTGATGCCGAGGCTTTAGAGAGTGTTGCAGAGGCATACGAGAGGGATGCAGAGGCTCAAGACAGTGATGCAAAGGCTCAAGAGAGTGATGCAGAGGCTTAAGAGAGGGATGCAGAGGCTCAAGAGAGGGATGTAGAGGCTCAAGAGAGGGATGCAGGGGATCAAGAGAGGGATGCAGAGGCTGAAGAGAGAGAAGCAGAGGCTTAAGAGAGTGATGCAGAGGCTCATGAGAGTGATGCAGAGGCTTAAGAGAGGGATGCAGAGTCTCAAGAGAGAGATGTATAGGTTCAAGAGAGTGATGCAGATGCTCAAAAGTGGGATGCAGAAGCTCACGAGAGTGATTCAGAGGCTTAAGAGAGTGATGCCGAGGCTTTAGAGAGTGTTGCAGAGGCATAAGAGAGGGATGCAGAGGCTCAAGAGAGCGATGCAGAGGCTCAAGAGAGTGATTCAGAGGCTTAAGAGAGTGATTCCGAGGCTTAAGCGAGTGATGCAGAGGCTTTAGAGAGGGATGCAGAGGCTCAAGAGAGTGATGCAAAGGCTTAAGAGAGTGATGCAGAGGCTTAAGAGAGGGATGCAGAGGCTCAAGAGAGGGATGTAGAGGTTCAAGAGAGGGATGCAGGGGCTCAAGAGAGGGATGCAGAGGCTGAAGAGAGAGAAGCAGAGGCTTAAGTGAGTGATGCAGGGGCTCATGAGAGTGATGCAGAGGCTTAAGAGAGGGATGCAGAGGCTCAAGAGTGGGATGTATAGGCTCAAGAGACTGATGCAGAGGCTGAAGAGAGTGATGCAGATGTTCATGAGTGGGATGCAAAAGCTCACGAGAGTGATTCAGAGGCTTAAGAGAGTGATGCCGAGGCTTTAGAGAGTGTTGCAGAGGCATAAGAGAGGGATGCAGAGGCTCAAGAGAGTGATGCAAAGGCTCAAGAGAGTGATGCAGAGGCTTAAGAGAGGGATGCAGAGGCTCAAGAGAGGGATGTAGAGGCTCAAGAGAGGGATGCAGGGGCTCAAGAGAGGGATGCAGAGGCTGAAGAGAGAGAAGCAGAGGCTTAAGAGAGTGATGCAGAGGCTCATGAGAGTGATGCAGAGGCTTAAGAGAGGGATGCAGAGTCTCAAGAGAGAGATGTATAGGCTCAAGAGAGTGATGCAGATGCTCAAGAGTGGGATGCAGAAGCTCACGAGAGTGATTCAGAGGCTTAAGAGAGTGATGCCGAGGCTTTAGAGAGTGTTGCAGAGGCATAAGAGAGGGATGCAGAGGCTCAAGAGAGCGATGCAGAGACTCAAGAGAGTGATTCAGAGGCTTAAGAGAGTGATTCCGAGGCTTAAGCGAGTGATGCAGAGGCTTAAGAGAGGGATGCAGAGGCTCAAGAGAGGGATGCAGAGGCTCAAGAGTGGGATGCAGAGGCTTAAGCGAGTGATGTAAAGGTTCAAGAGAGGGATGCAGAAGCTCATAAGAGGGATGCAGGAGGTCAAGTGAGAGATGCAAAGGCTCATGAAAGGGATGCAGAGGCTTAAGAAAGTGATTCAGAGGCTCAAAAGAGGGATACAGAGGCTTAAGAGAGTGATGCAGAGGCTGCAAAGAGTGTTGCAGAGGCTTAGGAGAGGGATGCAGAGGCTCAAGAGAGTGATGCAAAGGCTCAAGAGAGTGATGAAGAGGCTGAAGAGAGTGTTGCAGAGGCTTAAAAAAAGGATACAGAGGCTCAAGAGAGGGATGCAAAGGCTCAAGAGAGTGATGCAGAGGCTTAAGAGATGGATGCAGAGGCTCAAGAGAGGGATGCAGAGGCTCAAGGGAGTGATGCAAAGGCTCAAGAGAGTGATGCAGAGGCTTAAGAGAAGGATGCAGAGGCTCAAGAGAGGGATGTAGAGGCTCAAGAGAGTGATGCAGAGGCTCAGGAGAGAGATGCAGAGGCTGAAGAGAGAGATCCAGAGGCTCAAGAGAGGGATGCAGAGGATAAAGAAAGTGATGCAGATTCTTAAGAGAGGAATGCAGAGGCTGAAGAGAATGATGCAGAGGCTTAAGAGAGGGATGCAGAGGCTCAAGAGAGTGATGGAGAGGCTCAAGAGAGGGAAGCAGAGGCTTAAGAGAGTGATGTAGAGGCTGAAGAGAGTGATGCAGAGGCTCTAGAGAGTGATGCAGAGGCTAAAGAGAGTGATGCAGAGGCTCAAGAGAGTGATGCAGAGGATCAAGAGAGTGATGCCGAGGCTCGAGAGAGTGATCCAGAGGTTTACGAGAGTGATGCAGAGAATCAAGAGAGTGATGCAGAGGATCAAGAGATGGAAGCAGAGGCTTAAGAGAGTGATGCAGAGGCTGAAGAGTGGGATGCAGAGGCCCAAGAGAGGGATGCAGAGGCTCAAGAGAGGGATGCAGAGGCTCAAGCGAGGATGCAGTGGCACAAGAGAGAGATGCAGAGGCTCTTGGAAGTGATGCAGAGGCTCAAGAGAGGGATGCAGAGCCTTAAGAGAGTGATGCAAATGATCAAGAGAGGGATGCAGAGGCTAAAGAGAGTGATGCAGAGGATAAAGAGAGTGATGTAGAGGCTCAAGAGAGTGATGCAGAGGATCAAGAGAGGGAAGCAGAGGCTTAAAAGAGTGATGCAGAGGCTGAAGAGAGTGAGGCAGAGGCTCAAGAGAGTGATGCAGAGGCCCAAGAGATTGATGCAGAGGTTCAAGAGAGTGATGTAGAGGCTCGAAAGAGTGATGCAGAGGCCTCAAGAGAGGGATTCAGAGGCTTAAGAGAGTGATGCAGAGGCTGAAGAGAGTGTTGCAGAGGCTCAAGAGAGGGATGCAGAGGCTCAAGAGAGTGATGCAGAGGCTCAAGAGAGTTATGCAGAGGCTCAAGAGAGTGATGCAGAGGCTTACGAGAGTGATGCAGATGATCAAGAGAGGGATGCAGAGGCTTAAGAGAGTGATGCAGAGGCTGAAGAGAGTGATGCAGAGGCTTTGGAGATGGATGCAGAAGCTCAAGAGAATGATGCAGAGGCTCAAGAGAAAGATGCAGATGCTCAAGAGAGTGATGTAGAGACTTAAGAGAGGGATGCAGAGGCTCAAGAGAGTAATGCAGAGGCTTAGGAGGGTGATGCAGAGGCTCAAGAGAGTGATGCAGAGGGTTGAGAGAGGGATGCAAAGGCTCAAGATAGGAATGCAGAGGCTTAAGAGAGTGATGCAGAGGCTGAAGAGAGTGATGCAGAGGCTTAAGAGAGGGATGCAGAGGCTCAAGAGAGGGATGCAGAGGCTTAAGAGAGTGATGCAGAGCCTGAAGAGAGTGTTGCAGAGGCATAAGAGAGGGATGCAGAGGCTCAAGAGAGTGATGCAAAGGCTCAAGAGAGTGATGCAGAGGCTTAAGAGAGGGATGCAGAGGCTCAAGAGAGTGATGTAGAGGTTTAAGAGAGGGATGCAGGGGCTCAAGAGAGGAATGCAGAGGCTTAAGAGAGTGATGCCGAGGCTTAACAGAGGGATGCAGAGGCTCAAGAGCGGGATGCAGAGGTTCAAGAGAGTGATGCAGAGGGTTAATAGAATGATTCAGAGGCTTACAAGAGTGATGCAGACGCTTAAGAGAGTGATGCAGAGGCTTAAGAGAGGGATGCAGAGGCTCAAGAGAGGGATGCAGAGGCTCAAGAGAGGGATGCAGGGGCTCAAGAGAGGGATGTAGAAGCTCAAGTGAGGGAGGCAGAGGCATAAGAGAGGGATGCAGAGGCTCTTGAGAGTGACGCAGAGGTTCAAGAGAGGGATGCAGAGGCTTAAGAAAGTAATGCAGACGCTCAAAAGAGGGATGCAGAGGTTTAAAAGGGTGATGCAGAAGCTCAAGAGAGTGATGCAGAGGCTCAAGAGAGGGATGCAGAGGGCTCAAGAGAGTGATGCAGTGGCTCAAGAGAGTGATTCAGAGGCTTACGAGTTTGATGCAGAGGCTTAGGAGAGTGATGCAGAGGCTCAAGAGAGTGATGCAGAGGATCAAGAGAATGAAGCAGAGGCTTAAGAGAGTGATGCAGAGGCTCTAGAGAGTGATGCAGAGGCTCATGAGAGTGATGCAGAGGCTCAAGAGAGTGATGCAGAAAAACAAAAGAGTGATGCAGAGGCTTAAGAGAGTGATGCAAAGGCTCAAGAGAGGGATGCAAGAGTTCAAGAGAGGGACGCAGAGGTTCAAGAGAGTGATTCAGAGGCCTACGAGAGTGATGCAGAGTCTTAAGAGAGTGATGCAGAGGTTTAAGAGAGGGATGCAGAGGCTCAAGAGAGGGATGCAGAGGCTCAAGAGAGTGATGCAGAGGCTTAAGAGAGGAATGCAGAGGCTCAAGAGAGGGATGCAGAGGATTAAGAGAGGAATGCAGAGGCTCAAGAGAGGGATGTAGAGGCTCAAGAGAGGGATGCAGCGGCTCAAGAGAGGGATGCAGAGGCTGAAGAGAGAGATGCAGAGGCTTAAGAGAGTGATGGAGAGGCTCAAGAGAGTGATGCAGAGGCTCAACAGAGTGATTCAGATGCTTATGAGAGTGATGCAGAGGCATAAGAGAGTGTTGCAGAGGCTTAAGAGAGGGATGCAGAGACTCAAGAGAGGGATGCAGAGGCTCAAGAGAGGGATGCAGAGACTCAAGTGAGGGAAGCAGAGGCACAAGAGAGGGATGCAGAGGCTCTTGAGAGTGATGCAGAGGCTCAAGAGTGGGATGCAGAGGCTTAAGAGAGTGGTGCAAAGGCTCAAGTGAGGGATGCAGAGGCTCATGAGAGGGATGCAGGAGTTCAAAAGAGTGATGCAGAGGCTCAAGAGAGGGATGCAGAGGCTCAAGTGAGGGATGACGAGGCACAATCGAGGGATGCAGATGCTCTTGGGAGTGATGCAGAGGCTCAAGAGAGGGATGCAGATGCTCAAGAGAGTGATTCAGAGGCATACGAGAGTGATGCAAAGGCTTAAGAGAGTGATGCAGAGGCTTAAAAGAGGGATGCGGAGGCTCAAGAGAGGGATGCAGAGGCGCAAGAGAGGGATTCAGAGGCTCACGATAGGGATGCAGAGGCTCAAGTGAGGGATGCAGAGGCACAAGAGAGGGATGCAGAGGCTCTTGAGAATGATGCAGAGGCTCACGAGAGGGATGCAGAGGCTTAAGAGAGTGATGCAGAGGCTCAAGAGAGGGATGCAGAGGCTCATGAGAGAGATGTAGGAGTTCAAGAGAGGGATGCAGAGGCTCAAGAGAGTGATGCAGAGGATCAAGAGAGTGATCCAGAGGCTCAAAAGAGTGATGCAGAGGATAGAGAGGGAAGCAGAGGCTTAAGAGAGTGATGCAGAGGCTGAAGAGAGTGATGCCGAGGCTCTAGAGAGTGATACAGAGGCTCAAGAGAGTGATGCAGAGGCTCAAGAGAGTGATGCAGAGGATCAAGAGAGTGATGCAGAGGCTCAACAGAATGATTCAGAGGCTTGTGAGAGTGATGCAGAGGCTTAAGAGAGTGATGCAGAGGCTTAAGAGAGGGATGCAGAGGCTCAAGAGAAGGATGCAGAGGCTCAAGAGAGTGATGCAGAGGCTCAACAGAATGAATCAGAGGCTTACGAGAGTGATGCAGAGGCTCAAGAGAGTGATGCAGAGTTTCAAGAGAGTGATGCAGAGGAACAAGAGAGTGATGCAGAAGCTCGAGAGAGTGATTAAGAGGCTTACGAGTGTCATGCAGAGAATCAAGAGAGTGATGCATGTAGTGTGATTTTACGTATATATATTCGTTTTTTCCAATATTTCGATAATACTTCATGTTTTCTCACGATATGTGATTTGGCCTTCAAATCTCAGAATTTCGCAAATTTTGCATTTTTAAGCAAGTTTTCTTGCATTTTGTTTTGTACTAAAAATCATCGAATTTAGCAATATTTTGACCTTTATCATCCCCTTTTCCTTTATGTGTTTTAAACAAAATATCATCGAATTAGGCCGTTTTTCCACGTTTTTGTGAATTTTCAGTTTATTGTTATTAATTCATTAAATATACGATAAAAATTATGCAAGCACATAATTGATCAGAAAATAACCTTAAATACTTCATTTTCAATCATCTATTTGTTTCTCGAGTAAGATACTGAGTAAGATATTGGAAAGGGGCGAAGTTCTGTTTTTATTGCATATATCGACGTTCCAGCCGGATTAGAGCGGTTTTATGTGTACATCTTCCATCGGTAATATAAACGGAAAATCTGAAACATTTTAGTTAATTCTAATGAAAACACATTGATTTTTATAATTTGTATTTGAAACAACATTGTCATATGTCTTTTCTTGGATCTAAATAATACGAAACATCTCTCTATGATTTGAAGTTAAAATCCTCAAATATGTTAATATAGTGACTTTTTCACGTTATTCATGTAGTGTGATTTTACGTATATATATTCGTTTTTACCAATATTTCGATACTACTTCATGTTTTCTCACGATATGTGATTTGGCCTTCAAATCTCAGAATTTCGCAAATTTTGTATTTTTAAGCAAGTTATCTTGCATTTTGTTTTGTACTAAAAATTATCGAATTTAGCAATATTTTGACCTTTATCATTCTCTTTTCCTTTATGTGATGTAAACAAAATATCATCGAATTATGCAATATTTTGCCGTTTTTCCACTTTTTGTTAATTTTCAGTTTATTGTTATTAATTCATTAAATATACGATAAAAATTATGCAAACACATAATTGATCAGAAAATAACCTTAAATACTTCATTTTCAATCACCTATTTGTTTCTCGTTAAAATACTGAGTAAGATATTGAAAAGGGGAGAAGTTCTGTTTTTATTACATATATCGACGTTTCAGCCGGATTAGAACTGTTTTACGTGTACATCTTCCATCGGTAATATAAACCGAAAATCAGGAACATTTTAGTTAATTTTAATGAAAACACATTGATTTGTATCATTTGTATTGGAAGCAACATATTTATACGTTTTTTCTAGGGTCTAAAAAATACCAAACGTCGCTCTATGATTCGAAGTTAAAATCCTCAAATTTGGTATAATAATGACTTTTTTCACGTTTTTCATGTAGTTTGATATTACGTAAATATATTCATTTTTACCAATATTTCGATACGTTTTCATGTAGTATCACAATATGTGCTTTGGCCTTCAAATCTCAGATTTTCGCATAATATTGCATTTTAAGCAAGTTTTCTTGCCTTTTGATTCGTACTAAAAATCATCGAATTCAGCAATATTTTGACGTTTATCATCCCCTTTTCCTTTATGTGATATAAACAAAATATCATCGAATTAGGCAATATTTTGCTGTTTTTCCACGTTTTTGTGAATTTTCAGTTTATTGCTATTAATTCATTAAATATACGATACAAATTATGCAAGCACATAATTGATTAGAAATTAACCTTAAACACATCATTTTCAATCAACTATTTGTTTCTCGTTAAAATACTGAGTAAGATATTGGAAATGGGAGAAGTTCTGTTTTTATTGCATATATCGACATTTCAGCTGGATTAGAACGGTTTTACGTGTACATCTTCCATTGGTAATATAAACGGAAAATCAGGAACATTTTAGTTAATTCTAATGAAAACACATTGATTTTTATCATTTGTATTTGAAACAACATTGTCATATGTCTTTTCTTGGATCTAAATAATACGAAACATCGCTCTATGATTTGAAGTTAAAATCCTCATATATGGTAATATAGGGACTTTTTTCACGTTATTCATGTAGTGTGATTTTACGTATATATATTCGTTTTTTCCAATATTTCGATAATACTTCATGTTTTCTCACGATATGTGATTTGGCCTTCAAATCTCCGAATTTCGCAAATTTTGCATTTTTAAGCAAGTTTTCTTGCATTTTGTTTTGTACTAAAAATCATCGAATTTAGCAATATTTTGACCTTTATCATCCCCTTTTCCTTTATGTGTTTTAAACAAAATATCATCGAATTAGGCCGTTTTTCCACGTTTTTGTGAATTTTTAGTTTATTGTTATTAATTCATTAAATATACGATAAAAATTATGCAAACACATAATTGATCAGAAAATAACCTTAAATGCTTCATTTTCAATCATCTATTTGTTTCTCGAGTAAGATACTGAGTAAGATATTGGAAAGGGGAGAAGTTATGTTTTTATTGCATATATCGACGTTTCAGCCGGATCTTGAGGTTATCTTGAGATGATTTCGGGGCTTTTTTTAGTGTCCCCGCGGCCCGGTCCTCGACCAGGCCTCCACCCCCAGGAAGCAGCCCGTGACAGCTGACTAACACCTAGGTACCTATTTTACTGCTAGGTAACAGGGGCATTCAGGGTGAAAGAAACTCTGCCGAATGTTTCTCGCCGGCGCCTGGGATCGAACCCAGGACCACAGGATCACAAGTCCAGCGTGCTGTCCGCTCGGCCGACCGGCTCCCCGGCCGACCGGCTCCCCTCCTCGGATCCGACCGGCTCGGATTAGAGCAGTTTTATGTGTACATCTTCCATCGGTGATATAAACGGAAAATCTGAAACATTTTAGTTAATTCTAATGAAAACACATTGATTTTTATAATTTGTATTTGAAACAACATTGTCATATGTCTTTTCTTGGATCTAAATAATACGAAACATCGCTCTATGATTTGAAGTTAAAATCCTCAAATATGGTAATATAGTGACTTTTTCACGTTATTCATGTAGTGTGATTTTACGTATATATATTCGTTTTTACCAATATTTCGATACTACTTCATGTTTTCTCACGATATGTGATTTGGCCTTCAAATCTTTAATTTCTCAAATTTTGTATTTTTAAGCAAGTTTTCTTGCATTTTGTTTTGTACTAAAAATCATCGAATTTAGCAATATTTTGACCTTTATCATTCTCTTTTCCTTTATGTGATTTAAACAAAATATCATCGAATTAGGCAATATTTTGCCGTTTTTCCACGTTTTTGTTAATTTTGAGTTTATTGTTATTAATTCATTAAATATACGATAAAAATTATGCAAATACATAATTGATCAGAAAATAACCTTAAATACTTCATTTTCAATCACCTATTTGTTTCTCGTTAAAATACTGAGTAAGATATTGAAAAGGGGAGAAGTTCTGTTTTTATTGCATATATCGACGTTTCAGCCGGATTAGAACGGTTTTACGTGTACATCTTCCATCGGTAATATGAACCGAAAATCAGGAACATTTTAGTTAATTTTAATGAAAACACATTGATTTGTATCATTTGTATTGGAAGGAACATCTTTATACGTTTTTTCTAGGGTCTAAAAAATACCAAACGTCGCTCTATGATTCAAAGTTAAAATCTTCAAATTTGGTATTATAATGAATTTTTTCACGTTTTTCATGTAGTTTGATTTTACGTAAATATATTCATTTTTACCAATATTTCGATACGTTTTCATGTAGTATTACAATATGTGCTTTGGCCTTCAAATCTCAGATTTTCGCATAATATTGCATTTTAAGCAAGTTTTCTTGCATTTTGATTCGTACTAAAATCATCGAATTCAGCAATATTTTGACGTTTATCATCCCCTTTTCCTTTATGTGATATAAACAAAATATTATCGAATTAGGCAATATTTTGCTGTTTTCCACGTTTTGTGAATTATCAGTTTATTGTTATTAATTCATTAAATATACGATAAAAATTATGCAAACACATAATTGATCAAAAAATAACCTTAAATACTTCATTTTCAATCATCTATTTGTTTCTCGAGTAAGATACTAAGATATTGGAAAGGGGAGAAGTTCTGTTTTTATTGCATATATCGACGTTTCAGCCGGATTAGAGCGGTTTTATGTGTACATCTTCCATCGGTAATATAAACGGAAAATCTGAAACATTTTAGTTAATTCTAATGAAAACACATTGATTTTTATCATTTGTATTTGAAACAACATTGTCATATGTCTTTTCTTGGATCTAAATAATACGAAACATCGCTCTATGATTTGAAGTTAAAATCCTCAAATATGGTAATATTGTGACTTATTTCACGTTATTCATGTAATGTGATTTTACGTATATATATTCGTTTTGACCAATATTTCGATACTACTTCATGTTTTCTCACGAAATGTGATTTGGCCTTCAAATCTCCGAATTTCGCAAATTTTGCATTTTTAAGCAAGTTTTCTTGCATTTTGTTTTGTACTAAAAATCATCGTACTAAGCAATATTTTGACCTTTATCATCCCCTTTTCCTTTATGTGATTTATGTGAAAATATCATCGAATTAGGCCGTTTTTCCACGTTTTTGTGAATTTTCAGTTTATTGTTATTAATTCATTAAATATACGATAAAATATATGCAAACACATAATTGATCAGAAAATAACCTTAAATACTTTATTTTCAATCACCTATTTGTTTCTCGTTAAAATACTGTGTAAGATATTGAAAAGGGGAGAAGTTCTGTTTTTATTGCATATATTGACGTTTCAGCCTGATTAGAACGGTTTTACGTGTACATCTTCCATCGGTAATATAAACCGAAAATCACGAACATTTTAGTTAATTTTAATGAAAACACATTGATTTGTATCATTTGTATTGGAAGCAACATCTTTATACGTTTTTTCTAGGGTCTAAAAAATACCAAACGTCGCTCTATGATTCGAAGTTAAAATCCTCAAATTTGGTATAATAATGACTTTTTTCACGTTTTTCATGTAGTTTGATATTACGTAAATATATTCAATTTTCCAATATTTCGATACGTTTTCATGTAGTATCACAATATGTGCTTTGGCTTTCAAATCTCAGATTTTCGCATAATATTGCATTTTAGCAAGTTTTCTTGCATTTTGGGTCGTACTAAAAATCATCGAATTCAGCAATATTTTGCTCAAGAGAGGGATGCAGAGGCTCAAGTGAGTGATGCAGAGGCTCAAGAGAATGATGTAGAGGCTTAAGAGTGGGATGCAGAGGCTCAAGAGAATGATGCAGAGGTTCAAGAGAGTGGTGCAGAGGCTCACGAGAGTATTACAGAGGCTCTAGAGAGTGATGCAGAGGATCAAGAGAGTGATGCAGAGGATCAAGAGAGGGAAGCAGAGGCTTAAGAGAGTGATGCACAGGATCAAGGGAGTGATGCAAAGGATCAAGATAGGGAAGCAGAGGCTTAAGAGAGAGATGCTGAGGCTGAAGAGAGAGATGCAGAGGCTCTAGAGAGTGATGCAGAGGATTAAGAGAGTGATGAAGAGGCTCAAGAGAGTGATGCAGAGGTTCAAGAGAGTGATGCAGAGGTTCGAGCGAGTGATGCAGAGACTCAAGAGAGAGATTCAGAGGCTCAGGAGAGGGATTCAGAGGCTTAAGAGAGTGATGCAAAGGCTTAAGAGAGGGATGCAGAGGCTGAAGAGAGTGATGTAAACACTCAAGAGTGTTATGCAGAGGCCCAAGAGAGTGATGCAGAGGCTAAAGTGAGTGATGCAGAGGCTCAGGAGAGTGATGCAGAGGCTTAGGATAATGATGCAGAGGCTCATGAGAGGGATGCAGAGGCTGAAGAGACTGATGCAGAGGCTAAAGAAAGTGTTGCAGAGGCTTAAGAGAGTGATGCAGAGGCTTAAGAGAGGGATGCAGAGGCTCAAGCGAGGGAAGCAGAGGCTCAAGAGAGGGCTGCAGGTGCTCAAGACAGGGATGCAGAGGCTCAAGTGAGGGATGCAGAGGCACAAGAGAGGGATGCAGAGGCTCTTGAGAGTGACGCAGAGGCTCATGAGAGGGATGCAGAGGTTTAGGAGAGTGATGCAAAGGCTCAAGAGATGTATGCAGAGGCTCATGAGAGGGATGAAGGAGTTCAAGAGAGTGATGCAAAGGCTCAAGAAAGGGATGCAGAGGCTCAAAAAAGGGATGCAGACTCTGCATCACTCTCTTGAGCCTCTGCATCCCTCTCTAGTGCCTCTGCATCCCTCTCATGATCCTTTGCATCACTCTCTTAAGCCTCTGCATCACTCTCTTGATCCTCTGCATCACTCTCTTGAGTCTCTGCATCACTCTCCAGAGCCTCTACATCACTCTCTTGAGCCTCTACATCACTTGCTTCAGCCTCTGCATCACTCTCTTTAGCCTCTGCATCCCTCCCTTGATCCTCTACATCACTCTCTTGAGCCTCTGCATCATTTTCTTGAGCCTCTGCATCACTCTCTTGAGCCCCTACATCACTCTCTTAAGCCTCTGCATCTCTCTCTCTTCAGCCTCTGCATCACTCTCTGGAGCCTCTGCATCCCTCTCTGGAGCCTCAGCATCCCTCACTTGAGCCTCTGCATCCCTCTCTTGAGCCTCTGCATCCCTCTCTTAATCCTCTGCATCACTCTCTTAAGCCTCGGCATCACTCTCTTAAGCCTCTGAATCACTCTCTTGAGCCTCTGCATCCCTCTCTTGAGCCTCTGCATCCCTCTCTTAAGCCTCTGCAACACTCTCTTAAGCCTCGGCATCACTCTCTTAAACCTCTGAATCATTCTCTTGAGCTTCTGCATCCCACTCTTGAGCATCTGCATCATTCTTCAGCCTCTGCATCCCTCTCTTGAGCCTATACATCCCTCTTTTGAGCCTCTGCATCCCTCTCTTTAGCCTCTGCATCCCTCTCTTGAGCCTATACATCCCTCTTTTGAGCCTCTGCATCTCTCTCTTGAGCCTCTGCATCCCTCTCTTGAGCCTCTGCATCCCTCTCTTGAGCCCCTACATTCCTCTCTTGAGCCTCTACATCCCTCTCTTGAGCCCCTGCATAGCTCTCTTGAGCCTCTACATCCCTCTCTTGAGCCTTTGCATCACTCTCTTGAGCCTCTGCATCCTTCTCTTATGCCTCTGCAACACTCTCTTAAGCCTCTGCATCCCTCTCTTCAGCCTCTGCATCCCTCTTTTGTGCCTCTGCATCCCTCACTTGAGCCTCTGCATCCCTCTCTTGAGCCTCTGCATCCCTCTCTTTTGCCTCTGCATCCCTCGCTTTAGCCTCTGCATCCCTCTCTTAAGCGTCTACATCACTCTCTTAAGCCTCTGCATCACTCCCTTGAGCCTCTGTATCCCTCTCTTGAACCTCTGCATCACACTCTTGAGCTCAAGCGAGGGATGCAGAGGTTCAAGAGAGGGATGCAGGGGTTCCAGAGATGGATGCAGAAGCTCATAAGAGGGATGCAGGAGGTCAAGTGAGAGATGCAAAGGCTCATGAAAGGTATTCAGAGGCTTAAGAAAGTGATGCAGAGGCTCAAAAGAGGGATGCAGAGGCTTAAGAGGGTGATGCAGAGGCTCAAGAGAGTGATGCAGAGGCTCAATAGAGGGATGCAGGGGCTCAAGAGTGTGATAGAGAGGCTCAACAGAGTGATTCAGATGCTTACGGGAGTGATGCAGAGGCTTAAGAGAGTGATGCAGAGGCTTAAGAGAGGGATGCAGAGGATCAAGAGAGGGATGTAGAGGCTCAAGAGAGGGATGCAGAGGATGAAGAAGGAGATGCAAAGGCTCAAGAGAGGGATGCAGAGGCTGAAGAGAGAGATGCAGAGGCTTAGGAGAGTGATGCAGCGGCACAAGAGAATGATGTAGAAGCTTAAGAGAGGGATGCAGAGGCTTAAGAGTGGGATGCAGAGGCTCAAGAGAGTAATGCAGAGGCTTAGGAGGGTGAGGCAGAGGCTCTAGAGAGTGATGCAGAGGGTTGAGAGAGGGATGCAAGGGCTCAAGAGAGTGATGCAGAGGCTCAAGAGAGTGATTCAGAGGCTTAGGAGAGTGATGCAGAGGCTTAAGAGAGTGATGCAGAGGCTTAAGAGCGGGATGCAGAGGCTCAAGAGAGTGATGCAGAGGTTGAAGAGAGTGATGCAGAGGCTTAAGAGAGGGATGCAGAGGCGGAAGAGAGTGATGCAAAGGCTCAAGAGAGTGATGCAGAGGCTGAAGAGAGTGTTGCAGAGGCTTAAGAGAGGGATGCAGAAGCTCAAGAGAAGGATGCAGAGGATTAAGAGAGTGATGCAGAGGCTGAAGAGAGTGTTGCAGAGGCATAAGAGAGGGATGCAGAGGCTCAAGAGAGTGATGCAAAGGCTCAAGAGAGTGATGCAGAGGCTTAAGAGAGGGATGCAGAGGCTCAAGAGAGGGATGTAGAGGCTCAATAGAGGGATGCAGGGGCTCAAGAGAGGGATGCAGAGGCTCAAGAGAGGGATGCAGAGGCTGTAGAGAGAGAGGCAGAGGCTTAAGAGAGTGATGCAGAGGCTCATGAGAGTGATGAAGAGGCTGAAGAGAGTGATGCAGATGCTCAAGAGTGGGATGCAGAAGCTCAAGAGAGTGATTCAGAGGCTTAAGAGAGTGATGCCGAGGCTTAACAGAGTTTTGCAGAGGCTTAAGAGAGGGATGCAGAGTCTCAAGGGAGGGATGCAGAGGCTCAAGAGAGTGATTCAGAGGCTTAAGAGAGTGATTCCGAGGCTTAAGAGAGTGATGCAGAGGCTTAAGAGAGGGATGCAGAGGCTCAAGAGAGTGATGCAGAGGCTCAAGTGAGGGATGCAGAGGCTTAAGAGTGTGATGCAGTGGCTCAAGAGAGGGATGCAGAGGCTTAAGCGAGTGATGCAAAGGTTCAAGAGAGGGATGCAGAAGCTCATTAGAGGGATGCAGAGGCTGAAGAGAGTGTTGCAGAGGCTCAAGAGAGGGATGCAGAGGCTCAAGAGAGTGATGCAGAGGCTCAAGAGAGTTATGCAGAGGCTCAAGAGAGTGATGCAGAGGCTTACGAGAGTGATGCAGATGATCAAGAGAGGGATGCAGAGGCTTAAGAGAGTGATGCAGAGGCTGAAGAGAGTGATGCAGAGGCTTAGGAGAGGGATGCAGAAGCTCAAGAGAGTGATGCAGAGGCTCAAGAGAATGATGCAGATGCTCAAGAGAGTGATGTAGAGGCTTAAGAGTGGGATGCAGAGGCTCAAGAGAGTAATGCAGAGGCTTAGGAGGGTGATGCAGAGGCTCAAGAGAGGGATGCAGAGGGTTGAGAGAGGGATGCAGAGGCTCAAGATAGGAATGCAGAGGCTTAAGAGAGTGATGCAGAGGCTGATGAGAGTGATGCAGAGGCTTAAGAGAGGGATGCAGAGGCTCAAGAGAGGAATGCAGAGGCTTAAGAGAGTGATGCAGAGGCTGAAGAGAGTGTTGCAGAGGCATAAGAGAGGGATGCAGAGGCTCATGAGAGTGATGCAAAGGCTCAAGAGAGTGATGCAGAGGCTTAAGAGAGGGATGCAGAGGCTCAAGAGAGGGATGTAGAGGCTCAAGAGAGGGATGCAGGGGCTCAAGAGAGGGATGCAGAGGCTGAAGAGAGAGAAGCAGAGGCTTAAGAGAGTGATGCAGAGACTCATGAGAGTGATGCAGAGGCTTAAGAGAGGGATGCAGAGTCTCAAGAGAGAGATGTATAGGCTCAAGAGAGTGATGCAGATGCTCAAGAGTGGGATGCAGAAGCTCACGAGAGTGATTCAGAGGCTTAAGAGAGTGATGCTGAGGCTTTAGAGAGTGTTGCAGAGGCATAAGAGAGGGATGCAGAGGCTCAAGAGAGCGATGCAGAGGCTCAAGAGAGTGATTCAGAGGCTTAAGAGAGTGATTCCGAGGCTTAAGCGAGTGATGCAGAGGCTTAAGAGAGGGAAGCAGAGGCTCAAGAGAGTGATGCAAAGGCTTAAGAGAGTGATGCAGAGGCTTAAGAGAGGGATGCAGAGGCTCAAGAGAGGGATGTAGAGGTTCAAGAGAGGGATGCAGGGGCTCAAGAGAGGGATGCAGAGGCTGAAGAAAGAGAAGCAGAGGCTTAAGTGAGTGATGCAGGGGCTCATGAGAGTGATGCAGAGGCTTAAGAGAGGGATGCAGAGGCTCAAGAGTGGGATGTATAGGCTCAAGAGACTGATGCAGAGGCTGAAGAGAGTGATGCAGATGCTCAAGAGTGGGATGCAGAAGCTCACGAGAGTGTTTCAAAGGCTTAAGAGAGTGATGCCGAGGCTTTAGAGAGTGTTGCAGAGGCATAAGAGAGGGATGCAGAGGCTCAAGAGAGTGATGCAAAGGCTCAAGAGAGTGATGCAGAGGCTTAAGAGAGGGATGCAGAGGCTCAAGAGAGGGATGTAGAGGCTCAAGAGAGGGATGCAGGGGCTCAAGAGAGGGATGCAGAGGCTGAAGAGAGAGAAGCAGAGGCTTAAGAGAGTGATGCAGAGGGTCAAGAGAGTGATTTAGAGGCTTAAGAGAGGGATGCAGAGTCTCAAGAGAGAGATGTATAGGCTCAAGAGAGTGATGCAGATGCTCAAGAGTGGGATGCAGAAGCTCACGAGAGTGATTCAGAGGCTTAAGAGAGTGATGCCGAGGCTTTAGAGAGTGTTGCAGAGGCATAAGAGAGGGATGCAGAGGCTCAAGAGAGCGATGCAGAGGCTCAAGAGAGTGATTCAGAGGCTTAAGAGAGTGATTCCGAGGCTTAAGCGAGTGATGCAGAGGCTTAAGAGAGGGATGCAGAGGCTCAAGAGAGGGATGCAGAGGCTCAAGTGAGGGAAGCAGAGGCTTAAGAGAGTGATGCAGAGGCTTAAATGAGGGATGCAGAGGCTCAAGAGAGGGATGCAGAGGCTTAAGAGAGGGATGCAGAGGCTGAAGAGATTGATGCAGAGGCTTAAGAGAGGGAGGCAGAGGCTCAAGAGAGGGATGCAGAGGATTAAGAGAGTGATGCAGAGGCTGAAGAGAGGGATGCAGAGTCTCAAGAGAGGGATGTATAGGCTCAAGAGTATGTATCATGTATCACTCTTTGGTTCCTCTGCATCACTCTCTTGAGCCTCTGCATCACTCTCTTGAGCCTCTGCATCACTCTCTAGAGCCACTGCATCACTTTCTTCAGCGTCTGCATCACTCTCCTAAGCCTCTGCTTCCCTCTCTTAAGCCTCTGCATCACTCTCGTAAGCCTCTGAATCACTCTCTTGAGCCTCTGCATCACTCTCATGATCCCCTGCATCCCTCTCTTGAGCCTCTGCATCACTTTCTTAAGCCTCGGCATCCCTCTCTTGAACCTCTGTGTCACCCTCAAGAGCCTCTGCATCCCTCTCTTGTGACTCTGCTTCCCTCACTTGAGCTTCTGCATCCCTCTCTTGAGCCCCTGCATCCCTCTCTTGAGCCTCTGCATCCCTCTCTTGAGCCTCTGCATCCCTCTCTTGAGCCTCTGCATCCCTCTCTTAAGCCTCTGTATCACTCTCTTAAGCCTCTGCATCACTCTCGTAAGACTCTGAATCATTCTGTTGAGCCTCTGCATCACTCTCTTGAGCCTCTCCATCACTCTCTTGAGCCTCTGCATCCCTCTCTTAAGCCTCTGCATCATTCTCTTCAGCCTTTGCAGCCCTCTCTTAAGACTGCATTATTCTCTTCAGCCTCTGCATTCCTCTCTTAAGCCTCTGCATCACTTTCTTGATCCTCTGCATCCCTCTCGTAAGCCTCTGCATCACTCTCTTGAGCCTCTGCATCACTCTCTTTAGCCTCTTCATCATTCTCTTGTGCCTCTGTAACACTCTCTTGAACCTCTGCATCACTCTCTTAAGCCTCTGGATCTCTCTCTTCTGCCTCTGCATCCCTCTCCTGAGCCTCTGGATCACTCTCTTGAGCCTCTACATCCCACTCTTGAGCCTCTGCATCCATCTCTTAAGCCTCTGCATCACTCTCTTGAGCCTTTGCATCACTCTCTTGAGCCTCTTCATCCCTCTTTTATGCCTCTGCAACACTCTCTTCATCCTCTGCATCACTCTCCTAAGCCTCTGCATCCCCCTCTTGAGGCTCTGCATCCTTTTTTTAAGCCTCTGCAACACTCTCTTCAGCCTCTGCATCACTCTCTTGAGCCTTTGCATCACTCTCTTGAGCCTCTGCATCCCTCTTTTAAGAATCTGCAACAATCTTTGCAGCCTCTGCATCATTCTCTTAAGCCTCTGCATCCTTCTCTTGATCCTCTGCATCTCTCTCTTAAGCCTCTGCATCAATCTCTTGAGCCCCTGCATCATTCTCTTGAACCTCTGCATCCCTCTCTTAAGCTTCTACATCATTCTCTTGTGCCTCTGCATCACTCTCTTAAGCCTCTGCATCTCTCTCTTCAGCCTCTGCATCCCTCTCTTGAGCCTCTGAATCTCTTTCTTCATGCTCTGCATCCCTCTCTTGAGCCACTACATCCCTCTCTTGATCTTCTGCATTCCTCTCTTAAGCCTCTGCATCACTCTCTTAAGCCTCTGCATCACTCTCGTAAGCATCTGAATCACTCTGTTGAGCCTCTGCATCACTCTCTTGAGCCTCTCTATCACACTCTTGAGCCCCTGCATCCCTCTATTGAGCCTCTGCATCACTTTCATAAGCCTCTGCATGCCTTTCATGAGCCTTTGCATCTCTCACTTGACCTCCTGCATCCCTCCTATGAGCCTCTGCATCTCTCTCTTGAACCTTTGCATCACTCGCTTCAGCCTCAGCATCCCTCTCTTAAGCTACTGCATCACTCTCTTAAGCCTCTGCATCCCTCACTTGAGCCTCTGCATCCCTCTCTTGAGCCTCTGCATCCCTCTCTTAATCCTCTGCATCACTCTCTAAAGCCTCGGCATCACTCTCTTAAGCCTCTGAATCACTCTCTTGAGCTTCTGCATCCCTCTCTTGAGCCTCTGCATCCCTCTCTTAAGCCTCTGCAACACTCTCTTAAGCCTCGGCATCACTCTCTTAAGCCTCTGAATCACTCTCTTGAGCTTCTGCATCCCACTCTTGAGCATCTGCATCATTCTTCAGCCTCTGCATCCCTCTGTTGAGCCTATACATCCCTCTTTTGAGCCTCTGCATCCCTCTCTTAAGCCTTTGCATCACTCCCATGAGCCTCTGCATCACTCTCTTAAGCCTCTGCATCTCTCTCTTGAGCCTCTGCATCTCTCTCTTGAGCCCCTGCATTCCTCTCTTGAGCCTCTACATCCCTCTCTTGAGCCTCTACATCCCTCTCTTGAGCCCCTGCATAGCTCTCTTGAGCCTCTACATCCCTCTCTTGAGCCTTTGCATCACTCTTTTGAGCCTCTGCATCCTTCTCTTATGCATCTGCAACACTCTCTTAAGCCTCTGCATCCCTCTCTTCAGCCTCTGCATCCCTCTTTTGTGCCTCTGCATCCCGCACTTGAGCCTCTGCATCCCTCTCTTGAGCCTCTGCATCCCTCTCTTTTGCCTCTGCATCCCTCGCTTTAGCCTCTGCATCCCTCTCTTAAGCGTCTGCATCACTCTCTTAAGCCTCTGCATCACTCTCTTGAGCCTCTGTATCCCTCTCTTGAACCTCTGCATCACACTCTTGAGCCTCTGCATCTTTCTCTTGAGCTCCTGCATCCCTCTCTTGAGCCTCTGCATCCCTCTCGAGAGAGTTTTCCAGAGGCTTCAAGAGAAAGATTCAGAGGCTTAAGAGAGTGATGCAGAGGCTTAAGAGAGGGATGCAGAGGCTCAAGAGAGGGATGCAGAAGTTCAAGAGAGGGATGCAGGGGCTCCAGAGAGGGATGCAGAGGCTCAAGAGCGGGATGCAGAGGCTTAAGCGAGGGATGCAGAGGTTCAAGGGAGGGATGCAGGGGCTCCAGAGAGGGATGCAGAGGCTCAAGAGCGAGATGCAGGGGCTCAAGAGAGGGATGCAGAGGCTTAAGCGAGTGATGCAGAGGCTCAAAAGAGGGATGCAGAGGCTTAAGAGGGTGATGCAGAAGCTCAAGAGAGTGATGCAGAAGCTCAATAGAGGGATGCAGGGGCTCAGGAGTGTGATAGAGAGGCTCAATAGAATGATGCAGGGGCTCAACAGAGTGATTCAGATGCTTACGGGAGTGATACAGAGGCTTAAGAGAGTGATCCCTCTCTTAAGCTTCTACATCATTCTCTTGTGCCTCTGCATCACTCTCTTAAGCCTCTGCATCTCTCTCTTCAGCCTCTGCATCCCTCTCTTGAGCCTTTGCATCTCTTTCTTCATCCTCTGCATCCCTCTCTTAAGCCTCTGCATCACTCTCTTAAGCCTCTGCATCACTCCCGTAAGCATCTGAATCACTCTGTTGAGCCCCTGCATCAATCTATTGAGCCTCTCTATCACACTCTTGAGCCCCTGCATCCCTCTATTGAGCCTCTGCATCACTCTCTTGAGCCTCTGCATCACCCTCTTAAGCCTCTGCATCCCTCTTTTGAGCCTCTGCATCACTTTCTTAAGCCTCTGCATACCTTTCATGAGCCTTTGCATCTCTCACTTGACCTCCTGCATCCCTCTTATGAGCTTCTGCATCCCTCTCTTGAACCTTTGCATCACTCGCTTAAGCCTCTGCATCCCTCTCTTGAGCCCTTGCATCCCTCTCTTGAGCCTCTGCATCCCTCTCTGGAACCCCTGATTCCCTCTCTTGAACCTCTGCATCCCTCGCTTGAGCCTCTGCATCCCTCTCTTAAGCCTCTGCATCACTCTCTTAAGCCTCTGAATCCCTCTCTTGAAGCCTCTGGAAAACTCTCTCGAGAGGGATGCAGAGGCTCAAGAGAGGGATGCAGGAGCTCAAGAGAAAGATGCAGAGGCTCAAGAGTGTGATGCAGAGGTTCAAGAGAGGGATACAGAGGCTCAAGGGAGTGATGCAGAGGCTTAAGAGAGTGATGCAGACGCTTAAGAGAGGGATGCAGAGGCTAAAGCGAGGGATGCAGAGGCAAAAGAGAGGGATGCAGAGGCTCAAGAGAGGGATGCAGAGGCTCAAGTGAGGGATGCAGAGGCACAAAAGAGGGATGCAGAGGCTGAAGAGAGGGATGCAGAGGCTTAAGAGAGTGTTGCAGAGGCATAAGAGAAGGATGCAGAGGCTCAAGAGAGTGATGCAAAGGCTCAAGAGAGGGATGTAGAGGCTCAAGAGAGCTATGCAGGGGCTCAAGAGAGGGATGTAGAGGCTCAAGAGAGGAATGCAGGGGCTCAAGAGAGGGATGCAGAGGCTCAAGAGAGGGATGCAGAGGCTCAAGAGAGAGATGCAGAGGCTCAAAAGAGGGATGTATAGGCTCAAGAGAGGGATGCAGAGGCTTAAGAGAGGGATGCAGAGGCTCAAAAGAGGGATGTATAGGCTCAAGAGAGGGATGCAGAGGCTGAAGAATGATGCAGATGCTCAAGAGTGGGATGCAGAAGCTCAAGAGAATGATTCAGAGGCTTAAGAGAGTGATGCCGAGGCTTAAGAGAGTGTTGCAGAGGCTTAAGAGAGGGATGCAGAGGCTCAAGAGAGGGATGCAGAGGCTCAAGAGAGTGATTCAGAGGCTTAAGAGAGTGATGCCGAGGCTTAAGAGAGTGATGCAGAGGATTAAGAGAGGGATGCAAAGGCTCAAGAGAGGGATGCAGAGGCTCAAGTGAGGGATGCAGAGGCTTAAGAGAGTGATGCAGTGGCTCAAGAGAGGGATGCTGAGGCTTAAGCGAGTGATGCAAAGGTTCAAGAGAGAGATGCAGAGGCTCATAGGAGGGATTCAGGAGGTCAAGTGAGAGATGTAAAGGCTCATGAAAGGGATGCAGAGGCTTAAGAAAGTGATGCAGAGGCTCAATAGAGGGATGCAGGGGCTCAAGAGTGTGATAGAGAGGCTCAAGAGAGTGATGCAAAGGCTCAACAGAGTGATTCAGATGCTTACGGGAGTGATGCAGAGGCTTAAGAGAGTGATGCAGAGGCTTAAGAGAGGAATGCAGAAGATCAAGAGAGGGATGTAGTGGCTCAAGAGAGGGATGCAGAGCATGAAGAAAGAGATTCAGAGGCTGAAGAGAGAGATGCAGAGACTTAAGAGAGTGATGCAGAGGCACAAGAGAATGATGTAGAAGCTTAAGAGAGGGATGCAGAGGCTCAAGAGAATGATGCAGGGGCTCAAGAGATTGATGCAGAGGCTTAAGAGAGAGATGCAGAGGATCAAGAGAGGGATGCAGAGGCTTAAGAGAGTGATGCAGAGGCTGCAAAGATTGTTGCAGAGGCTTAAAAGAGGAAAGCAGAGGCTCAAGAGAGTGATGCAAATTCTCAAGAGAGTGATGCAGAGGCTGAAGAGAGTGTTGCAGAGGCTTAAAAAAAGGATGCAGAGCCTCAAGAGGTTGATGCAGAGGCTTAGGAGAGTGATGCAGAGGCTGAGGAGAGTGTTGCAGAGGCATAAAAGAGGGATGCAGAGGCTCAAGAGAGTGATGCAAAGGCTCAAGAGAGTGATGCAGAGACTTAAGAGATGGTTGCAGAGGCTCAAGAGTGGGATGTAGAGGCTCAAGAGAGTGATCCAGAGGCTCAGGAGAGGGATGCAGAGGCAGAAGAGAGAGATCCAGAGGCTTAAGAGAGTGATGCAGAGGTTCAAGAGAGTGTTACAGAGGCACAAGAGAATGATGAAGAGGCTTATGAGAGTGATGCAGAGGCTCAAGAGAGTGATGCAGAGGCTTATAAGAGGGATGCAGAGGATCAAGAAAGTGATGCAGAGGCTTAAGAGAGGAATGCAGAGGCTGAAGAGAATAATGCAGTATTAAGAGAGAGGTGCAGAGGCTGAAGAGAATGATGCAGAGGCTTAAGAGAGGGATGCAGAGGCTCAAGAGAGTGATGGAGAGGCTCAAGAGAGTGATGCAGAGGCTCAACAGAATGATTCAGAGTCTTACGAGAGTGATGCAGAGGCTTAAGAGAGGGATGCAGAGGCTCAAGAGAGGGATGCAGAGGCTCAAGAGAGGGATGCAGGGGCTTAAGAGAGGGATGCAGAAGCTCAAGTGAGGGAAGCAGAGTCACAAGAGAGGGATGCAGAGGCTCTTGAGGGTGACACAGAGGTTCAAAAGAGGGATGCAGAGGCTTAAGAAAGTGATGCAGAGGCTCTAGAGAGGGATGCAGGGGATCATGAGAGTGATGCAGAGGCTCAAGAGAGTGATGCAGAAGCTCATGAGAGTGATGCAGAGGATCAAGAGAGGGAAGCAGAGGCTTAGGAGAGTGATGCAGAGGCTGAAGAAAGTGATGCAGAGGCTCTAGAGAGTGATGCAGAGGCTCAAGAGAGTGATGCAGAGGAACCAGAGAGTGATGCAGAGGCTCAAGAGAGTGATTCAGAGGCTTACGAAAGTGATGCAGAGATTCAAGAGAGTGATGCAGAGGCCCGAGAGAGTTATGCGGAGGCCTCAAGACAGGGATTCAGAGGCTTAAGAGAGTGATGCAGAGGCTGAAGAGAGTGTTGCAGAGGCTCAAGAGAGGGATGAAGAGACTGAAGAGAGTGATGCAGAGGCTCAAGATAGGGATACAGAGGCTCAAGAGAATGATGCAGAGGCTTAAGAGAGTGAGGCAGAGGCTTAGGAGAGGGATGCAGAGGCTCAAGAGAGTAATGCAGAGGCTTAAGAGAGTGATGCAGAGGCTTAAGAGAGGGATGCAGAGGCTCAAGAGAGGGATGCAGAGGCCCAAGAGAGGGATGCAGAGGCTCAAGTGAGGGATGCAGTGGCACAAGAGAGGGATGCAAAGGCTCTTGGAAGTGATGCAGGGGCTCAAGAGAGGGATAAGAGAGGGATACACGTAAAACCGTTCTAATCCGGCTGAAACGTCGATATATTCAATAAAAACAGAACGTCCTCTTTTAAGCCTTTGCATCACTCGCTTAAGCCTCTGCATCCCTCTTGTAAGCCTTTGCATCACTCGCTTAAGCCTCTGCATCACTCTCCTAAGCCTCTGCCTCACTCTCTTAAGCCTCAACATCACTCTCTTGAGCCTCATCCCTCTCTTGAGCCACTGCATCACTCTCTTAAGCCTCTGCATCCCTCACTTGAGCATCTGCATCCCTCTCTTGAGCCTCTGCATCCCTCTCTTAAGCCTCTGCATCACTCGCTTAAGCCTCGGAATCACTCTCCTAAGCCTCTGAATCACTCTCTTGAGCCTCTGCATCGCTCTCTTGAGCCTCTGCATCTCTCTCTTATGCCTCTGCAACACTCTCTAAAGCCTCGGCATCACTCTCTTAAGCCTCTGAATCACTCTCGTGAGCTTCTGCATCCCACTCTTGAGCAACTGCATCACTCTCCTGAGCCTATACATCCCTCTCTTGAGACTCTGCATCCCTCTCTTAAGCCTCTGCATCACTCTCATGAGCCTCTGCATCACTCTCTTAAGCCTCTGCTTCTCTCTCTTCAGCCTCTGCATCCCTCTCTTGAGCCCCTGCATCCCTCTCTTGAGCCTCTACACCCCTCTCTTGAGCCTCTGCATCCCTCTCTTAAGCCTCTGCATCACTCTCTTGAGCCTTTGCATCACTCTCTTGAGCCTCTTCATCCCTCTCTTATGCCTCTGCAACACTCTCTAAAGCCTCGGCATCACTCTCTTAAGCCTCTGAATCACTCTCGTGAGCTTCTGCATCCCACTCGTGAGCATCTGCATCACTCTCTTCAGCCTCTGCATCACTTTCTTGAGCCTATACATCCCTCTCTTGAGACTCTGCATCCCTCTCTTAAGCCTCTGCATCACTCTCTTGAGCCTTTGCATCACTCTCTTGAGCCTCTGCATCCCTCTCTTAAGCCTCTGCATCACTCTATTCAACCTCTGCATCCCTCTCTTAAGCCTCTGCATCACTCTCTTGAGCCTTTGCATCAATCTCTTGAGCCTCTGCATCCTTCTCTTAAGCCTTTGCATCACTCTCTTCAGCCTCTGCATCCCTCTCTTAAGCCTCTGCATCACTCTCTTGAGCCTATACATCCCTCTCTTGAGACTCTGCATCCCTCTCTTCAGCCTCTGCATCACTCTCTTAAGCCTCTGCATCCCTCTCTTGAGCCTCTGCATCCCTCTCTTAAGCCTCTGCATCACTCTCTTCAGCCTCTGCATCCTTCTCTTAAGCCTCTGCATCCCTCTCTTGAGCCTCTGCATCCCTCTCCTAAGCCTCTGCAGCACTCTCTTGAGCCTCTTCATCATTCTCTTGAGCCTCTGCATCCCTCTCTTAAGCCTCTGCATCACTCTCTTGAGCCTCTGCATCCCTCTCTTGAACTCCTGCATCCCTCTCATGAGCCTCTGCATCCCTCTCTTGAGCCTTTGCATCACTCTCTTAAGCCTCTTCATCCCTCTCTTGAACCTCTGCATCACTCTCAAGAGCCTCTGCATCCCTCTCTTGTGCCTCTTCATCCTTCTCTTGAGCCTCTGCATCCCGCTCCTGAGCCTCTGCATCCCTCCCTTGAGCCTCTGCATCCCTCTCTTGAGCCTCTGCATCACTCTCGTAAGCCTCTGAATCACTCTCTTGAGTCTTTGCATCACTCTCTTCAGGCCCTGCATCCCTCAAGAGAGTGATGCAGTGGTTAAAGAGAGTAATGCAGAGGCTCAAGAGAGTGATGCAGAGGCTCAAGAGAGTGATGCAGAGGATCAAAAGAGGGAAGCAGAGGCTTAAGAGAGTGATGCAGAGGCTGAAGAGAGTGATGCAGAGGGTCTAGAGAGTGATGCAGAGGCTCAAGAGAGTGATGCAGAGGCTCAGGAGAGTGATGCAGAGGATCAAGAGAGTGATGCAGAGGCTCGAGAGAGTGATTCAGAGGCTTACGAGAGTGATGCAGAGGCTGAAGAGAGTGTTGCAGAGGCTCAAGAGAGGGATGAAGAGGATGAAAAGAGTGATGCAGAGCCTCAAGAGAGGGATGCAGAGGCTCAAGAGAGTGATGCAGAACCTTAAGAGAGTGAGGCAGAGGCTTAGGAGAGGGATGCAGAGGCTCAAGAGAGTAATGCAGAGGCTTAAGAGGGTGATGCAGAGGCCCAAGAGAGTGATGCAGAGGCTTGAGAGAGGGATGCAGGGGCTCAAGAGAGTTATGCAGAGGCTCAAGAGAGTGATTAAGAGGCTTAAGAGAGTGATGCAGAGGTTCAAGAGAGTGATGCAGAGGCTCAAGAGAGTGATGCAGAGATTCAAGAGAGGGATGCAGGGTCTCAAGAGAGGGATGCTGAGGCTCAAGAGAGGGATGCAGAGGTTGAAGAGAGAGATGCAGAGGCTCAAGAGAGGGATGCAGAGGCTGAAGAGAGAGATGCAGAGGCTTAAGAGAATGATGCAGAGGTTCAAGAGAGTGATGCAGAGGCACAAGAGAATGATGTAGAGGCTTATGAGAGGGATTCAGAGGCTCAGGTGAATGATGCAGGGGCTCAAGAGAGTGATGTAGAGGCTTAAGAGAGGGATGCAGAGGCTCAAGAGAGGGATGCAGAGGCTCAAGAGAGGGATGCAGAGGCTCAAGAGAGTGATGCAAAGGCTCAAGAGAGTGATGCAGAGGCTTAAGAGAGGGGATGCTGAGGCTGAAGAGAATGATGTAGAGGCTTAAGAGAGTGATGCAGAGGCTCAACAGAGTGATTCAGATGCATACGAGAGTGATGCAGAGGCATAAGAGAGTGATGCAGAGGCTTAAGAGAGGGATGCAGAGGCTCAAGAGAGGGATGCAGAGTCTCAAGAGAGGGATGCAGAGGATCAAGGGAGTGATGCAGAGGCTAAAGAGAGGGATGCAGAGGCTGAAGAGAATGATGCAGAGGCTTAAGAGAGGGATGCAGAGGCTCAAGAGAGTGATGGAGAGGCTCAAGAGAGGGAAGCAGAGGCTTAAAAGAGTGATGCAGAAGCTGAAGAGAGTGATGCAGAGGCTCTAGAGAGTGATTCATATGCATACGAGAGTGATGCAGAGGCATAAGAGAGTGATGCAGAGGCTTAAGAGAGGGATGCAGAGGCTCAAGAGAGGGATGCAGAGTCTCAAGAGAGGGATGCAGAGGATCAAGGGAGTGATGCAGAGGCTAAAGAGAGGGATGCAGAGGCTGAAGCGAATGATGCAGAGGCTTAAGAGAGGGATGCAGAGGCTCAAGAGAGTGATGGAGAGGCTCAAGAGAGGGAAGCAGAGGCTTAAAAGAGTGATGCAGAAGCTGAAGAGAGTGATGCAGAGGCTCTAGAGAGTGATGCAGAGGCTAAAGAGAATGATGCAGAGGCTCAAGAGGGTGATGCAAAGGATCAAGAGAGTGATGCCGAGGCTCGAGAGAGTGATCCAGAGGTTTACGAGAGTGATGCAGAGAATCAAGAGAGTGATGCAGAGGATCAAGAGAGGGAAGCAGAGGCTTAAGAGAGTGATGCAGAGGCTGAAGAGTGGGATGCAGAGGCCCAAGAGAGGGATGCAGAGTCTCAAGAGAGGGATGCAGAGGCTCAAGCGAGGGATGCAGTGGCAGAAGAGAGAGATGCAGAGGCTCAAGAGAGGGATGCAGAGCCTTAAGAGAGTGATGCAAAGGATCAAGAGAGGGATGCAGAAGCTAAAGAGAGTGATGCAGAGGATCAAGAGAGTGATGTAGAGGCTCATGAGAGTGATGCAGAGGATCAAGAGAGGGAAGCAGAGGCTTAAGAGAATGATGCAGAGGCTGAAGAGAGTGATGCAGAGGCTCTAGAGAGTGAAGCTGAGGCTCAAGAGAGTGATGCAGAGGCCCAAGAGATTGATGCAGAGGATCAAGAGAGTGATGTAGAGGCTCGAAAGAGTGATGTAGAGGCCTCAAGAGAGGGATTCAGAGGCTTAAGAGAGTGATGCAGAGGCTGAAGAGAGTGTTGCAGAGGCTCAAGAGAGGGATGCAGAGGCTCAAGAGAGTGATGCAGAGGCTCAAGAGAGTTATGCAGAGGCTCAAGAGAGTGATGCAGAGGCTTACGAGAGTGATGCAGATGATCAAGAGAGGGATGCAGAGGCTTAAGAGAGTGATGCAGAGGCTGAAGAGAGTGATGCAGAGGCTTATGAGAGGGATGCAGAAGCTCAAGAGAGTGATGCAGAGGCTCAAGAGAATGATGCAGATGCTCAAGAGAGTGATGCAGAGGCTTAAGAGAGGGATGCAAAGGCTCAAGAGAGTAATGCAGAGGCTTAGGAGGGTGATGCAGAGGCTCAAAAGAGTGATGCAGAGGGTTGAGAGAGGGATGCAAGGGCTCACGAGAGTGATGCAGAGGCTCAAGAGAGTGATTCAGAGGCTTAACAGAGTGATGCAGAGGCTTAAGAGAGTGATGCAGAGGCTTAAGAGAGGGATGCAGAGGCTCAAGAGAGGGATGCAGAGGCTTAAGAGAGTGATGCAGAGGCTGAAGAGAGTGATGCAGAGGCTTAAGAGAGGGATGCAGAGGCTCAAGAGAGGGATGCAGAGGCTTAAGAGAGTGATGCAGAGGCTGAAGAGAGTGTTGCAGAGGCATAAGAGAGGGATGCAGAGGCTCAAGAGAGTGATGCAAAGGCTCAAGAGAGTGATGCAGAGACTTAAGAGAGGGATGCAGAGGCTCAAGAGAGGGATGTAGAGGCTCAAGAGAGGGATGCAGGGGCTCAAGAGAGGGATGCAGAGGCTGAAGAGAGAGAAGCAGAGGCTTAAGAGAGTGATGCAGAGGCTAATGAGAGTAATGCAGAGGCTTAAGAGAGGGTTGCAGAGGCTCAAGAGTGGGATGTATAGGCTCAAGAGAGTGATGCAGAGGCTGAAGAGAGTGATGCAGATGCTCAAAAGTGGGATGCAGAAGCTCACGAGTGTGATTCAGAGGCTTAAGAGAGTGATGCCGAGGCATTAGAGAGTGTTGCAGAGGCATAAGAGAGGGATGCAGAGGCTCAAGAGAGCGATGCAGAGGCTCAAGAGAGTGATTCAGAGGCTTAAGAGAGTGATTCCGAGGCATAAGCGAGTGATGCAGAGGCTTAAGAGAGGGATGCCGAGGCTCAAGAGAGGGATGCAGAGGCTCAAGTGAGGGATGCAGAGGCTTAAGAGAGTGATGCAGTGGCTCAAGAGAGGGATGCAGAGGCTTAAGCGAGTGATGTAAAGGTTCAAGAGAGTGATGCAGAAGCTCATAAGAGGGATGCAGGAGGTCAAGTGAGAGATGCAAAGGCTCATGAAAGGGATGCAGAGGCTTAAGAAAGTGATGCAGAGGCTCAAAAGAGGGATACAGAAGCAAAGAGAGTGATGCAAAGGCTGCAAAGAGTGTTGCAGAGGCTTAAGAGAGGGATGGAAAGGCTCGAGAGAGTGATGCAAAAACTCAAGAGAGTGATGCAGAGGCTGAAGAGAGTGTTGCAGAGGTTTAAAAAAAAAAGGATACAGAGGCTCAAGAGAGGGATGCAGAGGCTTAAGGGAGTGATGCAGAGGCTGAAGAGAGTGTTGCAGAGGCATAAGAGAGGGATGCAGAGGCTCAAGAGAGTGATGCAAAGGCTCAAGAGAGTGATGCAGAGGCTTAAGAGATGGATGCAGAGGCTGAAGAGAGAGATCCAGAGGCTTAAGAGAGTGATGCAGAGGTTCAAGAGAGTGATGCAGAGGCACAAGAGAATGATGTACAGGCTTAAGAGAGTGATGCAGAGGCTCAAGAGAGTGATGCAGAGGCTTAAGAGAGAGATGCAGAGGATCAAGAAAGTGATGCAGAGGCTTAAGAGAGGAATGCAGAGGCTGAAGAGAATGATGCAGAGGCTTAAGAGAGGGATGCAGAGGCTCAAGAGAGTGATGGAGAGGCTCAAGAGAGGGAAGCAGAGGCTTAAGAGAGTGGTGCAGAGGCTGAAGAGAGTGATGCAGAGGCTCTAGAGAGTGATGCAGAGGCTAAAGAGAGTGATGCAGAGGCTCAAGAGAGTGATGCAGAGGATGAAGAGAGTGATGCCGAGGCTCTAGAGAGTGATCCAGAGGCTTACGAGAGTGATGCAAAGAATCAAGAGAGTGATGCAGAGGATCAAGAGAGGGAAGCAGAGGCTTAAGACAGTGATGCAGAGGCTGAAGAGTGGGATGCAGAGGCCCAAGAGAGGGATGCAGAGGCTCAAGAGAGGGATGAAGAGGCTCAAGTGAGGGATGCAGTGGCACATGAGAGGGATGCAGAGGCTCTTGGAAGTGATGCAGAGGCTCAAGAGAGGGATGCAGAGCCTTAAGAGAGTTATGCAGAGGCTCAAGAGAGTTATGCAGAGGCTCAAGAGAGTGATGCAGAGGCTTACGAGAGTGATGCAGATGATCAAGAGAGGGATGCAGAGGCTTAAGGGAGTGATGCAGAGGCTGAAGAGAGTGATGCAGAGGCTTAGGAGAGGGATGCAGAAGCTCAATAGAGTGATGCAGAGGCTCAAGAGAGTGATGCAGATGCTCAAGAGAGTGATGCAGAGGCTCAAGAGAGTGATGTAGATGCTCATGAGAGTGATGCAGAGGCTTAAGAGAGGGATGTAGAGGCTCAAGAGAGTAATGCAGAGGCTTAGGAGGGTGATGCAGAGGCTCAAGAGAGTGATGCACAGGGTTGAGAGAGGGATGCAAGGGCTCACGAGAGTGATGCAGAGGCTCAAGAGAGTGATTCAGAGTCCTAACAGAGTGATGCAGAGGCTTAAGAGAGTGATGCAGAGGCTTAAGAGAGGGATGCAGAGGCTCAAGAGAGGGATGCAGAGGCTTAAGAGAAGGATGCAGAGGCTGAAGAGAGTGATGCAGAGGCTTAAGAGAGGGATGCAGAGGCTCAAGAGAGGGATGCAGAGGCTTAAGAGAGTGATGCAGAAGCTGAAGAGAGGGATGCAGAGTCTCAAGAGAGGGATGTATAGGCTCAAGAGAGTGATGCAGAGGCTTAAGAGAGGGATGCAGAGGCTGAAGAGAGTGATGCAGAGGCTTAAGAGAAGGATGCAGAGGCTCAAGAGAGTGATGCAAAGGCTCAAGAGAGTGATGCAGAGGCTTAAGAGAGGGATGCAGAGGCTGAAGAGAGTGATGCAGAGGCTTAAGAGAGGGATGCAGAGGCTCAAGAGAGTGATGCAAAGGCTCAAGAGAGTGATGCAGAGGCTTAAGAGAGGGATGCAGAGTCTCAAGAGAGGGATGTATAGGCTCAAGAGAGTGATGCAGAGGCTGAAGAGAGTGATGCAGATGCTCAAGAGTGGGATGCAGAAGCTCACGAGAGTGATTCAGAGGCTTAAGAGAGTGATGCCGAGGCTTTAGAGAGTGTTGCAGAGGCATAAGAGAGGGATGCAGAGGCTCAAGAGAGTGATGCAAAGGCTCAAGAGAGTGATGCAGAGGCTTAAGAGAGGGATGCAGAGGCTCAAGAGAGGGGTGTAGAGGCTCAAGAGAGGGATGCAGGGGCTCAAGAGAGGGATGCAGAGGCTGAAGAGAGAGAAGCAGAGGCTTAAGAGAGTGATGCAGAGGCTCATGAGAGTGATGCAGAGGCTGAAGAGAGGGATGCAGAGGCCCAAGAGAGGGATGCAGAGGCTCAAGTGAGGGATGCAGTGGCACAAGAGAGGGATGCAAAGGCTCTTGGAAGTGATGCAGGGGCTTAAGAGAGGGATAAGAGAGGGATACACGTAAAACCGTTCTAATCCGACTTTTTCACGTTAATCATGTAGTTTGATATTACGTAAATATATTCATTTTTACCAATATTTCGATACTATTTCATGTAGTATCACGATATGTGATTTGGCCTTCAAATCTCAGAATGTCGCATAATATTGCATTTTAAGCAAGTTTTCTTGCATTTTGTTTCGTACGAAAAATCATCGAATTTAGCAATATTTTGACGTTTATCATCCGCTTTTCCTCCGTGTGATTTAAACAAAATATCATCAAATTAGGCAATATTTTGCCGTTTTTCCACGTTTTTGTGAATTTTCAGTTTATGGGTATTAATTCATTATATATACGATAAAAAGGATGCAAACAAATAATTGATTAGATAATAACCTTAAATACTTCATTTTCAATCATCTGTTTGTTTCTCGTTAAAATATTGTGTAAGATATTGAAAAAGGGAGAAGTTCGGTTTTTATTGCATATATCGACGTTTCAGCCGGATTAGAGCGGTTTTACGTGTACATCTTCCATCGGTACTATAAACGGAAAATCAAGAACATTTTAATTAATGCTGATGAAAACACATTGTTTTTTATCATTTGTATTGAAAACAACATTGTCATATATCTTTTCTTGGATCTAAATAATACGAAACCTCGCTCTATGATTTGAAGTTAAAATCCTCAAATATTGTATAACAGTAACTTTTTCACGTTAATCATGTAATTTGATATTACGTAAATATATTCATTTTTACCAATATTTCGATACTATTTCATGTAGTATCACGATATGTGATTTGGCCTTCAAATCTCAGAATGTCGCATAATATTGCATTTTAAGCAAGTTTTCTTGTATTTTGTTTCGTACGAAAAATCATCGAATTTAGCAATATTTTGACGTTTATCATCCACTTTTCCTCTATGTGATTTAAACAAAATATCATCGAATTAGGCAATATTTTGCCGTTTTTCCACGTTTTTGTGAATTTTCAGTTTATGGGTATTAATTCATTATATATACGATAAAAAGGATGCAAACAAATAATTGATTAGATAATAACCTTAAATACTTTATTTTCAATCATCTGTTTGTTTCTCGTTAAAATACTGTGTAAGATATTGAAAAGGGGAGAAGTTCGGTTTTTATTGCATATATCGACGTTTCAGCCGGATTAGAGCGGTTTTACGTGTACATCTTCCATCGGTAATATAAACGGAAAATCAAAAACATTTTAGTTAATGCTAATGAAAACACATTGTTTTTTATCATTTGTATTGAAAACAACATTGTCATATATCTTTTCTTGGATCTAAATAATACGAAACCTCGCTCTATGATTTGAAGTTAAAATCTTTAAATATTGTATAATAGTGACTTTTTCACGTTAATCATGTAGTTTGATATTACGTAAATATATTCATTTTTACCAATATTTCGATACTATTTCATGTTGTATCACGATATGTGATTTGCCCTTCAAACCTCAGAATGTCGCATAATATTGCATTTTAAGCAAGTTTTCTTGCATTTTGTTTCGTACGAAAAATCATCGAATTTAGCAATATTTTGACGTTTATCATCCGCTTTTCCTCCGTGTGATTTAAACAAAATATCATCGAATTAGGCAATATTTTGCCGTTTTTCCACGTTTTTGTGAATTTTCAGTTTATGGGTATTAATTCATTATATATACGATAAAAAGGATGCAAACAAATAATTGATTAGATAATAACCTTAAATACTTCATTTTCAATCATCTGTTTGTTTCTCGTTAAAATATTGTGTAAGATATTGAAAAAGGGAGAAGTTCGGTTTTTATTGCATATATCGACGTTTCAGCCGGATTAGAGCGGTTTTACGTGTACATCTTCCATCGGTACTATAAACGGAAAATCAAGAACATTTTAATTAATGCTGATGAAAACACATTGTTTTTTATCATTTGTATTGAAAACAACATTGTCATATATCTTTTCTTGGATCTAAATAATACGAAACCTCGCTCTATGATTTGAAGTTAAAATCCTCAAATATTGTATAACAGTAACTTTTTCACGTTAATCATGTAATTTGATATTACGTAAATATATTCATTTTTACCAATATTTCGATACTATTTCATGTAGTATCACGATATGTGATTTGGCCTTCAAATCTCAGAATGTCGCATAATATTGCATTTTAAGCAAGTTTTCTTGTATTTTGTTTCGTACGAAAAATCATCGAATTTAGCAATATTTTGACGTTTATCATCCACTTTTCCTCTATGTGATTTAAACAAAATATCATCGAATTAGGCAATATTTTGCCGTTTTTCCACGTTTTTGTGAATTTTCATTTTATGGGTTTAATTTATTATATATACGATAAAAATGATGCAAACACATAATTGATTAGATAATAACCTTAAATACTTCATTTTCAATCAACTATTTGTTTCTCGTTATAATACTGAGTAAGATATTGAAAAGGGGAGAAGTTCTGTTTTTATTGCATATATCGACGTTTCAGCAGGATTAGAGCTGTTTTACGTGTACATTTTCCATAGGTAATATAAACAGAAAATCAGGAACATTTTAGTTAATGCTATTGAAAACACATTGATTTTTATCTTTTGAATTGGAAACAACATTGTCATGTCTTTTCTTGGATCTAAATAATACGAAACCTCGCTCTATGATTTGAAGTTAAAATCCTCATATAAATGGTAAAATAGTGACTTTTTTCATGTAGTGTGATTTTACGTAAATATATACGTTTTTACCAATATTTCGATACTATTTCATGTACTATCACGATATGTGATTTGGGCTTCATATCTCAGAATTTCGCATAATATTGCATTTTAAGCAAGTTTTCTTGCATTTTCTTTCGTACGAAAAATCATCGAATTTAGCAATATTTTGACGTTTATCATCTCCTTTTCCTTTATGTCATTTAAACAAAATATCATCGAATTAGGCAATATTTTGCCGTTTTTCCACGCTTTTGTGAATTTTCAGTCTATGGATATTAATTCATTATATATACGATAAAAAGGATGCAAACACATAATTGATTAGATAATAACCTTAAATACTTCATTTTCAATCATCTATTTGTTTCTCGTTAAAATACTGTGTAAGATATTGAAAAGGGGATAAGTTCGGTTTTTATTGCATATATCGACGTTTCAGCCGGATTAGAGCGGTTTTACGTGTACATCTTCCATCGGTAATATAAACGGAAAATCAAAAACATTTTAGTTAATGCTAATGAAAAAACATTGTTTTTTATCATTTGTATTGAAAACAACATTGTCATATATCTTTTCTTGGATCTAAATAATACGAAACCTCGCTCTATGATTTGAAGTTAAAATCTTTAAATATTGTATAATAGTGACTTTTTCACGTTAATCATGTAGTTTGATATTACGTATATATATTCATTTTTACCAATATTTCGATACTATTTCATGTAGTATCACGATATGTGATTTGGCCTTCAAATCTCAGAATGTCGCATAATATTGCATTTTAAGCAAGTTTTCTTGCATTTTGTTTCGTACGAAAAATCATCGAATTTAGCAATATTTTGACGTTTATCATCCGCTTTTCCTCCGTGTGATTTAAACAAAATATCATCGAATTAGGCAATATTTTGCCGTTTTTCCACGTTTTTGTGAATTTTCAGTTTATGGGTATTAATTCATTATATATACGATAAAAAGGATGCAAACAAATAATTGATTAGATAATAACCTTAAATACTTCATTTTCAATCATCTGTTTGTTTCTCGTTAAAATATTGTGTAAGATATTGAAAAAGGGAGAAGTTCGGTTTTTATTGCATGTATCGACGTTTCAGCCGGATTAGAGCGGTTTTACGTGTACATCTTCCATCGGTACTATAAACGGAAAATCAAGAACATTTTAATTAATGCTGATGAAAACACATTGTTTTTTATCATTTGTATTGAAAACAACATTGTCATATATCTTTTCTTGGATCTAAATAATACGAAACCTCGCTCTATGATTTGAAGTTAAAATCCTCAAATATTGTATAACAGTAACTTTTTCACGTTAATCATGTAATTTGATATTACGTAAATATATTCATTTTTACCAATATTTCGATACTATTTCATGTAGTATCACGATATGTGATTTGGCCTTCAAATCTCAGAATGTCGCATAATATTGCATTTTAAGCAAGTTTTCTTGTATTTTGTTTCGTACGAAAAATCATCGAATTTAGCAATATTTTGACGTTTATCATCCACTTTTCCTCTATGTGATTTAAACAAAATATCATCGAATTAGGCAATATTTTGCCGTTTTTCCACGTTTTTGTGAATTTTCATTTTATGGGTTTAATTTATTATATATACGATAAAAATGATGCAAACACATAATTGATTAGATAATAACCTTAAATACTTCATTTTCAATCAACTATTTGTTTCTCGTTATAATACTGAGTAAGATATTGAAAAGGGGAGAAGTTCTGTTTTTATTGCATATATCGACGTTTCAGCAGGATTAGAGCTGTTTTACGTGTACATTTTCCATAGGTAATATAAACAGAAAATCAGGAACATTTTAGTTAATGCTATTGAAAACACATTGATTTTTATCTTTTGAATTGGAAACAACATTGTCATGTCTTTTCTTGGATCTAAATAATACGAAACCTCGCTCTATGATTTGAAGTTAAAATCCTCATATATATGGTAAAATAGTGACTTTTTTCATGTAGTGTGATTTTACGTAAATATATACGTTTTTACCAATATTTCGATACTATTTCATGTAGTATCACGATATGTGATTTGGGCTTCATATCTCAGAATTTCGCATAATATTGCATTTTAAGAAAGTTTTCTTGCATTTTCTTTCGTACGAAAAATCATCGAATTTAGCAATATTTTGACGTTTATCATCTCCTTTTCCTTTATGTCATTTAAACAAAATATCATCGAATTAGGCAATATTTTGCCGTTTTTCCACGCTTTTGTGAATTTTCAGTCTATGGATATTAATTCATTATATATACGATAAAAAGGATGCAAACACATAATTGATTAGATAATAACCTTAAATACTTCATTTTCAATCATCTATTTGTTTCTCGTTAAAATACTGTGTAAGATATTGAAAAGGGGATAAGTTCGGTTTTTATTGCATATATCGACGTTTCAGCCGGATTAGAGCGGTTTTACGTGTACATCTTCCATCGGTAATATAAACGGAAAATCAAAAACATTTTAGTTAATGCTAATGAAAACACATTGTTTTTTATCATTTGTATTGAAAACAACATTGTCATATATCTTTTCTTGGATCTAAATAATACGAAACCTCGCTCTATGATTTGAAGTTAAAATCTTTAAATATTGTATAATAGTGACTTTTTCACGTTAATCATGTAGTTTGATATTACGTAAATATATTCATTTTTACCAATTTTTCGATACTATTTCATGTAGTATCACGATATGTGATTTGGCCTTCAAATCTCAGAATGTCGCATAATATTGCATTTTAAGCAAGTTTTCTTGCATTTTGTTTCGTACGAAAAATCATCGAATTTAGCAATATTTTGACGTTTATCATCCGCTTTTCCTCCGTGTGATTTAAACAAAATATCATCGAATTAGGCAATATTTTGCCGTTTTTCCACGTTTTTGTGAATTTTCAGTTTATGGGTATTAATTCATTATATATACGATAAAAAGGATGCAAACATATAATTGATTAGATAATAACCTTAAATACTTCATTTTCAATCATCTGTTTGTTTCTCGTTAAAATATTGTGTAAGATATTGAAAAAGGGAGAAGTTCGGTTTTTATTGCATATATCGACGTTTCAGCCGGATTAGAGCGGTTTTACGTGTACATCTTCCATCGGTACTATAAACGGAAAATCAAGAACATTTTAATTAATGCTGATGAAAACACATTGTTTTTTATCATTTGTATTGAAAACAACATTGTCATATATCTTTTCTTGGATAAAAATAATACGAAACCTCGCTCTATGATTTGAAGTTAAAATCCTCAAATATTGTATAACAGTAACTTTTTCACGTTAATCATGTAATTTGATATTACGTAAATATATTCATTTTTACCAATATTTCGATACTATTTCATGTAGTATCACGATATGTGATTTGTCCTTCAAATCTCAGAATGTCGCATAATATTGCATTTTAAGCAAGTTTTCTTGTATTTTGTTTCGTACGAAAAATCATCGAATTTAGCAATATTTTGACGTTTATCATCCACTTTTCCTCTATGTGATTTAAACAAAATATCATCGAATTAGGCAATATTTTGCCGTTTTTCCACGTTTTTGTGAATTTTCATTTTATGGGTTTAATTTATTATATATACGATAAAAATGATGCAAACACATAATTGATTAGATAATAACCTTAAATACTTCATTTTCAATCAACTATTTGTTTCTCGTTATAATACTGAGTAAGATATTGAAAAGGGGAGAAGTTCTGTTTTTATTGCATATATCGACGTTTCAGCAGGATTAGAGCTGTTTTACGTGTACATTTTCCATAGGTAATATAAACAGAAAATCAGGAACATTTTAGTTAATGCTATTGAAAACACATTGATTTTTATCTTTTGAATTGGAAACAACATTGTCATGTCTTTTCTTGGATCTAAATAATACGAAACCTCGCTCTATGATTTGAAGTTAAAATCCTCATATAAATGGTAAAATAGTGACTTTTTTCATGTAGTGTGATTTTACGTAAATATATACGTTTTTACCAATATTTCGATACTATTTCATGTAGTATCACGATATGTGATTTGGGCTTCATATCTCAGAATTTCGCATAATATTGCATTTTAAGCAAGTTTTCTTGCATTTTCTTTCGTACGAAAAATCATCGAATTTAGCAATATTTTGACGTTTATCATCTCCTTTTCCTTTATGTCATTTAAACAAAATATCATCGAATTAGGCAATATTTTGCCGTTTTTCCACGCTTTTGTGAACTTTCAGTCTATGGATATTAATTCATTATATATACGATAAAAAGGATGCAAACACATAATTGATTAGATAATAACCTTAAATACTTCATTTTCAATCATCTATTTGTTTCTCGTTAAAATACTGTGTAAGATATTGAAAAGGGGATAAGTTCGGTTTTTATTGCATATATCGACGTTTCAGCCGGATTAGAGCGGTTTTACGTGTACATCTTCCATCGGTAATATAAACGGAAAATCAAAAACATTTTAGTTAATGCTAATGAAAACACATTGTTTTTTATCATTTGTATTGAAAACAACATTGTCATATATCTTTTCTTGGATCTAAATAATACGAAACCTCGCTTTATGATTTGAAGTTAAAATCTTTAAATATTGTATAATAGTGACTTTTTCACGTTAAATCATGTAGTTTGATATTACGTAAATATATTCATTTTTACCAATATTTCGATACTATTTCATGTAGTATCACGATATGTGATTTGGCCTTCAAATCTCAGAATGTCGCATAATATTGCATTTTAAGCAAGTTTTCTTGCATTTTGTTTCGTACGAAAAATCATCGAATTTAGCAATATTTTGACGTTTATCATCCGCTTTTCCTCCGTGTGATTTAAACAAAATATCATCGAATTAGGCAATATTTTGCCGTTTTTCCACGTTTTTGTGAATTTTCAGTTTATGGGTATTAATTCATTATATATACGATAAAAAGGATGCAAACAAATAATTGATTAGATAATAACCTTAAATACTTCATTTTCAATCATCTGTTTGTTTCTCGTTAAAATATTGTGTAAGATATTGAAAAAGGGAGAAGTTCGGTTTTTATTGCATATATCGACGTTTCAGCCGGATTAGAGCGGTTTTACGTGTACATCTTCCATCGGTACTATAAACGGAAAATCAAGAACATTTTAATTAATGCTGATGAAAACACATTGTTTTTTATCATTTGTATTGAAAACAACATTGTCATATATCTTTTCTTGGATCTAAATAATACGAAACCTCGCTCTATGATTTGAAGTTAAAATCCTCAAATATTGTATAACAGTAACTTTTTCACGTTAATCATGTAATTTGATATTACGTAAATATATTCATTTTTACCAATATTTCGATACTATTTCATGTAGTATCACGATATGTGATTTGGCCTTCAAATCTCAGAATGTCGCATAATATTGCATTTTAAGCAAGTTTTCTTGTATTTTGTTTCGTACGAAAAATCATCGAATTTAGCAATATTTTGACGTTTATCATCCACTTTTCCTCTATGTGATTTAAACAAAATATCATCGAATTAGGCAATATTTTGCCGTTTTTCCACGTTTTTGTGAATTTTCATTTTATGGGTTTAATTTATTATATATACGATAAAAATGATGCAAACACATAATTGATTAGATAATAACCTTAAATACTTCATTTTCAATCAACTATTTGTTTCTCGTTATAATACTGAGTAAGATATTGAAAAGGGGAGAAGTTCTGTTTTTATTGCATATATCGACGTTTCAGCAGGATTAGAGCTGTTTTACGTGTACATTTTCCATAGGTAATATAAACAGAAAATCAGGAACATTTTAGTTAATGCTATTGAAAACACATTGATTTTTATCTTTTGAATTGGAAACAACATTGTCATGTCTTTTCTTGGATCTAAATAATACGAAACCTCGCTCTATGATTTGAAGTTAAAATCCTCATATAAATGGTAAAATAGTGACTTTTTTCATGTAGTGTGATTTTACGTAAATATATACGTTTTTACCAATATTTCGATACTATTTCATGTAGTATCACGATATGTGATTTGGGCTTCATATCTCAGAATTTCGCATAATATTGCATTTTAAGCAAGTTTTCTTGCATTTTCTTTCGTACGAAAAATCATCGAATTTAGCAATATTTTGACGTTTATCATCTCCTTTTCCTTTATGTCATTTAAACAAAATATCATCGAATTAGGCAACATTTTGCCGTTTTTCCACGCTTTTGTGAACTTTCAGTCTATGGATATTAATTCATTATATATACGATAAAAAGGATGCAAACACATAATTGATTAGATAATAACCTTAAATACTTCATTTTCAATCATCTATTTGTTTCTCGTTAAAATACTGTGTAAGATATTGAAAAGGGGATAAGTTCGGTTTTTATTGCATATATCGACGTTTCAGCCGGATTAGAGCGGTTTTACGTGTACATCTTCCATCGGTAATATAAACGGAAAATCAAAAACATTTTAGTTAATGCTAATGAAAACACATTGTTTTTTATCATTTGTATTGAAAACAACATTGTCATATATCTTTTCTTGGATCTAAATAATACGAAACCTCGCTTTATGATTTGAAGTTAAAATCTTTAAATATTGTATAATAGTGACTTTTTCACGTTAAATCATGTAGTTTGATATTACGTAAATATATTCATTTTTACCAATATTTCGATACTATTTCATGTAGTATCACGATATGTGATTTGGCCTTCAAATCTCAGAATGTCGCATAATATTGCATTTTAAGCAAGTTTTCTTGCATTTTGTTTCGTACGAAAAATCATCGAATTTAGCAATATTTTGACGTTTATCATCCGCTTTTCCTCCGTGTGATTTAAACAAAATATCATCGAATTAGGCAATATTTTGCCGTTTTTCCACGTTTTTGTGAATTTTCAGTTTATGGGTATTAATTCATTATATATACGATAAAAAGGATGCAAACAAATAATTGATTAGATAATAACCTTAAATACTTCATTTTCAATCATCTGTTTGTTTCTCGTTAAAATATTGTGTAAGATATTGAAAAAGGGAGAAGTTCGGTTTTTATTGCATATATCGACGTTTCAGCCGGATTAGAGCGGTTTTACGTGTACATCTTCCATCGGTACTATAAACGGAAAATCAAGAACATTTTAATTAATGCTGATGAAAACACATTGTTTTTTATCATTTGTATTGAAAACAACATTGTCATATATCTTTTCTTGGATCTAAATAATACGAAACCTCGCTCTATGATTTGAAGTTAAAATCCTCAAATATTGTATAACAGTAACTTTTTCACGTTAATCATGTAATTTGATATTACGTAAATATATTCATTTTTACCAATATTTCGATACTATTTCATGTAGTATCACGATATGTGATTTGGCCTTCAAATCTCAGAATGTCGCATAATATTGCATTTTAAGCAAGTTTTCTTGTATTTTGTTTCGTACGAAAAATCATCGAATTTAGCAATATTTTGACGTTTATCATCCACTTTTCCTCTATGTGATTTAAACAAAATATCATCGAATTAGGCAATATTTTGCCGTTTTTCCACGTTTTTGTGAATTTTCATTTTATGGGTTTAATTTATTATATATACGATAAAAATGATGCAAACACATAATTGATTAGATAATAACCTTAAATACTTCATTTTCAATCAACTATTTGTTTCTCGTTATAATACTGAGTAAGATATTGAAAAGGGGAGAAGTTCTGTTTTTATTGCATATATCGACGTTTCAGCAGGATTAGAGCTGTTTTACGTGTACATTTTCCATAGGTAATATAAACAGAAAATCAGGAACATTTTAGTTAATGCTATTGAAAACACATTGATTTTTATCTTTTGAATTGGAAACAACATTGTCATGTCTTTTCTTGGATCTAAATAATACGAAACCTCGCTCTATGATTTGAAGTTAAAATCCTCATATAAATGGTAAAATAGTGACTTTTTTCATGTAGTGTGATTTTACGTAAATATATACGTTTTTACCAATATTTCGATACTATTTCATGTAGTATCACGATATGTGATTTGGGCTTCATATCTCAGAATTTCGCATAATATTGCATTTTAAGCAAGTTTTCTTGCATTTTCTTTCGTACGAAAAATCATCGAATTTAGCAATATTTTGACGTTTATCATCTCCTTTTCCTTTATGTCATTTAAACAAAATATCATCGAATTAGGCAATATTTTGCCGTTTTTCCACGCTTTTGTGAACTTTCAGTCTATGGATATTAATTCATTATATATACGATAAAAAGGATGCAAACACATAATTGATTAGATAATAACCTTAAATACTTCATTTTCAATCATCTATTTGTTTCTCGTTAAAATACTGTGTAAGATATTGAAAAGGGGATAAGTTCGGTTTTTATTGCATATATCGACGTTTCATGCCGGATTAGAGCGGTTTTACGTGTACATCTTCCATCGGTAATATAAACGGAAAATCAAAAACATTTTAGTTAATGCTAATGAAAACACATCTGGAAAACTCTGGAAAACTCTCTGGAAAAACCCTCTGGAAAACTCTCTCGAGAGGGATGCAGAGGCTCAAGAGAGGGATGCAGGAGCTCAAAAGAAAGATGCAGAGGCTCAAGAGTGTGATGCAGAGGTTCAAGAGAGGGATTTAGAGGCTCAAGAGAGTGATGCAGAGGCTTAAGAGAGTGATGCAGACGCTTAAGAGAGGGATGCAGAGGCTAAAGCGAGGGATGCAGAGGCAAAAGAGAGGGATGCAGAGGCTCAAGAGAGGGATGCAGAGGCTCAAGTGAGGGATGCAGAGGCACAAAAGAGGGATGCAGAGGCTGAAGAGAGGGATGCAGAGGCTTAAGAGAGTGTTGCAGAGGCATAAGAGAAGGATGCAGAGGCTCAAGAGAGTGATGCAAAGGCTCAAGAGAGGGATGTAGAGGCTCAAGAGAGCTATGCAGGGGCTCAAGAGAGGGATGTAGAGGCTCAAGAGAGGAATGCAGGGGCTCAAGAGAGAGATGCAGAGGCTCAAGAGAGGGATGCAGAGGCTCAAGAGAGAGATGCAGAGGCTTAAGAGAGTGATGCAGAGGCTCATGGGAGTGATGCAAAGGCTTAAGAGAGGGATGCAGAGGCTCAAAAGAGGGATGTATAGGCTCAAGAGAGGGATGCAGAGGCTGAAGAATGATGCAGATGCTCAAGAGTGGGATGCAGAAGCTCAAGAGAGTGATTCAGAGGCTTAAGAGAGTGTTGCAGAGGCTTAAGAGAGGGATGCAGAGGCTCAAGAGAGGGATGCAGAAGCTCACGAGAGTGATTCAGAGGCTTAAGAGAGTGATGCCGAGGCTTTAGAGAGTGATGCAGAGGATTAAGAGAGGGATGCAGAGGCTCAAGAGAGGGATGCAGAGGCTCAAGTGAGGGATGCAGAGGCTTAAGAGAGTGATGCAGTGGCTCAAGAGAGGGATGCTGAGGCTTAAGCGAGTGATGCAAAGGTTCAAGAGAGAGATGCAGAGGCTCATAGGAGGGATGCAGGAGGTCAAGTGAGAGATGCAAAGGCTCATGAAAGGGATGCAGAGGCTTAAGAAAGTGATGCAGAGGCTCAATAGAGGGATGCAGGGGCTCAAGAGTGTGATAGAGAGGCTCAAGAGAGTGATGCAGAGGCTCAACAGAGTGATTCAGATGCTTACGAGAGTGATGCAGAGGCTTAAGAGAGTGATGCAGAGGCTTAAGAGAGGAATGCAGAAGATCAAGAGAGGGATGTAGTGGCTCAAGAGAGGGATGCAGAGCATGAAGAAAGAGATTCAGAGGCTCAAGAGAGGGATGCAGAGGCTGAAGAGAGAGAGATGCAGAGGCTTAAGAGAGTGATGCAGAGGCACAAGAGAATGATGTAGAAGCTTAAGAGAGGGATGCAGAAGTTCAAGAGAATGATGCAGGGGCTCAAGAGATTGATGCAGAGGCTTAAGAGAGAGATGCAGAGGATCAAGAGAAGGATGCAGAGGCTTAAGAGAATGATGCAGAGGCTGCAAAGATTGTTGCAGAGGCTTAAGAGAGGGATGCAGAGGCTCAAGAGAGTGATGCAAAGGCTCAAGAGAGTGATGCAGAGGCTGAAGAGAGTGTTGCAGAGGCTTAAAAAAAGGATGCAGAGCCTCAAGAGGGGGATGCAGAGGCTTAGGAGAGTGATGCAGAGGCTGAAGAGAGTGTTGCAGAGGCATAAAAGAGGGATGCAGAGGCTCAAGAGAGTGATGCAAAGGCTCAAGAGAGTGATGCAGAGGCTTAAGAGATGGATGCAGAGGCTCAAGAGTGGGATGTAGAGGCTCAAGAGAGTGATCCAGAGGCTCAGGAGAGGGATGCAGAGGCAGAAGAGAGAGATCCAGAGGCTTAAGAGAGTGATGCAGAGGTTCAGGAGAGTGTTACAGAGGCACAAGAGAATGATGAAGAGGCTTAAGAGAGTGATGCAGAGGCTCAAGAGAGTGATGCAGAGGCTTAAGAGAGGGATGCAGATGATCAAGAAAGTAATGCAGAGGCTTAAGAGAGGAATGCAGAGGCTGAAGAGAATGATGCAGTCTTAAGAGAGGGCTGCAAAGGCTGAAGAGAATGATGCAAAGGCTTAAAAGAGGGATGCAGAGGCTCAAGAGAGTGATGGAGAGGCTCAAGAGAGTGATGCAGAGGCTCACCAGAATGATTCAGAGTCTTACGAGAGTGATGCAGAGGCTTAAGAGAGTGATACAGAGGCTTAAGAGAGGGATGCAGAGGCTCAAGAGAGGGATGCAGAGGCTCAAGAGAGGGATGCAGAGGCTCAAGAGAGGGATGCAGAAGCTCAAGTGAGGGAAGCAGATTCACAAGAGAGGGATGCAGAGGCTCTTGAGGGTGACACAGAGGTTGAAGAGAGGGATGCAGAGGCTTAAGAAAGTGATGCAGAGGCTGAAGAGAGGGATGCAGGGGATCATGAGAGTGATGCAGAGGCTCAAGAGAGTGATTCAGAGGCTTACGAGAGTGATGCAGAGGATTAAGAGAGTGATGCAGAAGCTCATGAGAGTGATGCAGAGGATCAAGAGAGGGAAGCAGAGGCTTAGGAGAGTGATGCAGACGCTGAAGAAAGTGATGCAGTGGCTCTAGAGAGTGATGCAGAGGCTCAAGAGAGTGATGCAGAGGCTCAAGAGAGTGATGCAGAGGAACCAGAGAGTGATGCAGAGGCTCAAGAGAGTGATTCAGAGGCTTACGAAAGTGATGCAGAGATTCAAGTGAGGGATGCAGTGGCACAAGAGAGGGATGCAAAGGCTCTTGGAAGTGATGCAGGGGCTCAAGAGAGTGATGCAGAGGCCCAAGAGAGGGATGCAGAGGCTCAAGAGAGGGATGCAGAGGCCCAAGAGAGGGATGCAGAGGCTCAAGTGAGGGATGCAGTGGCACAAGAGAGGGATGCAAAGGCTCTTGGAAGTGATGCAGGGGCTCAAGAGAGGGATAAGAGGGATACACGTAAAACCGTTCTAATCCGGCTGAAACGTCGATATATTCAATAAAAACAGAACGTCTTCTTTTAAGCCTTTGCATCACTCGCTTAAGCCTCTGCATCCCTCTTTTAAGCCTTTGCATCACTCGCTTAAGCCTCTGCATCACTCTCCTAAGCCTCTGCCTCACTCTCTTAAGCCTCAGCATCACTCTCTTGAGCCTCATCCCTCTCTTGAGCCACTGCATCACTCTCTTAATCCTCTGCATCCCTCACTTGAGCCTCTGCATCCCTCTCTTGAGCCTCAGCATCCCTCTCTTAAGCCTCTGAATCACTCTCTTGAGAATCTGCATCGCTCTCTAGAGCCTCTGCATCCCTCTCTTATGCCTCTGCAACACTCTCTAAAGCCTCGGCATCACTCTCTTAAGCCTCTGAATCACTCTCGTGAGCTTCTGCATCCCACTCTTGAGCATCTGCATCACTCTCCTGAGCCTATACATCCCTCTCTTGAGACTCTGCATCCCTCTCTTAAGCCTCTGCATCACTCTCATGAGCCTCTCCATCACTCTCTTAAGCCTCTGCTTCTCTCTCTTCAGCTTCTGCATCCCTCTCTTGAGCCCCTGCATCCCTCTCTTGAGCCTCTACATCCCTCTCTTGAGCCTCTGCATCCCTCTCTTAAGCCTCTGCATCACTCTCTTGAGCCTTTGCATCACTCTCTTGAGCCTCTGCATCCCTCTCTTATGCCTCTGCAACACTCTCTAAAGCCTCGGCATCACTCTCTTAAGCCTCTGAATCACTCTCGTGAGCTTCTGCATCCCACTCTTGAGCATCTGCATCACTCTCTTCAGCCTCTGCATCACTCTCTTGAGCCTATACATCCCTCTCTTGAGACTCTGCATCCCTCTCTTAAGCCTCTGCATCACTCTCTTGAGCCTTTGTATCACTCTCTTGAGCCTCTGCATCCCTCTCTTAAGCCTCTGCATCACTCTCTTCAGCCTCTGCATCCCTCTCTTAAGCCTCTGCATCACTCTCTTCAGCCTCTGCATCCCTCTCTTAAGCCTCTGCATCACTCTCTTAAGCCTCTGCATCACTCTGTTAAGCCTCTGAATCACTCTCTTGAGCCTCTGCATCACTCTCGTGAGCCCTTGCATCCCTCTCTCAACCCTCTGCATCACTCTCTTGAGCCTCTGCATCACCCTCCTAAGCCTCTGCATTACTCTCTTGAGCCTCTGCATCCCTCTCTTAAGCCTCTGCATCACTCTCTTGAGCATCTGCATCACTCTCTTGAGCCTCTGCATCACTCTCTTGAGCTTCTGCATCCCTCTCCTAAGCCTCTGCATCACTCTCTTCAGCCTCTGCATCACTCTCTTAAGCCTCTGCATCCCTCTCTTGATCATCTGCATCACTCTCGTAAGCCTCTGCATCACTCTCTTGAGCCTCTGCATAACTCTCTTGAGCATCTGCATCACTCTCTTGAGCCTCTGCATCCCTCTCTTGAGCCTCTGCAACACTCTCTTCAGCCTCTGCATCACTCTCTTAAGCCTCTGAATCCCTCTCTTGATGCCTCTGCATTACTCTTTCGAGCCTCTACATCACTCTCTTGATCCTCTGCATCAATCTCTTGGGCCTCTGCATCACTCTCTTGAGCCTCTGCATCACTCTCTAGAGCCTCTGCATCACTCTCTTAAGCCTCTGCTTCCCTCTCTTGATCCTCTGCATCACTCTCTTGAGCCTCTACATCACTCTCTTGATCCTCTGCATCACTCTCTTTAGCCTCTGCATCCCTCTCTTGATCCTTTGCATCACTCTCTTAAGGCTCTGCATCCCTCACTTGAGCCTCTGCATCACTTCCAAGAGCCTCTGCATCCCTCTCATGTGCCACTGCATCCCTCACTTGAGCCTCTGCATCCCTCTCTAGAGCCTCTCTCCAGAGAGGGATGCAGAGGCTCCAGAGAGTGATGCAGAGGCTGAAGAGAGAGAGAGATGCAGAGGCTTAAGAGAGTGATGTAGGGGCTCAAGAGTGTGATGCAGAGGCTCAAGAAAATGATGCAGAGGCTCAAGAGAGTGATGCAGAGGATCAAGGGAGGGATGCAGAGGCTAAAGAGAGTGATGCAGAGGCTGAAGCAGGTGATGTAGAGGCTCAAGAGAGTGATGTAGAGGCTCTGGAGAGTGATGCAGAGGATCAAGAGAGTGATGCAGAGGCTCAAGAGAGTGATGCAGAGTCTGCATCCCTTTTTTGAGCCTCTGCATCCCTTTCTTGAGCCTTTGCATCACTCTCTTGAACTCCTTCATCCCTCTCATGAGCCTCTGCATACATCTCTTGAGCCTTTGCATCACTCTCCTAAACCTCTGCATCCCTCGCATGAGCCTCTGCGTCACTCTCAAGAGCCTCTGCATCCCTCTCTTGTGCCTCTGCATCACTCACTTTAGCCTCTGCATCACTCTCTTGGGCCTCTGCATAACACTCTTGAGTGTTTACATCACTCTCTTGAGCCTCTGCATCCCTCTCTTAAGCCTTTGCATCACTCTCTTAAGCCTCTGAATCCCTCTCCTGAGCCTCTGAATCTCTCTCTTGAGCCTCTGCATCACTCGCTCGAACCTCTGCATCACTCTCTTGAACCTCTGCATCACTCTCTTGAGCCTCTTCATCACTCTCTTAATCCTCTGCATCACTCTCTAGAGCCTCTGCATCTCTCTCTTCAGCCTCTGCATCTCTCTCTTAAGCCTCTGCTTCCCTATCTTGATCCTTTGCATCACTCTCTTGATCCTGTGCATCACTCTCTTAAGCCTCTGCTTCCCTCTCTTGATCCTCTGCATCACTCTCTTGAGCCTCTGCATCACTCTCTTGATCCTCTGCATCACTCTCTAGAGCCTCTGTAATACTCTCGTGAGCCTCTGCACCACTCTCTTGAACCTCTGCATCATTCTCTTGAGCCTCTGCATCCCTCTCTTAAGCCTCTACATCATTCTCTTGAGCCTCTGCATCACTCACTTGAGCCTCTGCATCCCTCTCTTGAGCAAAATATTGCTGAATTCGATGATTTTTAGTACGACCCAAAATGCAAGAAAACTTGCTAAAATGCAATATTATGCGTAAATCTGAGATTTGAAAGCCAAAGCACATATTGTGATACTACATGAAAACGTATCGAAATATTGGTAAAAATGAATATATTTACGTAATATCAAACTACATGAAAAACGTGAAAAAAGTCATTATTATACCAAATTTGAGGATTTTAACTTCGAATCATAGAGCGACGTTTGGTATTTTTTAGACCCTAGAAAAAACGTATAAATATGTTGCTTCCAATACAAATGATACAAATCAATGTGTTTTCATTAAAATTAACTAAAATGTTCCTGATTTTCGGTTTATATTACCGATGGAAGATGTACACGTAAAACCGTTCTAATCCGGCTGAAACGTCGATATATGCAATAAAAACAGAACTTCTCCCCTTTTCAATATCTTACTCAGTATTTTAACGAGAAACAAATAGGTGATTGAAAATGAAGTATTTAAGGTTATTTTCTGATCAATTATGTGTTTGCATAATTTTTATCGTATATTTAATGAATTAATAACAATAAACTGAAAATTAACAAAAACGTAGAAAAACGGCAAAATATTGCATAATTCGATGATATTTTGTTTACATCACATAAAGGAAAAGAGAATGATAAAGGTCAAAATATTGCTAAATTCGATAATTTTTAGTACAAAACAAAATGCAAGAAAACTTGCTTAAAAATGCAAAATTTGCGAAATTCTGAGATTTGAAGGCCAAATCACATATCGTGAGAAAACATGAAGTATTATCGAAATATTGGAAAAAAAGAATATATATACGTAAAATCACACTACATGAATAACGTGAAAAAGTCACTATATTACCATATTTGAGGATTTTAACTTCAAATCATAGAGCGATGTTTCGTATTATTTAGATCCAAGAAAAGACATATGACAATGTTGTTTCAAATACAAATTATAAAAATCAATGTGTTTTCATTAGAATTACCTAAAATGTTTCAGATTTTCCTTTTATATTACCGATGTAAGATGTACACATAAAACCGCTCTAATCCGGCTGGAACGTCGATATATGCAATAAAAACAGAACTTCTCCCCTTTCCAATATCTTACTCAGTATCTTACTCGAGAAACAAATAGATGATTGAAAATGAAGTATTTAAGGTTATTTTCTGATCAATTATGTGTTTGCATAATTTTTATCGTATATTTAATGAATTAATAACAATAAACTGCAAATTCACAAAAACGTGGAAAAACGGCCTAATTCGATGATATTTTGTTTAAATCACATAAAGGAAAAGAGAATGATAAAGGTCAAAATATTGCTAAATTCGATGATTTTTAGTACAAAACAAAATGCAAGAAAACTTGCTTAAAGATGCAAAATTTGCGAAATTCTGAGATTTGAAGGCCAAATCACATATCGTGAGAAAACATAAAGTAGTATCGAAATATTAGTAAAAAAGAATATATATACGTAAAATCACACTACATGAATAACGTGGAAAAAGTCACTATATTACCATATTTGAGGATTTTAACTTCAAATCGGATAGCGAGGTTTCGATTTATTTAGATCCAAGAAAAGACATATGACAATGTTGTTTCAAATACAAATGATAAAAATCAATGTTTTCATTAGAATTAACTAAAATGTTACTGATTTTCCGTTTATATTACCGATGGAAGATGTACAAATAAAACCGCTCTAATCCGGCTGATATGTCGATATATGCAATAAAAACAGAACTTCTCCCCTTTCCAACATCTTACTTAGTATTTTAACGAGAAACAAATAGTTGATTGAAATTGAAGTGTTTAAGGTTAATTTCTAATCAATTATGTGTTTGCATAATTTTTATCGTATATTTAATGAATTAATAGCAATAAACTGAAAATTAACAAAAACGTGGAAAAACAGGAAAATATTGCCTAATTCGATGATATTTTGTTACATGACATAAAGGAAAAGGGGATGATAAACGTCAAAATATTGCTGAATTCGATGATTTTTATTACGAAACAAAATGCAAGAAAACTTGCTTAAAATGCAATATTATGCGAAAATCTGAGATATGAAGGCCAAAGCACGTATCGTGATACTACATGAAATAGTATCGAAATATTGGTAAAAATGAATATATTTACGTAATATCAAACTACATGAAAAACGTGAAAAAAGTCATTATTATACCAAATTTGAGGATTTTAACTTCGAATCATAGAGCGAGGTTTCGTATTATTTAGATCCAAGAAAAAACGTATAAAGATGTTGCTTCCAATTCAAATGATAAAAATCAATGTGTTTTCAATAAAATTAACTAAAATGTTCATGATTTTTGGTTTATATTACCGATGGAAGATGTACTCGTAAAACCGTTCAAATCCGGCTGAAACGTCGATATATGCAATAAAAACAGAACTTCAACCGCCTTAAAAATCTTACTCAGTATTTTAACGAGAAACAAATAGATGATTGAAAATGAAGTATTTAAGGTTATTTACTGATCAATTATGTGTTTGCATAATTTTTATCGTATATTTAATGAATTAATAACAATAAACTGAAAATTCACAAAAACGTGGAAAAACAGCAAAATATTGCCTAATTCGATGATATTTTGTTTATAGCACATAAAGGAAAAGGTGATGATAAACGTCAAAAATTTGCTGAATGCGATGATTTTTAGTACGAAACAAAATGCAAGAAAACTTGATTAAAATGCAATATTATGCGAAAATCTGAGAAAATCTCTGCATCACTCTCTTGATCATCTGCATCACTCTCTTGGGCCTCTGCATCACTCTCTTGAGACTCTGCATCACTCTCTAGAGCCTCTGCATCACTCTCTTCAGCCTCTTCATCACTCTCTTAAGCCTCTTCTTCCCTATGTTGATCCTCTGCGTCACTCTATTGAGCCTCTGCATCACTCTCTTGATCCTCTGCATCACTCTCTTGAGCCTCTGCATCCCTCTCGTGAACTCTTGCATCCCTCTAATGAGCCTCTACATCCCTCTCTTGAGCCTTTGCATCACTCTCTTAAGCCTCTGCATCCCTCTCTTGAGCCTCTGCATCACTCTCAAGAGCCTCTGCATCCCTCTCTTCTGCCTCTGCATCCCTCACTTAAGCCTCTGCATCCCTCTCTTGAGCCTCTGCATCCCTCTTTAGGGCCTCTCCATCCCTCCCTTGAGCCTCTGCATCCCTCTTTTAAGCCTTTGCATCACTCGCTTAAGCCTCTGCATCACTCTCTTAAGTGTCTGAATCACTCTCTCAAGCCTCTGCATCACTCTCTTGAGCCTCTGCATCACCCTCTTAAGCCTCTGCATTACTCTTTTGAGCCTCTGCATTCCTCTCCTAAGCCTCTGCCTCACTCTCTTAAGCCTCAGCATCACTCTCTTGAGCCTCTGCATCCCTCACTTGAGCCTCTGCATCACTCTCTTCAGCCTCTTCATCCCTCTCTCGGGCCTCTGCATCACTCTCTTTAGCCTCTGCATCACTCACGTAAGCCTCTGAATCACTCTCTTGAGCCTCTGCATCATTATCTTGAGCCTCTGCATCATTCTCCTGTGCCCCTGCATCCCTCTCTTGAGCCTCTGCATCGCTCTCTTAAGACTCTGCAACACCCTCTTAAGCCTCTGCATCCCTCTACTGAGCCTCTGCATCACTTTCTTAAGCCTCTGCATCCCTCTCCTGAGCCTCTGCATCCCTCTCTTGAACTCCTGCATCCCTCTCTTGAGCCTCTGCATCCCTCTCTTGAGCATTTGCATCACTCTCCTAAGCCTCTACATCCCTCTCTTGATCCTCTGCATCCCTCTCTTTAGCCTCTGCATCACTCTCTTGAACCTCTGCATCACTCTCTTAAGCCTCTTAATCACTCTCTTGAGCCTCTGCATAACTCTCTTGAGCCCCTGCATCCCTCTCTCATGCCTCTGCATCACTCTCTTGGGCCTCTGCATCACCCTCTTAAGCCTCTGCATTACTCTCTTGAGCCTCTGCATCCCTCTCCTAAGCCTCTGCCTCACTCTCTTAAGGTTCTGCATCACTCTCTTGAGCCTCTGCATCTCTCTCTTGAGGCTCTGCATCACTCTTTTCATCCTTTTCATCCCTCTCCTGAGCCTCTGCAACCCTCTCTTCAGCCTCTGCATCACTCTCGTAAGCCTCTGAATCACTGAATCCTCTGAATGTAGAGGCTTAAGAGAGGAATACCGAGGCTCAAGAAAATGATGCAGAGGCTGAAGAGAGTGATGCAGAGGATCAAGGGAGGGATGCAGAGGCTAAAGAGAGTGATGCAGAGGCTGAAGCAAGTGATGTAGAGACTCAAGAGAGTGATATAGAGGCTCTGGAGAGTGATGCAGAGACTCAGGAGAGTGATGCAGAGGATCAAGAGAGTGATGCAGAGGCTCAAGAGAGTGATGCAGAGGATCATGAGAGGGAAGCAGAGGCTTAAGAGAGTGATGCAGAGGCTAAAGAGAGTGTTGCAGAAGCTTAAGGAAGGGATGCAGAGGCTCAAGAGAGTGATGCAGAGTCTGCATCCCTTTTTGAGCCTCTGCATCACTTTCTTAAGCCTCTGCATCACTTTCATGAACCTCTGCATCACTCTCTTGAGCCTCTGCACTTTTCTCTTTAACCCCTGCATCACTCTATTGAGGGATGCAGGGCCTCAAGAGAGTGATGCAAAGGCTCAAGAGAGTTATTCAGAGGCTTACGAGAGTGATGCAGAGGCTCAAGAGAGGGATGCAGAGGCTCAAGGGAGGGATGCAGAGGCTCAGGAGAGGGATGCAGAGGCTCAAGAGAAGGATGAAGACGCACAAGAGAGGGATGCAGAGGCTCTTGAGAGTGATGCAGAGGTTCAAGAGAGGGCTGCAGAGGCTTAAGAGAGTGATGCAAAGGCTCAAGAGAGGGATGCAGAGGCTCATGAGAGGGATGCAGGAGTTCAAGAGAGGGATGCAGAGGCTCAAGAGAGTGATGCAGAGGCTTAAGAGAGGGATGCAGAGGTCAATAGAATGATGAAGAGGCTCAAGAGAGTGCTGCAGAGGCTCAAGAGAGGGATGCTGAGGCTCCAGAGAGGGATGCAGAGGCTCCAGAGAGTGATGCAGAGGCTGAAGAAAGAGATGCAGAGGCTTAAGAGAGTGATGTAGGGGCTCAAGAGAGTGATGCAGAGGCTCAAGAGAATGATGTAGAGGCTTAAGAGAGGGATGCAGAGGCTCAAGAAAAAGATGCAGAGGCTCAAGAGAGTGATGCAGAGGATCATGGGAGGGATGCAGAGGATAAAGAGAGTGATGCAGAGGCTGAAGCAAGTGATGTAGAGGCTCAAGAGAGTGATGTAGAGGCTCTGGAGAGTGATGCAGAGACTCAAGAGAGTGATGCAGAGGATCAAGAGAGTGATGCAGAGGCTCAAGAGAGTGATGCAGATGATCATGAGAGGGATGCAGAGGCACAAGAGAGGGATGCAGAGGCTCAAGAGAGTGATGCAGAGTCTGCATCCCTTTTTTGAGCCTCTGCATCTCTTTCTTGAGCCTTTGCATCACTCTCTTGAACTTCTTCATCCCTCTCATGAGCCTCTGCATCCATCTCTTGAGCCTTTGCATCACTCTCCTGAACCTCTGCATCCCTCTCTTGAGCCTCTGCGTCACTCTCAAGAGCCTCTTCTTCCCTCTCTTGTGCCTCTGCATCCCTCACTTGAGCCTCTGCATCCCTCTCTTGAGCACCTGCATCCCTCTCTTGAGCCTCTGCTTCCCTCGCTTGAGCCTCTGCATCCCTCTCTTAAGCCTCTGCATCACTCTCTTAAGCCTCTGCAACACTCTTTTTAGCCTCTGCATCAGTCTCTTCAGCCTCTGCATCCCTCTCATGAGCCTCTGCATCATTCTCCTAAGCCTCTGCATCACTCTCCTGAGCCTCTGCATCACTCACTTTAGCCTCTGCATCACTCTCTTGAGCCTCTGCATAACACTCTTGAGTGTCTACATCACTCTCTTTAGCCTCTGCATCCCTCTCTAAAGCCTTTGCATCACTCTCTTAAGCCTCTGAATCCCTCTCCTGAGCCTCTGAATCTCTCTCTTGAGCCTCTGCATCACTCGCTCGAACCTCTGCATCACTCTCTTTAACCTCTGCATCACTCTCTTGAGCCTCTTCATCACTCTCTTAATCCTCTGCATCACTCTCTAGAGCCTCTGCATCTCTCTCTTCAGCCTCTGCATAACTCTCTTGAGCCCCTGCATCCCTCTCTCATGCCTCTGCATCACTCTCTTGGGCCTCTGCATCACCCTCTTAAGCCTCTGCATTACTCTCTTGAGCCTCTGCATCCCTCTCCTAAGCCTCTGCCTCACTCTCTTAAGGTTCTGCATCACTCTCTTGAGCCTCTGCATCTCTCTCTTGAGGCTCTGCATCACTCTTTTCATCCTTTTCATCCCTCTCCTGAGCCTCTGCAACCCTCTCTTCAGCCTCTGCATCACTCTCGTAAGCCTCTGAATCACTGAATCCTCTGAATGTAGAGGCTTAAGAGAGGAATACCGAGGCTCAAGAAAATGATGCAGAGGCTGAAGAGAGTGATGCAGAGGATCAAGGGAGGGATGCAGAGGCTAAAGAGAGTGATGCAGAGGCTGAAGCAAGTGATGTAGAGACTCAAGAGAGTGATATAGAGGCTCTGGAGAGTGATGCAGAGACTCAGGAGAGTGATGCAGAGGATCAAGAGAGTGATGCAGAGGCTCAAGAGAGTGATGCAGAGGATCATGAGAGGGAAGCAGAGGCTTAAGAGAGTGATGCAGAGGCTAAAGAGAGTGTTGCAGAAGCTTAAGGAAGGGATGCAGAGGCTCAAGAGAGTGATGCAGAGTCTGCATCCCTTTTTTGAGCCTCTGCATCACTTTCTTAAGCCTCTGCATCACTTTCATGAACCTCTGCATCACTCTCTTGAGCCTCTGCACTTTTCTCTTTAACCCCTGCATCACTCTATTGAGGGATGCAGGGCCTCAAGAGAGTGATGCAAAGGCTCAAGAGAGTTATTCAGAGGCTTACGAGAGTGATGCAGAGGCTCAAGAGAGGGATGCAGAGGCTCAAGGGAGGGATGCAGAGGCTCAGGAGAGGGATGCAGAGGCTCAAGAGAAGGATGAAGACGCACAAGAGAGGGATGCAGAGGCTCTTGAGAGTGATGCAGAGGTTCAAGAGAGGGCTGCAGAGGCTTAAGAGAGTGATGCAAAGGCTCAAGAGAGGGATGCAGAGGCTCATGAGAGGGATGCAGGAGTTCAAGAGAGGGATGCAGAGGCTCAAGAGAGTGATGCAGAGGCTTAAGAGAGGGATGCAGAGGTCAATAGAATGATGAAGAGGCTCAAGAGAGTGCTGCAGAGGCTCAAGAGAGGGATGCTGAGGCTCCAGAGAGGGATGCAGAGGCTCCAGAGAGTGATGCAGAGGCTGAAGAAAGAGATGCAGAGGCTTAAGAGAGTGATGTAGGGGCTCAAGAGAGTGATGCAGAGGCTCAAGAGAATGATGTAGAGGCTTAAGAGAGGGATGCAGAGGCTCAAGAAAAAGATGCAGAGGCTCAAGAGAGTGATGCAGAGGATCATGGGAGGGATGCAGAGGATAAAGAGAGTGATGCAGAGGCTGAAGCAAGTGATGTAGAGGCTCAAGAGAGTGATGTAGAGGCTCTGGAGAGTGATGCAGAGACTCAAGAGAGTGATGCAGAGGATCAAGAGAGTGATGCAGAGGCTCAAGAGAGTGATGCAGATGATCATGAGAGGGATGCAGAGGCACAAGAGAGGGATGCAGAGGCTCAAGAGAGTGATGCAGAGTCTGCATCCCTTTTTTGAGCCTCTGCATCTCTTTCTTGAGCCTTTGCATCACTCTCTTGAACTTCTTCATCCCTCTCATGAGCCTCTGCATCCATCTCTTGAGCCTTTGCATCACTCTCCTGAACCTCTGCATCCCTCTCTTGAGCCTCTGCGTCACTCTCAAGAGCCTCTTCTTCCCTCTCTTGTGCCTCTGCATCCCTCACTTGAGCCTCTGCATCCCTCTCTTGAGCACCTGCATCCCTCTCTTGAGCCTCTGCTTCCCTCGCTTGAGCCTCTGCATCCCTCTCTTAAGCCTCTGCATCACTCTCTTAAGCCTCTGCAACACTCTTTTAGCCTCTGCATCAGTCTCTTCAGCCTCTGCATCCCTCTCATGAGCCTCTGCATCATTCTCCTAAGCCTCTGCATCACTCTCCTGAGCCTCTGCATCACTCACTTTAGCCTCTGCCATCACTCTCTTGAGCCTCTGCATAACACTCTTGAGTGTCTACATCACTCTCTTTAGCCTCTGCATCCCTCTCTAAAGCCTTTGCATCACTCTCTTAAGCCTCTGAATCCCTCTCCTGAGCCTCTGAATCTCTCTCTTGAGCCTCTGCATCACTCGCTCGAACCTCTGCATCACTCTCTTTAACCTCTGCATCACTCTCTTGAGCCTCTTCATCACTCTCTTAATCCTCTGCATCACTCTCTAGAGCCTCTGCATCTCTCTCTTCAGCCTCTGCATAACTCTCTTGAGCCCCTGCATCCCTCTCTCATGCCTCTGCATCACTCTCTTGGGCCTCTGCATCACCCTCTTAAGCCTCTGCATTACTCTCTTGAGCCTCTGCATCCCTCTCCTAAGCCTCTGCCTCACTCTCTTAAGGTTCTGCATCACTCTCTTGAGCCTCTGCATCTCTCTCTTGAGGCTCTGCATCACTCTTTTCATCCTTTTCATCCCTCTCCTGAGCCTCTGCAACCCTCTCTTCAGCCTCTGCATCACTCTCGTAAGCCTCTGAATCACTGAATCCTCTGAATGTAGAGGCTTAAGAGAGGAATACCGAGGCTCAAGAAAATGATGCAGAGGCTGAAGAGAGTGATGCAGAGGATCAAGGGAGGGATGCAGAGGCTAAAGAGAGTGATGCAGAGGCTGAAGCAAGTGATGTAGAGACTCAAGAGAGTGATATAGAGGCTCTGGAGAGTGATGCAGAGACTCAGGAGAGTGATGCAGAGGATCAAGAGAGTGATGCAGAGGCTCAAGAGAGTGATGCAGAGGATCATGAGAGGGAAGCAGAGGCTTAAGAGAGTGATGCAGAGGCTAAAGAGAGTGTTGCAGAAGCTTAAGGAAGGGATGCAGAGGCTCAAGAGAGTGATGCAGAGTCTGCATCCCTTTTTTGAGCCTCTGCATCACTTTCTTAAGCCTCTGCATCACTTTCATGAACCTCTGCATCACTCTCTTGAGCCTCTGCACTTTTCTCTTTAACCCCTGCATCACTCTATTGAGGGATGCAGGGCCTCAAGAGAGTGATGCAAAGGCTCAAGAGAGTTATTCAGAGGCTTACGAGAGTGATGCAGAGGCTCAAGAGAGGGATGCAGAGGCTCAAGGGAGGGATGCAGAGGCTCAGGAGAGGGATGCAGAGGCTCAAGAGAAGGATGAAGACGCACAAGAGAGGGATGCAGAGGCTCTTGAGAGTGATGCAGAGGTTCAAGAGAGGGCTGCAGAGGCTTAAGAGAGTGATGCAAAGGCTCAAGAGAGGGATGCAGAGGCTCATGAGAGGGATGCAGGAGTTCAAGAGAGGGATGCAGAGGCTCAAGAGAGTGATGCAGAGGCTTAAGAGAGGGATGCAGAGGTCAATAGAATGATGAAGAGGCTCAAGAGAGTGCTGCAGAGGCTCAAGAGAGGGATGCTGAGGCTCCAGAGAGGGATGCAGAGGCTCCAGAGAGTGATGCAGAGGCTGAAGAAAGAGATGCAGAGGCTTAAGAGAGTGATGTAGGGGCTCAAGAGAGTGATGCAGAGGCTCAAGAGAATGATGTAGAGGCTTAAGAGAGGGATGCAGAGGCTCAAGAAAAAGATGCAGAGGCTCAAGAGAGTGATGCAGAGGATCATGGGAGGGATGCAGAGGATAAAGAGAGTGATGCAGAGGCTGAAGCAAGTGATGTAGAGGCTCAAGAGAGTGATGTAGAGGCTCTGGAGAGTGATGCAGAGACTCAAGAGAGTGATGCAGAGGATCAAGAGAGTGATGCAGAGGCTCAAGAGAGTGATGCAGATGATCATGAGAGGGATGCAGAGGCACAAGAGAGGGATGCAGAGGCTCAAGAGAGTGATGCAGAGTCTGCATCCCTTTTTTGAGCCTCTGCATCTCTTTCTTGAGCCTTTGCATCACTCTCTTGAACTTCTTCATCCCTCTCATGAGCCTCTGCATCCATCTCTTGAGCCTTTGCATCACTCTCCTGAACCTCTGCATCCCTCTCTTGAGCCTCTGCGTCACTCTCAAGAGCCTCTTCTTCCCTCTCTTGTGCCTCTGCATCCCTCACTTGAGCCTCTGCATCCCTCTCTTGAGCACCTGCATCCCTCTCTTGAGCCTCTGCTTCCCTCGCTTGAGCCTCTGCATCCCTCTCTTAAGCCTCTGCATCACTCTCTTAAGCCTCTGCAACACTCTTTTAGCCTCTGCCTCAGTCTCTTCAGCCTCTGCATCCCTCTCATGAGCCTCTGCATCATTCTCCTAAGCCTCTGCATCACTCTCCTGAGCCTCTGCATCACTCACTTAGCCTCTGCATCACTCTCTTGAGCCTCTGCATAACACTCTTGAGTGTCTACATCACTCTCTTTAGCCTCTGCATCCCTCTCTAAAGCCTTTGCATCACTCTCTTAAGCCTCTGAATCCCTCTCCTGAGCCTCTGAATCTCTCTCTTGAGCCTCTGCATCACTCGCTCGAACCTCTGCATCACTCTCTTTAACCTCTGCATCACTCTCTTGAGCCTCTTCATCACTCTCTTAATCCTCTGCATCACTCTCTAGAGCCTCTGCATCTCTCTCTTCAGCCTCTGCATCACTCTCTTAAGCCTCTGCTTCCCTATCTTGATCCTTTGCATCACTCTCTTGATCCTGTGCATCACTCTCTTAAGCCTCTGCTTCCCTCTCTTGATCCTCTGCATCACTCTCTTGAGCCTCTGCATCACTCTCTTGATCCTCTGCATCACTCTCTAGAGCCTCTGCATCACTCTCGTGAGCCTCTGCACCACTCTCTTGAACCTCTGCATCATTCTCTTGAGCCTCTGCATCCCTCTGTTAAGCCTCTACATCATTCTCTTGAACCTCTGCATCACTCACTTCAGCCTCTGCGTCACTCTCTTAAGCCTCTGCATCTCTCTCTTCAACCTCTACATCACTCTCTTGAGCCTCTGCATCCTTCTCTGGAGCCTCTGCTTCCCTCTCTTGAGTCTCTGCATCCCCTCTCTTAACGCTTTGCATCACTCACTTAAACCTCTGCATCATTCTCGTAAGCCTCTGAATCACTCTCATGAGCCTCTGCATCTCTCTCTTCAGCCTCTGCATCCCTCTCTTTAGCCTCTGCATCATTCTCCTAAGCCTCTGCATCACTCTCTGAAGCTCTGCATCACTCACTTTAGCCTCTGCATCACTCTCTTGGGCCTCTGCATCACTCTCTTGAGCCTCTGCATCACACTCTTGAGCCTCTGCAACACTCTTTTGAGCCTCTGCATCACTCTCTTGAGCCTCTGCATCACTCTCGTAAACCTCTGCATCACTCTCTTGAGCTCTGCATAACACTCTTGAGTGTTAAAACTGTAGGGGAGTTTGGGCAAAATGTGACACACCGCCGCTCTCAGCAATTCGCGTATTTTGGTATAAAAAGTCCTAATTTCAAACTGCGAATACGTACAGAAAGCCAGAATTTGGCTCCAAAATATGGCTCAAGCGTCGAATTTGTGATGTTTAAATTATTTTGAAAACTGCAGGGAGGGTTTGGGCTAAATATGACCCATCGCTGCTCTCAGTAATTGGCATATTTTCGGTTTAGAAATTCGTAATTTCAAACTGAGAATACGTGCAGAGAGCCAGAATTTGGCTCCAAAATATGGTTCAAGGGTCGAATTTGGGATGTTTGGGATATTTTGAAAACTTCAGGGGGGTTTGGGCAAAATGTGACCCATCGCTGCTCTCAGTAATTCGCGTATTTTCGGTATAAATATTCGTAATTTCAAACTGAGAATACGTGCAGAGAGCCAGAATTTGGCACCAAAATATGCTTCAAGGGTCGAATTTGGGATGTTTGGGATATTTTGGGATATTATTTAGGCTCAAGAGAGTGATGCAATAGTGACACCGATGGAAGATGTACACGTAAAACCGCTGTAATCCGGCTGAAACGTCGACATATGCAATAAAAACAGAACTTCTCCCCTTTCCAATATCTTACTCAGTATATTAACGAGAAACAAATAGTTGATTGAAAATGAAGTGTTTAAGGTTAATTTCTTATCAATTATTTGTTTGCATCATTTTTATCGTATATTTAATGAATTAATAGCAATAAACTGAAAATTCACAAAAACGTGGAAAAACAGCAAAATATTGCCTAATTCGATGATATTTTGTTTATATCACATAAAGGAAAAGGGGATGATAAACGTCAAAATATTGCTGAATTCGATGAATTTTAGTACGAAACAAAATGCAAGAAAACTTGCTTAAAATGCAATATTATGCGAAAATCTGAGATATGAAGGCCAAATCACATATCGTGATACTACATGAAATATTATCGAAATATTGGTAAAAATGAATATATTTACGTAATATCAAACTACATGAAAAACGTGAAAAAAGTCCTTATTATACCAAATTTGAGGATTTTAACTTCGAATCATAGAGCGACGTTTGGTATTTTTTAGACCCTAGAAAAAACGTATAAAGATGTTGCTTCCAATACAAATGATACAAATCAATGTGTTTTCATTAAAATTAACTAAAATGTTCCTGATTTTCGGTTTATATTACCGATGGAAGATGTACACGTAAAACCGTTCTAATCCGGCTGAAACGTCGATAAATGCAATAAAAACAGAACTTCTCCCCTTTTCAATATCTTACTCAGTATTTTAACGAGAAACAAATAGGTGATTGAAAATTAAGTATTTAAGGTTATTTTCTGATCAATTATGTGTTTGCATAATTTTTATCGTATATTTAATGAATTAATAACAATAAACTGAAAATTCACAAAAACGTGGAAAAACGGCCTAATTCGATGATATTTTGTTTAAGTCCCATAAAGGAAAAGGGGATGATAAATTTCAAAATATTGCTAAATTCGATGATTTTTAGTACAAAACAAAATGCAGGAAAACTTGCTTAAAAAAGCAAAATTTGCGAAATTCTGAGATTTGAAGGCCAAATCACATATCGTGAGAAAACATGAAAGAGTATCGAAATATTGGTCAAAACGAATATATATACGTAAAATTACACTGCATAAATAACGTGAAAAAAGTCACTATATTACCATATTTGAGGATTTTAACTTCAAATCATAGAGCGAGGTTTCGTATTATTTAGATCCAAGAAAAGACATATGACAATGTTGTTTCAAATACAAATGATAAAAATCAATGTGTTTTCATTAGAATTACCTAAAATGTTCCTGATTTTCCGTTTATATTTTCGATGGAAGATGTACTCGTAAAACCGCAAAATATCTTATCTTGAGGTTATCTTGAGATGATTTCGGGGCTTTTTAGTGTCCCCGCGGCCCGGTTTTCGACCAGGCCTCCACCCCCAGGAAGCAGCCCGTGACAGCTGACTAACACCCAGGTACCTATTTTACTGCTAGGTAACAGGGGCATAGGGTGAAAGAAACTCTGCCCATTGTTTCTCGCCGGCGCCTGGGATCGAACCCAGGACCACAGGATCACAAGTCCCGCGTGCTGTCCGCTCGGCCGACCGGCTCCCTTACTCAGTATTTTAACGAGAAACAAATAGTTGATTGAAAATGATGTTTTTAAGGGTAATTTCTAATCAATTATGTGCTTGCATAATTTTTATCGTATATTTAATGAATTAATAGCAATAAACTGAAAATTCACAAAAACGTGGAAAAACAGAAAAATATTGCCTAATTCGATGATATTTTGTTTATATCACATAAAGGAAAAGGGGATGATAAACGTCAAAATATAGCTGAATTCGATGATTTTTAGTACGAAACAAAATGCAAGAAAACTTGCTTAAAATGCAATATTATGCGAAAATCTGAGATTTGAAGGCCAAAGCACATATTGTGATACTACATGAAAACGTATCGAAATATTGGTAAAAATGAATATATTTACGTAATATCAAACTACATGAAAAACGTGAAAAAAGTCATTATTATACCAAATTTGAGGATTTTAACTTCGAATCATAGAGCGACGTTTGGTATTTTTTAGACCCTAAAAAAAACGTATAAAGATGTTGCTTCCAATACAAATGATACAAATCAATGTGTTTTCATTAAAATTAACTAAAATGTTCCTGATTTTCCGTTTATATTACCGATGGAAGATGTACACGTAAAACCGTTCTAATCCAGCTGAAACGTCGATATATGCAATAAAAACAGAACTTCTCCCCTTTTCAATATCTTACTCAGTATTTTAACCAGAAACAAATAGGTGATTGAAAATGAAGTATTTAAGGTTATTTTCTGATCAATTATGTGTTTCCATAATTTTTATCGTATATTTAATGAATTAATAACAATAAACTGAAAATTAACAAAAACGTGGAAAAACGGCAAAATATTGCCTAATTCGATGATATTTTGTTTTAATCACATAAAGGAAAAGGGGATGATAAATTTCAAAATATTGCTGAATTCGATGATTTTTAGTACAAAACAAAATGCAGGAAAACTTGCTTATAAATGCAAAATTTGCGAAATTCTGAGATTTGATGGCCAAATCACATATCGTGAGAAAACATGAAGTAGTATCGAAATATTGGTCAAAACGAATATATATACGTAAAATCACACTACATGAATAACGTGAAAAAAGTCACTATATTACCATATATGAGGATTTTAACTTCAAATCATAGAGCGAGGTTTCGTATTATTTAGATCCAAGAAAAGACATATGACAATGTTGTTTCAAATACAAATGATAAAAATCAATGTGTTTTCATTAGAATTAACTAAAATGTTCCTGATTTTCCGTTTATATTACCGATGGAAGATGTACACGTAAAACCGCTCTAATCCGGCTGAAACGTCGATATTTGCAATAAAAACAGAACTTCTCCCCTTTCCAATATCTTACTCAGTATTTTAACGAAAAACAAATAGTTGATTGAAAATGAAGTGTTTAAGGTTAATTTCTAATCAATTATTTGTTTGCATCATTTTTATCGTATATTTAATGAATTATTAGCAAAAAACTGAAAATTCACAAAAACTTGGAAAAACAGCAAAATATTGCCTAATTCGATGATATTTTGTTTATATCACATAAAGGAAAAGGGGATGATAAACGTCAAAATATTGCTGAATTCGATGATTTTTAGTACGAAACAAAATGCAAGAAAACTTGCTTAAAATGCAATATTATGCGAAAATCTGAGATTTGAAGGCCAAATCACATATCGTGATTCTACATGAAATAGTATCGAAATATTGGTAAAAATGAATATATTTACGTAATATCAAATAATAGCAATAAACTGAAAATTCACAAAAACGTGGAAAAACAGCAAAATATTGCCTAATTCGATGATATTTTGTTTATATCACATAAAGGAAAAGGGGATGATAAACGTCAAAATATTGCTGAATTCGTTGATTTTTAGTACGACCCAAAATGCAAGAAAACTTGCTAAAATGCAATATTATGCGAAAATCTGAGATTTGAAAGCCAAAGCACATATTGTAATACTACATGAAAACGTATCAAAATATTGGTAAAAATGAATATATTTACGTAATATCAAACTACATGAAAAACGTGAAAAAAGTCATTATTATACCAAATTTGAGGATTTTAACTTCGAATCATAGAGCGACGTTTGGTATTTTTTAGACCCTAGAAAAAACGTATAAAGATGTTGCTTCCAATACAAATGATACAAATCAATGTGTTTTCATTAAAATTAACTAAAATGTTCGTGATTTTCGGTTTATATTACCGATGGAAGATGTACACATAAAACCGCTCTAATCCGGCTGAAACGTCGATATATGCAATAAAAACAGAACTTCTCCCCTTTCCAATATCTTACTCAGTATCTTACTCGAGAAACAAATAGATGATTGAAAATGAAGTATTTAAGGTTATTTTTTGATCAATTATGTGTTTGCATAATTTTTATCGTATATTTAATGAATTAATAACAATAAACTGAAAATTCACAAAAACGTGGAAAAACGGCCTAATTCGATGATATTTTGTTTAAATCACATAAAGGAAAAGGGGATGATAAAGGTCAAAATAATGCTAAATTCGATGATTTTTAGTACAAAACAAAATGCAAGAAAACTTGCTTAAAAATGCAATTTGCGAAATTCTGAGATTTGAAGGCCAAATCACATATCGTGAGAAAACATGAAGTATTATCGAAATATTGGAAAAACGAATATATATTCGTAAAATCACACTACATGAATAACGTGAAAAAAGTCACTATATTGCCATATATGAGGATTTTAACTTCAAATCATAGAGCGAGGTTTCGTATTATTTAGATCCAAGAAAAACATATGACAATGTCGTTTCAAATACAAATGATAAAATCAATGTGTTTTCATTAGAATTAACTAAAATGTTCCTGATTTTCCTTTTAATTACCGATGGAAGATGTACACGTAAAACCGCTCTAATCCAGCTGAAATGTCGATATATGCAATAAAAACAGAACTTCTCCCATTTCCAATATCTTACTCAGTATTTTAACGAGAAACAAATAGTTGATTGAAAATGATGTTTTAAGGTTAATTTCTAATCAATTATGTGCTTGCATAATTTTTATCGTATATTTAATGAATTAATAGCAATAAACTGAAAATTCACAAAAACGTGGAAAACAGCAAAATATTGCCAAATTCGATGATATTCGATCACATAAAGGAAATGGGGATGATAAACGTCAAAATATTGCTGAATTCGATGATTTTTAGTACGAAACAAAATGCAAGAAAACTTGCTTAAAATGCAATATTATGCGAAATCTGAGATATGAAGGCCAAATCACATATCGTGATACTACATGAAATATTATCGAAATATTGGTAAAAATGAATATATTTACGTAATATCAACTACATGAAAAACGTGAAAAAAGTCATTATTATACCAAATTTGAGGATTTTAACTTCTAATCATAGAGCGACGTTTCGTATTTTTTAGACCCTAGAAAAGACGTATAAAGATGTTGCTTCCAATACAAATGATAAAAATCAATGTGTTTTCATTAGAATTAACTAAAATGTTCCTGATTTTCCTTTTATATTACCGATGGAAGATGTACACGTAAAACCGCTCTAATCCAGCTGAAATGTCGATATATGCAATAAAAACAGAACTTCTCCCATTTCCAATATCTTACTCAGTATTTTAACGAGAAACAAATAGTTGATTGAAAATGATGTGTTTAAGGTTAATTTCTAATCAATTATGTGCTTGCATAATTTTTATCGTATATTTAATGAATTAATAGCAATAAACTGAAAATTCACAAAAACGTGGAAAAACAGCAAAATATTGCCAAATTCGATGATATTCGATCACATAAAGGAAATGGGGATGATAAACGTCAAAATATTGCTGAATTCGATGATTTTTAGTACGAAACAAAATGCAAGAAAACTTGCTTAAAATGCAATATTATGCGAAAATCTGAGATATAAGGCCAAATCACATATCGTGATACTACATGAAATATTATCGAAATATTGTAAAAATGAATATATTTACGTAATATCAAACTACATGAAAAACGTGAAAAAAGTCATTATTATACCAAATTTGAGGATTTTAACTTCTAATCATAGAGCGACGTTTCGTATTTTTTAGACCCTAGAAAAGACGTATAAAGATGTTGCTTCCAATACAAATGATAAAAATCAATGTGTTTTCATTAAAATTAACTAAAATGTTCCTGATTTTCGTTTATATTACCGATGGAAGATGTACACGTAAAACCGTTCTAATCCGGCTGAAACGTCGATATATGCAATAAAAACAGAACTTCTCCCCTTTTCAATATCTTACTCAGTATTTTAACCAGAAAAAATAGGTGATTGAAAATGAAGTATTTAAGGTTATTTTCTGATCAATTATGTGTTTGCATAATTTTTATCGTATATTTAATGAATTAATAACAATAAACTTAAAATTAACAAAAACGTGGAAAAACGGCAAAATATTGCCTAATTCGATATATTTTGTTAATGACATAAAGAAAAGGATGATAAACGTCAAAATATTGCTGAATTCGATGATTTTTAGTACAAACAAAATGCAGAAAACTTGCTTAAAATGCAAATTACGCGAAATCTGAGATATGAAGGCCAAAGCACGTATCGTGATACTTCATGAAAGTATCGAAATATTGGTAAAAATGATATATACGTAAATCAAACTACATAAAAACGTGAAAAAAGTCATTATTACCAAATTTGAGGATTTTACTTCGAATCATAGAGCGAGGTTTCGTATTATTTAGATCAAAGAAAACGTATAAAGATGTTGTTCAATACAAATGATAAAAATCAATGTGTTTTCATTAATTAACTAAAATGTTCCTGATTTTCGTTTATATTACCGATGGAAGATGTACACGTAAAACCGTCTAATCCGGCTGAAACGTCGATATATGCAATAAAAACAGAACTTCAACCCCCTTAAATCTTACTCAGTATTTTAACGATAAACAAATAGATGATTGAAAATGAGTATTTAAGGTTATTTTCTGATCAATTATGTGTTTGCATAATTTTTATCGTATATATAATGAATTAATAACAATAAACTGAAAATTCACAAAAACATGGAAAAACGGCCTAATTCGATGATATTTTGTTTAAATCACATAAAGGAAAAGAGAATGATAAAGGTCAAAATATTGCTAAATTCGATGATTTTTAGTACAAAACAAAATGCAAGAAAACTTGCTTAAAGATGCAAAATTTGCGAAATTCTGAGATTTGAAGGCCAAATCACATATCGTGAGAAAACATAAAGTAGTATCGAAATATTAGTAAAAAAGAATATATATACGTAAAATCACATTACATGAATAACGTGGAAAAAGTCACTATATTACCATATTTGAGGAATTAACTTCAAATCGGATAGCGAGGTTTCGATTTATTTAGATCCAAGAAAAGACATATGACAATGTTGTTTCAAATGCAAATGATAAAAATCAATGTTTTCAATAGAATTAACTAAAATGTTACTGATTTTCCGTTTATATTACCGATGGAAGATGTACAAATAAAACCGCTCTAATCCGGCTGAAATGTCGATATATGCAATAAAAACAGAACTTCTCCCCTTTCCAAAATCTTACTTAGTATTTTAACGAGAAACAAATAGTTGATTGAAATTGAAGTGTTTAAGGTTAATTTCTAATCAATTATGTGTTTGCATAATTTTTATCGTATATTTAATGAATTAATAGCAATAAACTAAAATTAACAAAAACGTGGAAAAACAGGAAAATATTGCCTAATTCGATGATATTTTGTTACATGATATAAAGGAAAAGGGGATGATAAACGTCAAAATATTGCTGAATTCGATGATTTTTAGTACGAAACAAAACGCAAGAAAACTTGCTTAAAATGCAATATTATGCGAAAATCTGAGATATGAAGGCCAAAGCACGTATCGTGATACTACATGAAATAGTATCGAAATATTGGTAAAAATGAATATATTTACGTAATATCAAACTACATGAAAAACGTGAAAAAAGTCATTATTATACCAAATTTGAGGATTTTAACTTCGAATCATAGAGCGAGGTTTCGTATTATTTAGATCCAAGAAAAAACGTATAAAGATGTTGCTTTCAATTCAAATGATAAAAATCAATGTGTTTTCAATAAAATTAACTAAAATGTTCCTGATTTTCGGTTTATATTACCGATGGAAGATGTACACGTAAAACCGTTCTAATCCGGCTGAAACGTCGATCTATGCAATAAAAACAGAACTTCAACCCCCTTAAAATCTTACTCAGTATTTTAACGATAAACAAATATGATTGAAAATGAAGTATTTAAGGTTATTTACTGATCAATTATGTGTTTGCATAATTTTTATCGTATATTTAATGAATTAATAACAATAAACTGAAAATTCACAAAAACGTGGAAAAACGGCCTAATTCGATAATATTTTACTTAAATCACATAAATAAAGGGGATGATAAAGATCAAAATGTTGCTAAATTCGATGATTTTTAGTACAAAACAAAATGCAAGAAAACTTGCTTAAAAATGCAAAATTTGCGAAATTCTGAGATTTGAAGGCCAAATCACATATCGTGATACTACATGAAATAGTATCGAAATATTGGTAAAACTGAATATATTTACGTAATATCAGACTACATGAAAAACGTGATAAAAGTCATTATTTTACCAAATTTTAGGATTTTAACTTCGAATCATAGATCAACGTTTCTTATTTTATAGACCCTAGAAAAGACGTATAAAGTTGTTGCTTCTAATACAAATGATAAAAATCAATGTGTTTTCATTTAAATTAACTAAAATGTTCCTGACTTTCGGTTTATATTACCGATGGAAGATGTACACGTAAAACCGTTCTAATCCGGCTGAAACGTCGATATATGCAATAAAAACAGAACTTCTCCCCTTTTCAATATCTTACTCAGTATTTTAAAGAGAAACAAATAGATGATTGAAAATGAAGTATTTAAGGTTATTTTTTGATTAATTATGTGTTTGCATAATTTTTCTCGTATTTTTATTGAAATAATAACAATAAACTGAAAATTCACAAAAACGTGGAAAAACGGCAAAATTTTGCATAATTCGATGATATTTTGTTTAAATCACATAAAGGAAAAGAGGATGATAAAGGTCAAAATATTACTAAATTCGATGATTTTTAGTACAAAACAAAATGCAAGAAAACTTGCTTATAAATGCAAGATTTGCGAAATTCTGAGATATGAAGGCCAAATCACATATCGTGAGAAAACATGAAGTAGTATCGAAATATTGGTAAAAGCGAATATATATACGTAAAATCACACTACATGAATAACGTGAAAAAATCATTATATTACCATATTTGAGGATTTTATCTTCAAATCATAGAGCGAGGTTTCGTATTATTTAGATCCAAGAAAAGATATATGACAATGTTGTTTCAAATACAAATGATAAAAATCAATGTGTTTTCATTAGAATTAACTAAAATGTTCCTGATTTTCCGTTTATATTACCGATGGAAGATGTACACGTAAAACCACTCTAATCCGGCTGAAACGTCGATATATGCAATAAAAACAGAACTTCTCCCCTTTCCAATATCTTACACAGTATTTTAACGAGAAACAAATAGTTGATTGAAATGAAGTGTTTAGGGTTAATTTTTAATCAATTATGTGTTTGCATAATTTTTATCGTATATATAATGAATTAATAGCAATAAACTGAAAATTCACAAAAACGTGGAAAACAACAAAATATTGCTAATTCGATGATATTTTGTTTATAGCACATAAAGAAAAGGTGATGATAAACGTCAAAAATTTGCTGAATGCGATGATTTTTAGTACGAAACAAAATGCAAGAAAACTTGATTAAAATGCAATATTATGCGAAAATCTGAGAAAATCTCTGCATCACTCTCTTGATCATCTGCATCACTCTCTTGGGCCTCTGCATCACTCTCTTGAGACTCTGCATCACTCTCTAGAGCCTCTGCATCACTCTCTTGAGCCTCTGCATCCCTCTCTTGAGCCTCTGCATCACTCTCAAGAGCCTCTGCATCCCTCTCTTGTGCCTCTGCATCCCTCACTTAAGCTTCTGCATCCTCTCTTGAGCCTCTGCATCCCTCTCTTGGGCTTCTCCATCCCTCCCTTGAGCCTCTGCATCCCTCTTTTAAGCCTTTGCATCACTCGCTTAAGCCTCTGCATCACTCTCTTAAGCCTCTGAATCACTCTCTTGAGCCTCTGCATCACTCTCTTGAGCCCCTGCATCCCTCTCTCAAGCCTCTGCATCACTCTCTTGAGCCTCTGCATCACCTCTTAGCCTCTGCATTACTCTTTTAGCCTCTTCATCCTCTCTGCCTCTGCATCACTCTCTTAAGCCTCAGCATCACTCACGAGCCTCTGCATCACTCTCTTGAGCCTCTGCATCACTCTTCTTGCCTCTGCATCATCTCCTGGCCTCTGCATCCTCTCTTGCCTCTGCATCGCTCTCTAAGCTCTGCAACACCCTTTTAGCCTCTGCATCCTCTACTGAGCCTCTGCATCATTTCTTAGCCTCTGCATCCCTCTCTGAGCCTCTGCACTCTCTTAACTCCTGCATCCCTCTCTTGAGCCTCTGCATCCCTCTCTGAGCATTGCATCACTCTCCTAAGCCTCTCATCCCTCTCTTGATCCTCTGCATCCCTCTCTTGAGCCTCTGCATCCTCTCTTGAACCTCTGCATCACTCTCTTAAGCCTCTTATCACTCTCTTGAGCCTCTGCAGAACTCTCTTGAGCCCTGCATCCCTCTCTCAAGCCTCTGCATCACTCTCTTGCCTCTGCATCACCTCTTAAGCCTCTGCATTACTCTCTTGAGCCTCTGCATCCCTCTCCTAAGCCTCTGCCTCACTCTCTTAAGGTCTGCATCACTCTCTTGAGCCTCTGCATCTCTCTCTTGAGCTCTGCATCACTCTTTTCATCCTCTTCATCCCTTTCTTGAGCCTCTGCAACACTCTCTTCAGCCTCTGCATCACTCTCGAGCCTCTGAATCACTCTCTCGAGCCTCTGCATCACTCTCTTGAGCCTCTGCATCACACTCTCTAGAGCCTCTGCATCACTCTCTTCAGCCTCTGCATCACTCTCTAAGCCTCTGCTCCTCTTTGATCCTCTGCATCACTCTCTTCAGCCTCTGCATCACTCTCTTGAGCCTCTGCATCACTCTCTAGAGCCTCTGCATCACTCTCTTCAGCCTCTGCATCACTCTCTTAAGCCTCTGCTTCCCTCTTTTGATCCTCTGCATCACTCTCTTCAGCCTCTGCATCACTCTCTTGAGCCTCTGCATTACTCTCTTTAACCCCTGCATCACTCTCTTGAGAGATGCAGGGCCTCAAGAGAGTGATGCAAAGGGTCAAGAGAGTTATTCAGAGGCTTACGAGAGTGATGCGGAGGCTCAAGAGAGGGATGAAGAGGCTCAAGGGAGGGATGCAGAGGCTCAGGAGAGGGATGCAGAGGCTCAAGAGAAGGATGAAGACGCACAAGAGAGGGATGCAGAGGCTTAAGAGAGGGATGCAGAGGCTCAAGAGAGGGATGCAGAGGCTCATGAGAGGGATGCAGGAGTTCAAGAGAGGGATGCAGAGGCTCAAGAGAGTGATGCAAAGGGTCAAGAGAGTTATTCAGAGGCTTACGAGAGTGATGCAGAGGTTCAAGAGAGGGCTGCAGAGGCTAAAGAGAGTGATGCAAAGGCTCAAGAGAGGGATGCAGAGGCTCATGAGAGGGATGCAGGAGTTCAAAGAGGGATGCAGAGGCTCAAGAGAGTGATGCAGAGGCTTAAGAGAGGGATGCAGAGGCTCAAGAGAATGATGAAGAGGCTCAAGAGAGTGCTGCAGAGGCTCAAGAGAGGGATGCTGAGGCTCCAGAGAGGGATGCAGAGGCTCCAGAGAGTGATGCAGAGGCTGAAGAGAGAGATGCAGAGGCTTAAGAGAGTGATGTAGGGGCTCAAGAGAGTGATGCAGAGGCTCAAGAGAATGATGTAGAGGCTTAAGAGAGGGATGCAGAGGCTCAAGAAAAAGATGCAGAGGCTCAAGAGAGTGATGCAGAGGATCATGGGAGGGATGCAGAGGCTAAAGAGAGTGAGCTCTTGAGCCTCTGCTTCCCTCGCTTGAGCCTCTGCATCCCTCTCTTAAGCCTCTGCATCACTCTCTTAAGCCTCTGCAACACTCTTCTTAGCCTCTGCATCAGTCTCTTCAGCCTCTGCATCCCTCTCATGAGCCTCTGCAACATTCTCCTAAGCTTCTGCATCACTCTCCTGAGCCTCTGCATCACTCACTTTAGCCTCTGCATCCCTCTCTTAAGCCTTTGCATCACTCTCTTAAGCCTCTGAATCCCTCTCCTGAGCCTCTGAATCTCTCTCTTGAGCCTCTGCATCACTCGCTCGAACCTCTGCATCACTCTCTTGAACCTCTGCATCACTCTCTTGAGCCTCTTCATCACTCTCTTAATCCTCTGCATCACTCTCTAGAGCCTCTGCATCTCTCTCTTCAGCCTCTGCATCACTCTCTTAAGCCTCTGCTTCCCTATCTTGATCCTTTGCATCACTCTCTTGATCCTGTGCATCACTCTCTTAAACCTCTGCTTCCCTCTCTTGATCCTCTGCATCACTCTCTTGATCCTCTGCATCACTCTCTAGAGCCTCTGCATCACTCTCGTGAGCCTCTGCACCACTCTCTTGAACCTCTGCATCATTCTCTTGAGCCTCTGCATCCCTCTCTTAAGCCTCTTCATCATTCTCTTGAACCTCTGCATCACTCACTTGAGCCTCTGCGTCACTCTCTTAAGCCTCTGCATCTCTCTCTTCAACCTCTGCATCACTCTCTTGAGCCTCTGCATCCTTCTCTGGAGCCTCTGCTTCCCTCTCTTGAGCCTCTGCATCCCCTCTCTTAACGCTTTGCATCACTCACTTAAACCTCTGCATCATTCTCGTAAGCCTCTGAATCACTCTCATGAGCCTCTGCATCTCTCTCTTCAGCCTCTGCATCCCTCTCTTTAGCCTCTGCATCATTCTCCTATGCCTCTGCATCACTCTCTGAAGCTCTGCATCACTCACTTTAGCCTCTGCATCACTCTCTTGGGCCTCTGCATCACTCTCTTGAGCCTCTGCATCACACTCTTGAGCCTCTGCAACACTCTTTTGAGCCTCTGCATCACTCTCTTGAGCCTCTGCATCACTCTCGTAAACCTCTGCATCACTCTCTTGAGCTCTGCATAACACTCTTGAGTGTTAAAACTGCAGGGGAGTTTGGGCAAAATGTGACACACCGCCGCTCTCAGCAACTTGCGTATTTTGGTATAAAAAGTCGTAATTTCAAACTGCGAATACGTACAGAAAGCCAGAATTTGGCTCCAAAATATGGCTCAAGCGTCGAATTTGTGATGTTTAAATTATTTTGAAATCTGCAGGGAGGGTTTGGGCTAAATATGACCCATCGCTGCTCTCAGTAATTGGCATATTTTCGGTTTAGAAATTCGTAATTTCAAACTGAGAATACGTGCAGAGAGCCAGAATTTGGCTCCAAAATATGGTTCAAGGGTCGAATTTGGGATGTTTGGGATATTTTGAAAACTTCAGGGAGGTTTGGGCAAAATGTGACCCATCGCTGCTCTCAGTAATTGGCGTATTTTCGGTATAAAAATTCGTAATTTCAAACTGAGAATACGTGCAGAGAGCCAGAATTTGGCTCCAAAATATGCTTCAAGGGTCGAATTTGGGATGTTTGGGATATTTTGGGATATTATTTAGGCTCAAGAGAGTGATGCAATAGTGACACCGATGGAAGATGTACACGTAAAACCGCTGTAATCCGGCTGAAACGTCGACATATGCAATAAAAACAGAACTTCTCCCTTTCCAATATCTTACTCAGTATTTTAACGAGAAACAAATAGTTGATTGAAAATGAAGTGTTTAAGGTTAATTTCTTATCAATTATTTGTTTGCATCATTTTTATCGTATATTTAATGAATTAATAGCAATAAACTGAAAATTCACAAAAACGTGGAAAAACAGCAAAATATTGCCTAATTCGATGATATTTTGTTTATATCACATAAAGGAAAAGGGGATGATAAACGCCAAAATATTGCTGAATTCGATGATTTTTAGTACGAAACAAAATGCAAGAAAACTTGCTTAAAATGCAATATTATGCGAAAATCTGAGATATGAAGGCCAAATCACATATCGTGATACTACATGAAATATTATCGAAATATTGGTAAAAATGAATATATTTACGTAATATCAAATTACATGAAAAACGTGAAAAAAGTCATTATTATACCAAATTTGAGGATTTTAACTTCTAATCATAGAGCGACGTTTCGTATTTTTTAGACCCTAGAAAAGACGTATAAAGATGTTGCTTCCAATACAAATGATAAAAATCAATGTGTTTTCATTAAAATTAACTAAAATGTTCCTGATTTTCTGTTTATATTACCGATGAAAGATGTACACGTAAAACCGTTCTAATCCGGCTGAAACGTCGATACATGCAATAAAAACAGAACTTCTCCCCTTTCCAATATCTTACTCAGTATCTTACTCGAGAAACAAATAGATGATTGGAAATGAAGTATTTAATGTTATTTTCTGATCAATTATGTGTTTGCATAATTTTTATCGTATATATAATGAATTAATAACAATAAACTGAAAATTCACAAAAACGTGGAAAAACGGCCTAATTCGATGATATTTTGTTTAAATCACATAAAGGAAAATGGATGATAAATTTCAAAATATTGCTAAATTCGATGGTTTTTAGTACCAAACAAAATGCAAGAAAACTTGCTTAAAAATGCAAAATTTGCGAAATTCTGAGATTTGAAGGCCAAATCACATATCGTGAGAAAACATGAAGTATTATCGAAATATTGGAAAAAACGAATATATATACGTAAAATCATACTACATGAATAACGTGAAAAAAGTCACTATATTACCATATATGAGGATTTTAACTTCTAATCATAGAGCGAGGTTTCGTATTATTTAGATCCAAGAAAAGACATATGACAATGTTGTTTCAAATACAAATGATAAAAATCAATGTGTTTTCATTAGAATTAACTAAAATGTTCCTGATTTTCCGTTTATATTACCGATGGAAGATGTACACGTAAAACCGCTCTAATCCAGCTGAAATGTCGATATATGCAATAAAAACAGAACTTCTCCCATTTCCAATATCTTACTCAGTATTTTAACGAGAAACAAATAGTTGATTGAAAATGATGTGTTTAAGTGTAATTTCTAATCAATTATGTGCTTGCATAATTTTTATCGTATATTTAATGAATTAATAGCAATAAACTGAAAATTCACAAAAACGTGGAAAAACATCAAAATATTGCCTAATTCGATGATATTTTGTTTATATCACATAAAGGAAAGGGGATGATAAACGTCAAAATATTGCTGAATTCGATGATTTTTAGTACGACCCAAAATGCAAGAAAACTTGCTAAAATGCAATATTATTCGAAAATCTGAGATTTGAAAGCCAAAGCACATATTGTGATACTACATGAAAACGTATCGAAATATTGGTAAAAAATGAATATATTTACGTAATATCAAACTACATGAAAAACGTGAAAAAAGTCATTATTATACCAAATTTGAGGATTTTAACTTCGAATCATAGAGCGACGTTTGGTATTTTTTAGACCCTAGAAAAAACGTATAAAGATGTTGCTTCCAATACAAATGATACAAATCAATGTGTTTTCATTAAAATTAACTAAAATGTTCGTGAATTTCGGTTTATATTACCGATGGAAGATGTACACGTAAAACCGTTCTAATCCGGCTGAAACGTCGATATATGCAATAAAAACAGAACTTCTCCCCTTTTCAATATCTTACTCAGTATTTTAACGAGAAACAAATATGTGATTGAAAATGAAGTATTTAAGGTTATTTTCTGATCAATTATGTGTTGCATATTTTTTATCGTATATTTAAATGAATTAAAAACAGTAAACTGAAAATTCACAAAAACGTGGAAAAACGGCCTAATTCGATGATATTTTGTTTAAATCACATAAAGGAAAAGGGGATGATAAAGGTCAAAATATTGCTAAATTCGATGATTTTTAGTACAAAACAAAATGCAAGAAAACTTGCTTAAAATGCAAAATTTGCGAAATTCTGAGATTTGAAGGCCAAATCACATATCGTGAGAAAACATGAAGTAGTATCGAAATATTGGTCAAAACGAATATATATACGTAAAATCACACTACATGAATAACGTGAAATAAGTCACTATATTACCATATTTGAGGATTTTAACTTCAAATCATAGAGCGATGTTTCGTATTATTTAGATCCAAGAAAAGACATATGACAATGTTGTTTCAAATACAAATGATAAAAATCAATGTGTTTTCATTAGAATTAACTAAAATGTTTCAGATTTTTCGTTTATATTACCGATGGAAGATGTACACATAAAACCGCTCTAATCCGGCTTAAACGTCGATATATGCAATAAAAACAGAACTTCTCCCCTTTCCAATATCTTACTCAGTATCTTACTCGAGAAACAAATAGATGATTGAAAATGAAGTATTTAAGGTTATTTTTTGATCAATTATGTGTTTGCATAATTTTTATCGTATATTTAATGAATTAATAACAATAAACTGAAAATTCACAAAAACGTGGAAAAACGGCCTAATTCGATGATATTTTGTTTAAATCACATAAAGGAAAAGGGGATGATAAAGGTCAAAATATTGCTAAATTCGATGATTTTTAGTACAAAACAAAATGCAAGAAAACTTGCTTAAAATGCAAAATTTGCGAAATTCTGAGATTTGAAGACCAAATCACATATCGTGAGAAAACATGAAGTAGTATCGAAATATTGGTCAAAACGAATATATATACGTAAATCACGCTACATGAATAACGTGAAAAGTCACTATATTACCATATTTGAGGATTTTAACTTCAAATCATAGAGCGAGTTTCGTATTATTTAGGTCCAAGAAAAGACATATGACAATGTTGTTTCAAATACAAATGATAAAAATCAATGTGTTTTCATTAGAATTAACTAAAATGTTTCAGATTTTCGTTTATATTACCGATGGAAGATGTACACGTAAAACCGCTCTAATCCGGCTTAAACGTCGATATATGCAATAAAAACAGAACTTCTCCCCTTTCCAATATCTTATCAGTATTTACGAAAACAAATAGTGATTGAAAATGAAGTATTTAAGGTTATTTTATCAATTATTGTTTGCATAATTTTTATCGTATATTTAATGAATTAAAACAATAAACTGAAAATTCACAAAAACGTGGAAAAAGCGCCTAATTCGATGATATTTTGTTTATCACATAAAGGAAAAGGGGATGATAAAGTCAAAATATTGCTAATTCGATGATTTTTAGTACAAACAAAATGCAGAAAACTTGCTTAAAAATGCAAATTTGCGAAATCTGAGATTTGAAGGCCAAATCACATATCGTGATAACATGAAAAGTTTTGTAATATTGGTAAAAATGAATATATTTACGTAATATCAAACTACATGAAAAACGTGAAAAAATCATTATTATACCAATTTGAGGATTTTAACTTCAATCATAGAGCGAGTTTGTATTTTTAGACCCTAGAAAAAACGTATAAAGATGTTGTTCAATACAAATGATAAAATCAATGTGTTTTCATTAAATTAACTAAAATGTTCCTGATTTTCGTTTATATTACCGATGGAAGATGTACACGTAAAACCGTCTAATCCGGCTGAAACGTCGGTATATGCAATAAAAACAGAACTTCTCCCCTTTCAATATCTTACTCAGTATTTTAACGAGAAACAAATAGGTATTGAAAATTAAGTATTTAAGGTTAATTTCTATCAATTATGTTTGCATAATTTTTATCGTATATTTAATGAATTATTAACAATAAACTGAAAATTACAAAAACGTGGAAAAACGGCAAAATATTGCCTAATTCGATGATATTTTGTTTAAATCACATAAAGGAAAAGGAATGATAAAGGTCAAAATATTGCTAAATTCGATGATTTTTAGTACAAAACAAAATGCAAGAAAACTTGCTTAAAAATACAAAATTTGAGAAATTTAGATTTGAAGGCCAAATCACATATCGTGAGAAACCATGAAGTAGTATCGAAATATTGGTAAAAACGAATATATATACGTAAAATCACACTACATGAATAACGTGAAAAAGTCACTATATTACCATATTTGAGGATTTTAACTTCAAATCATAGAGCGATGTTTCGTATTATTTAGATCCAAGAAAAGACATATGACAATGTTGTTTCAAATACAAATGATAAAAATCAATGTGTTTTCATTAGAATTAACTAAAATGTTTCAGATTTTCCGTTTATATTACCGATGGAAGATGTATACATAAAACCGCTCTAATCCGGCTGAAACGTCGATATATGCAATAAAAACAGAACTTCTCCCCTTTCAATATCTTACTCAGTATTTTAACGAGAAACAAATAGTGATTGAAAATGATATTTAAGGTTATTTCTGATCAATTATGTGTTTGCATAATTTTTATCGTATATTTAATGAATTAATAACAATAAACTGAAAATTCACAAAAACGTGGAAAAACGGCCTAATTCGATGATATTTTGTTTAAATGACATAAAGGAAAAGGGGATGATAAATTTCAAAATATTGGTAAATTCGATGATTTTTAGTACAAAACAAAATGCAGGAAAACTTGCTTAAAAATGCAAAATTTGCGAAATTCTGAGATTTGAAGGCCAAATCACATATCGTGAGAAAACATGAAGTAGTATCGAAACAGAGGCTTAAGAGAGTGAGGCAGAGGCTTAGGAGAGGGATGCAGAGGCTCAAGAGAGTAACGCAGAGGCTTAAGAGAGTGATGCAGAGGCTTAAGAGAGGGATGCAGAGGCTCAAGAGAGGGATGCAGAGGCCCAAGAGAGGGATGCAGAGGCTCAAGAGAAGGATGCAGAGGCTCAAGTGAGGGATGCAGTGGCACATGAGAGGGATGTAGAGGCTCTTGGAAGGCATTTTGTTTTGTACTAAAAATCATCGAATTTAGCAATATTTTGACCTTTATCATTCTCTTTTCCTTTATGTGATTTAAACAAAATATCATCGAATTAGGCAATATTTTGCCGTTTTTCCACGTTTTTTGTGAATTTTCAGTTTATTGTTATTAATTCATTAAATATACGATAAAAATTATGCATCACATAATTGATCAGAAAATAAGGTTAAATACATCATTTTCAATCATCCAATTGTTTCTCGTTAAAATACTGAGTAAGATATTGAAAAGTGGAGAAGTTATGTTTTTATTGCATATATCGACGTTTCAGCCGGATTAGAACGGTTTTACGTGTACATCTTCCATCGGTAATATAAACCGAAAATCAGGAACATTTTAGTTAATTTTATTGAAAACACATTGATTTTTATCATTTGTATTGGAAGCAACATCTTTATACGTCTTTTCAAGGGTCTAAAAAACACGAAACGTCGCTCTATGATTCGAAGTTAAAATCCTCAAATTTGGTATAATAATGACTTTTTTCACGTTTTTCATGTAGTTTGATATTACGTAAATATATTTATTTTTACCAATATTTCGATACTATTTCATGTAGTATCACGATATGTGATTTGGCCTTCAAATCTCAGATTTTTGCATAATATTGCATTTTAAGCAAGTTTTCTTGCATTTTGTTTCGTACAAAAAATCATCGAATTCAGCAATATTTTGACGTTTATCATCACCTTTTCCTTTATGTGATATATGTGATATAAACAAAATATCATCGAATTAGGCAATATTTTGCTGTTTTCAACGTTTTTGTGAATTTTCAGTTTATTGCTATTAATTCATTAAATATACGATAAAAATGATGCAAACAAATAATTGATGAGAAATTAACCTTAAACACGTCATTTTCAATCAACTATTTGTTTTTCTTTAAAATACTGAGTAAGATATTGGAAAGGGGAGAAGTTCTGTTTTTATTGCATATATCGACGTTTCAGCCGGATTAGAGCGGTTTTACGTGTACATCTTCCATCGGTAATATGAACGGAAAATCAGGAACATTTTAGTTAATTCTAATGAAAACACATTGATTTTTATCATTTATATTTGAAACAACATTGTCATATGTCTTTTCTTGGATCTAAATAATACGAAACCTCGCTCTATGATTTGAAATTAAAATCCTCAAATATGGTAATATAGTGACTTTTTTCACGTTATTCATGTAGTGTGATTTTACGTATATATATTCGTTTTGACCTCTGTATCCCTCTCTTGAGCCTCTGCATCACTTTCTTCAGTCTCTTCATCCCTCTCTTGAGCCTCTGCAACACTTTCTTCAGCCTCTGCATCACTCTCTTAAGCCTTTGAATCCTTCTCTTGAGGCCTCTGCATAACTCTCTCGAGCCTCTGCATCACACTCGTAGGTCTCTGAATCACTCTCTCGAGCCTCTGCATCCCTCTCTTGAGCCTCTGCATTTTTCTCTTGAGCCCCTGCATCCCTCTCTTGGCCTCTGCATCTTTCTCTTGAACCCCTGCATCCCTCTCTTGAGCCCCTGCATCCCTCTCTTGAGCCTCTGCATCCCTCGCTTGAGCCTCTGCATCCCTCTCTTAAGCCTCTGAATCACTCTCTTAAGCCTCTGCATCACTCTCGTAAGCCTCTGAATCACTCTCTTGAACCTCTGCGTCACTCTCAAGAGCCTCTGCATCCCTCTCTTGAGCCTCTGCATCCCTCTCTTAAGCCTCTGCATCACTCTCTAGAGCCTCTGTATCACTCTCTAGAGCCTCGGCATCACTCTCTTCAGCCTCTGCATCACTCTCTTAAGCCTCTGCTTCCCTCTTTTGATCCTCTGCATCACTCCCTTGAGCCTCTGGATCACTCTCTTGATCCTCTGCATCACTCTCTTGAGCCTCTGCATCCCTCTCTTGAACTCCTACATCTCTCTCATGAGCCTCTGCATCCCTCTCTTGAGCCTCTGCATCACTCTCTTAAACCTCTGCATCCCTCTCTTGAGCCTCTGCATCACTCTCAAGAGCCTCTGCATCCCTCTCTTGTGCCTCTGCATCCCTCACTTGAGGCTCTGCATCCCTCTCGTGAGCCTCTGCATCCCTCTCTTGGGCCTCTGCATCCCTCTCTTGAGCCTCTGCATCCCTCTTTTAAGCCTCTGCATCACTCTCTTAAGCCTTTGCATCACTCTCTTATGCCTCTGAATCACTCTCTTGAGCCTCTGCATCCCTCTCTTGAGCCTCTGCATCACTCCCAAGAGCATCTGCATCCCTCTCATGTGCCTCTTCATCCCTCACTTGAGCCTCTGCATCCCTCTCTTGAGCCTCTGCATAACTCTCTTGAACTCCTGCATCCCTCTCATGAGCCTCTGCATCCCGCACTTGAACCTTTGCATCACTCTCTTAAGCCTCTGCATCCCACTCTTGAGCCTCTACATCACTCTCAAGAGCCTCTGCATCCCTCTCTTGTGCCTCTGCTTCCCTCACTTGAGTCTCTGCATCCCTCTCTTGAGCCTCTGCATCCCTCTCTTGAGTCTCTGCATCCCTCTCTTAAGCCTCATCATCACTCTCTTATGCCTCTGCATCACTCTCATAAGAATCTGAATCACTCTGTTGAGCCTCTGCATCACTCTCTTAAGCCTCTGCATCTCTCTCTTCAGCCTCTGCATCCCTCTCTTGAGCCCCTGCATCCCTCTCTTGAGCCTCTACATCCCTCTCTTGAGCCTCTGCATTCCTCTCTTAAGCCTCTGCATCACTCTCTTGAGCCTCTGCATCTCTCTCTTGAGCCTCTGCATCCCTCTCTTGAGCATCTGCATCCCTCTCTTAAGCATCTGCATCACTCTTTTGAGCCCCTGCATCATTCTCTTGAGCCTCTGCATCCCTCTCTTAAGCCTCTACATCATTCTCTTGTGCCTCTGCATCACTCTCTTGAGCCTTTACATCACTCTCTTAAGCCTCTGCATCCCTCTCTTGAGCCTCTGCATCCCTCTCTTGAGCCTCTGCATCCCTCTCTTAAGCCTCTGCATCACTCTCTTAAGCCTCTGCATCACTCTCGTAAGCATCTGAATCACTTTGTTGAGCCTCTGCATCACTCTCTTGAGCCTCTCCATCACTCTCTTGAGCCTCTGCATCCCTCTCTTATGCCTCTGCATCATTCTCTTCAGCCTCTGCATCCCTCTCTTAAGCCTCTGCATCACTCCCTTTATCCTCTGCATCCCTCTCTTAAGCCTCTGCATCACTCTCTTGAGCCCCTGCATTATTCTCTTGAGCCTCTGCATCCCTCTCTTAAGCCTCTACATCATTCCCTTGTGCTTCTGCATCACTCTCTTGAACCTCTGCATCACTCTCTTAAGCCTCTGCATCTCTCTCTTCAGCCTCTGCATTCGTCTCTTGAGCTTCTACATCCCTCTCTTCAGCCTCTGCATCCCTCTCTTAAACCTCTGCATCACTCTCTTGAGCCTTTGCATCACTCTCTTGAGCCTCTGCATCCCTCTCTTGAGCCTCTGCGTCCCTTTTTTGAGCCTCTGCATCCCTCTCTTAAGCCTCTGCATCACTCTTGAACCCCTGCATCATTCTCCTGAGCCTCTGCATCCCTCTCTTAAGCCTCTATATAATTCTGTTGTGCCTCTGCATCACTCTCTTGAACCTCTGCATCATTCTCTTAAGCCTCAGCATCTCTCTCTTGAGCCTCTGCATTCCTCTCTTGAGCCTCTGCATCTCTCTCTTCAAGCTCTGCATCCCTCTCTTGAGCCTCTGCATCCCTCTCTTGAGCACCTGCATCCCTCTCTTGAGCCTCTGCATCCCTCTCTTGAGCCCCTGAATCCCTCTCGTGAGCCTCTGCATTTCTCTCTTCAGCCTCTGCATCCCTCTCTTGAGCCTCTGCATCCCTCTCTTGAGCACCTACATCCCTCTCTTGAGCCTCTGCATCCCTCTCTTGTGCCCCTGAATCCCTCTCTTGAGCCTCTGCATCCCTCGCTTGAGCCTCTGCATCCATCTCTTAAGCCTGTGCATCACTCTCTTAAGACTCTGCATCACTCTCGTAGGCCTTTGAATCATTCTCTTGAACCTCTGCATCCCTCTCTTGAACTCTTGCATCCTTCTCTTGAGCCTTTGCATCACTCTCATAAGCCTATGCATCCCTCTCTTGATCCTTTGCATCACTCTCTTGAGCCTCTGCATCACTCTCTTATGCCTCTGCTTCCCTCTCTTGATCCTCTGCATCACTCTCATGAGCCTCTGCATCACTCTCTTAAGCCTCTGCATCACTCTCGTAATCCTCTGCATCACTCTCTTAAGCCTCTGCATCACTCTTGTAAGCCTCTGAATCATTCTGTTGAGCCTCTGCATCACTCTCTTGATCCTCTGCATCACTCTCTTGAGCCTCTGCATCACTCTCTTGAACCTCTGTACCACTCTCTAGAGCCTCGGCATCACTCTCTTCAGCCTCTGCATCACTCTCTTAAACCTCTACTTTCCTCTCTTGATCCTCTGCATCACTCTCGTGAGCCTCTGCATCCCTCTCTTGAACTCCTACATCTCTCTCATGAGCCTCTGCATCCCTGTCTTGAGCCTTTGCATCACTCTCTTAAGCCTCTGCATCCCTCTCTTGAGCCTCTGCATTACTCTCAAGAGCCTCTGCATCCCTCTCTTGTGCCTCTGCATCCCTCATTTGAGCCTCTGCATCCCTCTCTTGAGCCTGTGCATCCCTCTCTTGGGCCTCTGCATCCCTCTCTTGATCCTCCGCATCCCTCTTTTAAGCCTCTGCATCACTCTCGTTAACTCTGCATCACTCTCGTTAACCTCTGTATCACTCTCTGCTGAATCACTCTCTTGAGCCTTCATCCATCTCTAAGCCTGTGCATCACTCTAAGACTCTGCATCACTCTCTCTTGAATCATTCTCTTGAACCTCTGCATCCTCTGAACTCTCTCTCAAGCCTCTGCATCACTCTCTTGAGCCTCTGCATCACCCTCTTAAGCCTCTGCATCACTCTCTTGAGCCTCTGCATCCCTCTCCTAAGCCTCTGCCTCACTCTCTTAAGCCTCTGCATCACTCTCTTGAGCCTCTGCATCCCTCTCTTTAGGCTCTGCATCACTCTCTTCATCCTCTTCATCCCTCTCTTGAGCCTCTGCAACACTCTCTTCAGCTTCTGCATCACTCTCGCAAGCCTCTGAATCACTCTCTCGAGCCTCTGTATTACTCTCTTTATCCTCTGCATCACTCTCCTCAGCCTCTGCATCACTCTCTTGAGCCTCTGCATCACTCTCTAGAGCCTCTGCATCACTCTCTTCAGCCTCTGCATCACTCTCCTTAGCCTCTGCTTCCCTCTCTTGATCCTCTGCATCACTCTGTTGAGCCTCTGCATTACTCTCTTTAACTCCTGCATCTCTCTCTTGAGGGATGCAGGGCCTCAAGAGAGTGATGCAAAGGCTCAGGAGAGTGATTCAGAGGCTTACGAGAGTGATGCAGAGGCTCAGGAGAGGGATGCAGAGGCCCAAGTGAGGGATGCAGAGGCTCTTGAGAGTGATGCAGGAGTACAAGAGAATGATGCAGAGGCTCATGAGAGTGATGCAGAGGCTTAAGAGAGGGATTCAAAGGCTAAAGAGAGTGATGCAGAGGATTAAGAGAGGAATGCAGAGGCTCAAGAGAATGAAGAAGAGGCTCGAGAGAGTGCTGCAGAGGCTCAAGAGAGGGATGCTGAGGCTCCAGAGAGGGATGCTGAGGCTCCAGAGAGTGATGCAGAGGCTGAAGAGAGAGATGCAGAGGCTTAAGGGAGTGATGTAGGGGTTCAAGAGAGTGATGCAGAGGCTCAAGAGAACTATGAAGAGGCTTAAGAGAGGGATGCAGAGGCTCATGAAAATGATGCAGAGGCTCAAGAGAGTGATGCAGAGGATCAACGGAGGGATGCAGAGGCTTAAGGGGGCATATCATTCTAAATCGTTATAAATTAAAAGTTGTTCAATTTGCTAATAATTTTTTTTATGAAATGGGTATAGAAAAGGCTGCAACTGGTCCAAGTTTCACTATCACACCCTAAACAGAAAAGGAGAAAAAAAAATACACAACGTATTATGCAACGAATGTTCAACATTCTCAAATAATCTCAGGGAACACATGTGTCAACTAAAATGTCTACTATGTGCTGTAGAAGCACAAACTCTTGTAATAATTGTAATATGTATGTGCAATATATTTATATTTAATTTTTTTTTTCTTTTTTCTTTTCTTTTTTTTTTGGACAATATTTTTTTCTCGTTTGTTATCAAGGGATTTGCATGAAACTTGCACACCTTGCTCAATGGATGCCTATCTGCAAGGGTGCCAATTATGAACGAAATCTGTTGAAGTCAAGCTCAGCTACAGGTGGCCGAACTTGGATCTTTATTTTACTCTGGAAAGTAATTTACTCCTTCAAATTACTTCAGAGCTTTCATTTATTAATCAATTTACATGCAAATTACACCTTATATGTAGCGTTTGTGCTTCTACAGAATCTAGTAGACAATTTAGTCAAAAGTCTATTTGTTGATTTTATAAAAATTTATAAATATCATATATTGCATATTTTTTTAGAAGGGTAACTTTGAAAAATTATATTATTGCACTAAACACTTTTTTGATAAAACTGATCACTAGAATGTGCTTAGTTTAATATCTGATTGTTATAGAAATGATTTTAATTGACACATGTGTTCCCTGAAACTATTTGAAAATTCGTTGCATAATTCGTTGTTTATTTTTTTTCTCCTTTTCTGTTTAGGGTGTGATGATAAAACTTGGACCAGCTGCAGCCCGTTCTATACCCATTACACAAAAAAATTTATAAGCAAATTGAACAACTTTTAATTTTACATTGATATGCCACCTTAAGAGAGATGCAGAGGCTGAAGCGAGTGATGTAGAAGATTAAGAGAGTGATGTAGAGGCTCTGGAGAGTGATGCAGAGACTCAAGAGAGTGATGCAGAGACTCAAGAGAGTGATACAGAGGATCAAGAGAGTGATGCAGAGGATCATGAGAGGGAAGCAGAGGCTTAAGAGAGTGATGCAGAGGCTGAAGAGAGTGTTGCTGAAGATTAAGGGAGGGATGCAGAGGCTCAAGAGAGTGATGCAGAGTCTGAATCTCTTTTTTGAGCCTCTGCATCACTTTCTTAAGCCTCTGCATCCCTTTCTTGAGCCTTAGCATCACTCTCTTGAACTCCTGCATCCCTCTCATGAGCCTCTGCATCCCTCTCCTGAGCCTTTGCATCACTCTCTTAAACCTCTGCATCCCTCTCTTGAGCCTCTGCATCCCTCTCGTGAGCACCTGCATCCCTCTCTTGAGCCTCTGCATCCCTCTCTTGAGCCCCTGAATCCCTCTCTTGAGCCTCTGCATCTCTCTCTTCAGCCTCTGCATCCCTCTCTTGAGCCTCTGCATCTCTCTCTTCAACCTCTGCATCCCTCTCTTGAGCCTCTGCATCCCTCTCTTGAGCACCTGCATCCCTCTCTTGAGCCTCTGCATTCCTTTCTTGAGCCCCTGAATCCCTCTCTTGAGCCTCTGCATCTCTCTCTTCAGCCTCTGCATCCCTCTCTTAAGCCTCTGCATCACTCTCTTAAGCCTCTGCATAATTTTTATCGTATATTTAATGAATTAATAACAATAAACTGAAAATTAACAAAAACGTGTAAAAACGGCAAAATATTGTCTAATTCGATGATATTTTGTTTACATCACATAAAGGAAAAGAGAATGATAAAGGTCAAAATATTGCTAAATTCGATGATTTTTAGTACAAAACAAAATGCCAGAAAACTTGCTTAAAAATACAAAATTTGCGAAATTCTGAGATTTGAAGGCCAAATCACATATCGTCAGAAAACATGAAGTAGTATCGAAATATTGGAAAAAACGAATATATATACGTAAAATCACACTACAAATAACGTGAAAAAGTCACTATATTACCATATTTGAAGATTTTAACTTCAAATCATAGAGCGATGTTTCGTATTATTTAGATCCAAGAAAAGACATATGACAATGTTGTTTCAAATACAAATTATAAAAATCAATGTGTTTTCATTAGAATTAACTAAAATGTTTCAGATTTTCCGTTTATATTACCGATGGAAGATGTACACATAAAACCGCTCTAATCCGGCTGAACGTCGATATATACAATATAAACAGAACTTCTCCCCTTTCCAATATCTTACTCAGTATTTTAACGAGAAACAAATTGTTGATTGAAAATGAAGTGTTTAAGGTTAATTTCTAATCAATTATGTGCTTGCATAATTTTTATCGTATATTTAATGAATTAATAGCAATAAACTGAAAATTCACAAAAACTTGGAAAAACCGCAAAATATTGCCTAATTCGACGATATTTTGTTTATATCACATAAAGGAAAAGGGGATGATAAACGTCAAAAAATTGCTGAATTCGATGAATTTTAGTACGAAACAAAATGCAAGAAAACTTGCTTAAAATGCAATATTATGCGAAAATATGAGATATGAAGGCCAAATCACATATCGTGATACTAAATGAAATATTATCGAAATATTGGTAAAAATGAATATATTTACGTAATATCAAACTACATGAAAAACGTGAAAAAATTCATTATTATACCAAATTTGAGGATTTGAACTTCGAATCAAAGAGCGACGTTTCGTATTTTTTCGACCCTAGAAAAGACGTATAAAGATATTGCTTAAAATACAAATGATAAAAATCAATGTGTTTTCATTAAAATTAACTAAAATGTTCCTGATTTTCGGTTTATATTACCGATGGAAGATGTACACATAAAACCGTTCTAATCCGGCTGAAACGTCGATATATGCAATAAAAACAGAACTTCTCGCCTTTTGAATATCTTACTCAGTATTTTAATGAGAAACAAATAGATGATTGAAAATGAAGCATTTAAGGTTATTTTCTGATCAATTATGTGTTTGCATTGTTTTTATCGTATATTTAATGAATTAATAACAATAAACTGAAAATTCACAAAAACGTGGAAAAACGGCCTAATTCGATGATATTTTGTTTAAATCACATAAAGGAAAAGGGGATAATAAAGGTCAAAATATTGCTAAATTCGATGATTTTTAGTACAAAACAAAATGCAAGAAAACTTGCTTAAAAATGCAAAATTTGCGAAATTCTGAGATTTGAAGGCCAAATCACATATCGTGAGAAAACATGAAGTATAATCGAAATATTGGAAAAAACGAATATATATACGTAAAATCACACTACATGAATAACGTGAAAAAAGTCACTATATTACCATATATGAGGAATTTAACTTCAAATCATAGAGCGAGGTTCCGTATTATTTAGATCCAAGAAAAGACATATGACAATGTTGTTTCAAATTCAAATGATAAAAATCAATGTGTTTTCATTAGAATTAACTAAAATGTTCATGATTTTCCGTTTATATTACCGATGGAAGATGTACACGTAAAACCGCTCTAATCCGGCTGAAATGTCGATATATGCAATAAAAACAGAACTTCTCCCATTTCCAATATCTTATCTTGAGGTTATCTTGAGATGATTTCGGGGCTTTTTAGTGTCCCCGCGGCCCGGTTTTCGACCTGGCCTCCACCCCCAGGATGCAGCCCGTGACAGCTGACTAACACCCAGGTACCTATTTTACTGCTAGGTAACAGGGGCATAGGGTGAAAGAAACTCTGCCCATTGTTTCTCGCCGGCGCCTGGCATCGAACCCAGGAACACAGGATCACAAGTCCCGCGTGCTGTCCGCTCGGCCGACCGGCTCCCTTACTCAGTAGTTTAACGAGAAACAAATAGTTGATTGAAAATGATGTGTTTAAGGTTAATTTCTAATCAATTATGTGCTTGCATAATTTTTATCGTACATTTAATGAATTAATAGCAATAAACTGAAAATTCACAAAAACGTGAAAAACAGAAAAATATTGCCTAATTCGATGATATTTTGTTTATATCACATAAAGGAAAAGGGGATGATAAACGTCAAAATATTGCTGAATTCGATGATTTTTAGTACGAAACAAAATGCAAGAAAACTTGCTTAAAATGCAATATTATGCGAAAATCTGAGATTTGAAGGCCAAAGCACATATTGTGATACTACATAAAACCTTTCGAAATATTGGTAAAAATGAATATATTTACGTAATATCAAACTACATGAAAAACGTGAAAAAAGTCATTATTATACCAAATTTGAGGATTTTAACTTCGAATCATAGAGCGACGTTTGGTATTTTTTAGACCCTAGAAAAAACGTATAAAGATGTTGCTTCCAATACAAATGATACAAATCAATGTGTTTTCATTAAAATTAACTAAAATGTTCCTGATTTTCCGTTTATATTACCGATGGAAGATGTACACGTAAAACCGTTCTAATCCGGCTGAAACGTCGATATATGCAATAAAAACAGAACTTCTCCCCTTTTCAATATCTTACTCAGTATTTTAACGAGAAAAAAATAGGTGATTGTAAATTAAATATTTAAGGTTATTTTCTGATCAATTATGTGTTTGCATAATTTTTATCGTATATTTAATGAATTATTAACAATAAACTGAAAATTAACAAAAACGTGGAAAAACGGCAAAATATTGCCTAATTCGATGATATTTTGTTTAAATCACATAAAGGAAAAGAGAATGATAAAGGTCAAAATATTGCTAAATTCGATGATTTTTAGTACAAAACAAAATGCAAGAAAACTTGCTTAAAAATACAAAATTTGAGAAATTTAAGATTTGAAGGCCAAATCACATATCGTCAGAAAACATGAAGTAGTATCGAAATATTGGAAAAAACGAATATATATACGTAAAATCACACTACATGAATAACGTGAAAAAGTCACTATATTACCATATTTGAAGATTTTAACTTCAAATCATAGAGCGATGTTTCGTATTATTTAGATCCAAGAAAAGACATATGACAATGTTGTTTCAAATACAAATTATAAAAATCAATGTGTTTTCATTAGAATTAACTAAAATGTTTCAGATTTTCCGTTTATATTACCGATGGAAGATGTACACATAAAACCGCTCTAATCCGGCTGGAACGTCGATATATACAATATAAACAGAACTTCTCCCCTTTCCAATATCTTACTCAGTATTTTAACGAGAAACAAATTGTTGATTGAAAATGAAGTGTTTAAGGTTAATTTCTAATCAATTATGTGCTTGCATAATTTTTATCGTATATTTAATGAATTAATAGCAATAAACTGAAAATTCACAAAAACGTGGAAAAACAGCAAAATATTGCCTAATTCGATGATATTTTGTTTATATCACATAAAGGAAAAGGGGATGATAAACGTCAAAATATTGCTGAATTCGATGATTTTTAGTACGAAACAAAATGCAAGAAAACTTACTTAAAATGCAATATTATGCGAAAATCTGAGATTTGAAAGCCAAAGCACATATTGTGATACTACATGAAAACGTTTTGAAATATTGGTAAAAATGAATATATTTACGTAATATCAAACTAAATGAAAAACGTGAAAAAAGTCATTATTATACCAAATTTGAGGATTTTAACTTCGAATCATAGAGCGACGTTTGGTATTTTTTAGACCCTAGAAAAAACGTATAAAGATGTTGCTTCCAATACAAATGATACAAATCAATGTGTTTTCAATAAAATTAACTAAAATGTTCCTGATTTTCGGTTTATATTACCGATGGAAGATGTACACGTAAAACCGTTCTAATCCGGCTGAAACGTCGATATATGCAATAAAAACAGAACTTCTCCCCTTTTCAATATCGTACTCAGTATCTTACTCGAGAAACAAATAGATGATTGAAAATGAAGTATTTAACGTTATTTTCTGATCAATTATGTGTTTGCATAATTTTTATCGTATAGTTAATGAATTAATAACAATAAACTGAAAATTCACAAAAACGTGGAAAAACGGCCTAATTCGATGTTATTTTGTTTAAGTCCCTTAAAGGAAAAGGGGATGATAAATTTCAAAATATTGCTAAATTCGATGATTTTTAGTACAAAACAAAATGCAGGAAAACTTGCTTAAAAATGCAAAATTTGCGAAATTCTGAGATTTGAAGGCCAAATCACATATCGTTAGAAAACATGAAGTAGTATCGAAATATTGGTCAAAACGAATATATATACGTAAAATCACACTACATAAATAACGTGAAAAAAGTAACTATATTACCATATTTGAGGATTTTAACTTCAAATCATAGAGCGAGGTTTCGTATTATTTAGATCCAAGAAAAGACATATGACAATGTTGTTTCAAATACAAATGATAAAAATCTATGTGTTTTCATTAGAATTAACTAAAATGTTCCTGATTTTCCGTTTATATTACCGATGGAAGATGTACTCGTAAAACCGCTGTAATCCGGCTGAAACGTCGATATATGCAATAAAAACAGAACTTCTCCCCTTTCCAATATCTTACTCAGTATTTTAACGAAAAACAAATAGTTGATTGAAAATGAAGTGTTTAAGGTTAATTTCTTATCAATTATTTGTTTGCATCATTTTTATCGTATATTTAATGAATTAATAGCAATAAACTGAAAATTCACAAAAACGTGGAAAAACCGCAAAATATTGCCTAATTCGATGATATTTTGTTTATATCACATAAAGGAAAAGGGGATGATAAACGTCAAAAAATTGCTGAATTCGATGAATTTTAGTACGAAACAAAATGCAAGAAAACTTGCTTAAAATGCAATATTATGCGAAAATATGAGATATGAAGGCCAAATCACATATCGTGATACTAAATGAAATATTATCGAAATATTGGTAAAAATGAATATATTTACGTAATATCAAACTACATGAAAAACGTGAAAAAAGTCATTATTATACCAAATTTGAGGATTTGAACATCGAATCAAAGAGCGACGTTTCGTATTTTTCGACCCTAGAAAAGACGTATAAAGATATTGCTTAAAATACAAATGATAAAAATCAATGTGTTTTCATTAAAATTAACTAAAATGTTCTGATTTTCGGTTTATATTACCGATGGAAGATGTACACATAAAACCGTTCTAATCCGGCTGAAACGTCGATATATGCAATAAAAACAGAACTTCTCCCTTTCAATATCTTACTCAGTATTTATGAGAAACAAATAGATGATTGAAAATGAAGCATTTACGGTTATTTTCTGATCAATTATGTGTTTGCATTTTTATCGTATATTTAATGAATTAATAACAATAAACTGAAAATTCACAAAAACGTGGAAAAACGGCCTAATTCGATGATATTTTGTTTAAATCACATAAAGGAAAAGGGGATGATAAAGGTCAAAATATTGCTAAATTCGATGATTTTTAGTACAAAACAAAATGCAAGAAAACTTGCTTAAAAATGCAAAATTTGCGAAATTCTGAGATTTGAAGGCCAAATCACATATCGTGAGAAAACATGAAGTATTATCGAAATATTGGTAAAAACGAATATATATACGTAAAATCACACTACATGAATAACGTGAAAAAGTCACTATATTACCATATTTGAGGATTTTAACTTCAAATCATAGAGCGAAGTTTCGTATTATTTAGATCCAAGAAAAGACATATGACAATGTTGTTTCAAATACAAATGATAAAAATCAATGTGTTTTCATTAGAATTAACTAAAATGTTCCTGATTTTCCGTTTATATTACCGATGGAAGATGTACACGTAAAACCGCTCTAATCCAGCTGAAATGTCGATATATGCAATAAAAACAGAACTTCTCCTATTTCCAATATCTTACTCAGTATTTTAACGAGAAACAAATAGTTGATTGAAAATGATGTGTTTAAGGTTAATTTTTAATCAATTATGTGCTTGCATAATTTTTATCGTATATTTAATGAATTAATAGCAATAAACTGAAAATTCACAAAAACGTGGAAAAACAGCAAAATATGCCTAATTCGATGATATTTTGTTTATATCACATAAAGGAAAAGGGGATGATAAACGGCAAAATATTGCTGAATTCGATGATTTTTAGTACGAATCAAAATGCAAGAAAACTTGCTTAAAATGCAATATTATGCGAAAATCTGAGATTTGAAGGCCAAAGCACATATTGTGATACTACATGAAAACGTATCGAAATATTGGTAAAAATGAATATATTTACGTAATATCAAACTACATGAAAAACGTGAAAAAGTCATTATTATACCAAATTTGAGGATTTTAACTTCGAATCATAGAGCGACGTTTGGTATTTTTAGACCCTAGAAAAACGTATAAAGATGTTGCTTCCAATACAAATGATACAAATCAATGTGTTTTCATTAAAATTAACTAAAATGTTCCTGATTTTCGGTTTATATTACCAATGGAAGATGTACACGTAAAACCGTTCTAATCCGGCTGAAACGTCGTTATGTGCAATAAAAACAGAACTTCTCCCCTTTTCAATATATTAATCAGTATTTTAACGAGAAACAAATAGGTGATTGAAAATGAAGTATTTAAGGTTATTTTCTGATCAATTATGTATTTGCATAATTTTTATCGTATATTTAATGAATTAATAACAATAAACTGAAAATTCACAAAAACGTGGAAAAACGGCCTAATTCGATGATATTTTGTTTAAATCACATAAAGGAAAAGGGGATGATAAATTTCAAAATATTGGTAAATTCGATGATTTTTAGTACAAAACAAAATGCAGGAAAACTTGCTTAAAAATGCAAAATTTGCGAAATTCTGAGATTTGAAGGCCAAATCACATATCGTGAGAAAACATGAAGTAGTATCGAAATATTGGTAAAAACGAATATATATAAGTAAGATCACACTACATGAAAAACGTGAAAAAAGTCACTATATTACCATATTTGAGGATTTTATCTTCAAATCAAAGAGCGAGGTTTCGTATTATTTAGATCCAAGAAAAGACATATGACAATGTCGTTTCAAATACAAATGATAAAAATCAATGTGTTTTCATTAGAATTAACTAAAATGTTCCTGATTTTCCGTTTATATTACCGATGGAAGATGTACACGTAAAACCGCTCTAATCCGGCTGAAACGTCGATATATGCAATAAAAACAGAACTTCTCCCCTTTCCAATATCTTACTCAGTATTTTAACGAGAAACAAATAGTTGATGGAAAATGAAGTGTTTAAGGTTAATTTCTAATTAATTATGTGCTTGCATAATTTTTATCGTATATTTAATGAATTAATAACAATAAACTGAAAATTCACAAAAACGTGGAAAAACGGCCTAATTCGATGATATTTTGTTTAAATCACATAAAGGAAAAGGGGATGATAAAGGTCAAAATATTGCTAAATTCGATGATTTTTATTACAAAACAAAATGCAAGAAAACTTGCTTAAAAATGCAAAATTTGCGAAATTCTGAGATTTGAAGGCCAAATCACATATCGTGAGAAAACATGACGTATTATCGAAATATTGGAAAAAACGAATATATATACGTAAAATCACACTACATGAATAACGTGAAAAAAGTCACTATATTACCATATATGAGGATTTTAACTTCAAATCATAGAGCGAGGTTTCGTATTATTTAGATCCAAGAAAAGACATATGACAATGTTGTTTCAAATACAAATGATAAAAATCAATGTGTTTTCATTAGAATTAACTAAAATGTTCCTGATTTTCCGTTTATATTACCGATGGAAGATGTACACGTAAAACCGCTCTAATCCAGCTGAAATGTCGATATTGCAATAAAAACAGAACTTCTCCTATTTCCAATATCTTACTCAGTATTTTAACGAGAAACAAATAGTTGATTGAAAATGATGTGTTTAAGGTTAATTTCTAATCAATTATGTGCTTGCATAATTTTTATCGTATATTTAATGAATTAATAGCAATAACTGAAAATTCACAAAAACGTGGAAAAACAGCAAAATATTGCCTAATTCGATGATATTTTGTTTATATCACATAAAGGAAAAGGGGATGATAAACGGCAAAATATTGCTGAATTCGATGATTTTTAGTACGAATCAAAATGCAAGAAAACTTGCTTAAAATGCAATATTATGCGAAAATCTGAGATTTGAAGGCCAAAGCACATATTGTGATACTACATGAAAACGTATCGAAATATTGGTAAAAATTAATATATTTACGTAATATCAAACTACATGAAAAACGTGAAAAAGTCATTATTATACCAAATTTAAGGATTTTAACTTCGAATCATAGAGCGACGTTTGGTATTTTTTAGACCCTAGAAAAACGTTTAAAGATGTTGCTTCCAATACAAATGATACAAATCAATGTGTTTTCATTAAAATTAACTAAAATGTTCCTGATTTTCGGTTTATATTACCGATGGAAGATGTACACGTAAAACCGTTCTAATCCGGCTGAAACGTCGTTATATGCAATAAAAACAGAACTTCTCCCCTTTTCAATATATTAATCAGTATTTTAACGAGAAACAAATAGGTGATTGAAAATGAAGTATTTAAGGTTATTTTCTGATCAATTATGTATTTGCATAATTTTTATCGTATATTTAATGAATTAATAACAATAAACTGAAAATTCACAAAAACGTGGAAAAACAGCAAAATATTGCCTAATTCGATGATATTTTGTTTATATCACATAAAGGAAAAGGGGATGATAAACGGCAAAATATTGCTGAATTCGATGATTTTTAGTTCGAATCAAAACGCAAGAAAACTTGCTTAAAATGCAATATTATGCGAAATCTGAGATTTGAAGGCCAAAGCACATATTGTGATACTACATGAAAACGTATCGAAATATTGTTAAAAATGAATATATTTACGTAATATCAAACTACATGAAAAACGTGAAAAAGTCATTATTATACCAAATTTGAGGATTTTAACTTCGAATCATAGAGCGACGTTTGGTATTTTTTAGACCCTAGAAAAACGTATAAAGATGTTGCTTCCAATACAAATGATACAAATCAATGTGTTTTCATTAAAATTAACTAAAATGTTTCTGATTTTCGGTTTATATTACCGATGGAAGATGTACACGTAAAACCGTTCTAATCCGGCTGAAACGTCGTTATGTGCAATAAAAACAAAACTTCTCCCCTTTTCAATATATTAATCAGTATTTTAACGAGAAACAAATAGGTGATTGAAAATGAAGTATTTAAGGTTATTTTCTGATCAATTATGTACTTGCATAATTTTTATCGTATATTTAATGAGTTAATAACAATAAACTGAAAATTCACAAAAACGTGGAAAAACGGCCTAATTCGATGATATTTTGTTTAAATCACATAAAGGAAAAGGGGATGATAAATTTCAAAATATTGGTAAATTCGATGATTTTTAGTACAAAACAAAATGCAGGAAAACTTGCTTAAAAATGCAAAATTTGCGAAATTCTGAGATTTGAAGGCCAAATCACATATCGTGAGAAAACATGAAGTAGTATCGAAATATTGGTAAAACGAATATATATAAGTAAGATCACACTACATGAAAAACGTGAAAAAAGTCACTATATTACCATATTTGAGGATTTTATCTTCAAATCAAAGAGCGAGGTTTCGTATTATTTAGATCCAAGAAAAGACATATGACAATGTCGTTTCAAATACAAATGATAAAAATCAATGTGTTTTCATTAGAATTAACTAAAATGTTCCTGATTTTCCGTTTATATTACCGATGGAAGATGTACACGTAAAACCGCTCTAATCCGGCTGAAACGTCGATATATGCAATAAAAACAGAACTTCTCCCCTTTCCAATATCTTACTAAGTATTTTAACGAGAAACAAATAGTTGATGGAAAATGAAGTGTTTAAGGTTAATTTCTAATTAATTATGTGCTTGCATAATTTTTATCGTATATTTAATGAATTAATAACAATAAACTGAAAATTCACAAAAACGTGGAAAAACGGCCTAATTCGATGATATTTTGTTTAAATCACATAAAGGAAAAGGGGATCATAAATTTCAAAATATTGGTAAATTCGATGATTTTTAGTACAAAACAAAATGCAGGAAAACTTGCTTAAAAATGCAAAATTTGCGAAATTCTGAGATTTGAAGGCCAAATCACATATCGTGAGAAAACATGAAGTAGTATCGAAATATTGGTAAAAACGAATATTATAAGTAAGATCACACTACATGAAAAACGTGAAAAAAGTCACTATATTACCATATTTGAGGATTTTATCTTCAAATCAAAGAGCGAGGTTTCGTATTATTTAGATCCAAGAAAAGACATATGACAATGTCGTTTCAAATACAAATGATAAAAATCAATGTGTTTTCATTAGAATTAACTAAAATGTTCCTGATTTTCCGTTTATATTACCGATGGAAGATGTACACGTAAAACCGTTCTTATCCGGCTGAAACGTCGATATATGCAATAAAAACAGAACTTCTCCCCTTTTCAATATCTTACTCAGTATTTTAACGAAAACAAATAGGTAATTGAAAATGAAGAATTTAAGGTTATTTTCTGATCAATTATGTATTTGCATAATTTTTATCGTATATTTAATGAATTATTAACAATAAACTGAAAATTAACAAAAACGTGGAAAAACGGCAAAATATTGCCTAATTCGATGATATTTTGTTTAAATCACATAAAGGAAAAGAGAATGATAAAGTCAAAATATTGCTAAATTCGATGATTTTTAGTACAAAACAAAATGCAAGAAAACTTGCTTAAAAATACAAAATTTGAGAAATTTAAGATTTGAAGGCCAAATCACATATCGTGAGAAAACATGAAGTAGTATCGAAATATTGGTAAAAACGAATATATATACGTAAAATCACACTACATGAATAACGTGAAAAAGTCACTATATTACCATATGAGGATTTTAACTTCAAATCATAGAGCGATGTTTCGTATTATTTAGATCCAAGAAAAGACATATGACAATGTTGTTTCAAATACAAATGATAAAAATCAATGTGTTTTCATTAGAATTAACTAAAATGTTTCAGATTTTCCGTTTATATTACCGATGGAAGATGTACACATAAAACCGCTCTAATCCGGCTGAAACGTCGATATATGCAATAAAAACAGAACTTCTCCCCTTTCCAATATCTTACTCAGTATCTTACTCGAGAAACAAATAGATGATTGAAAATGAAGTATTTAAGGTTATTTTCTGATCAATTATGTGTTTGCATAATTTTTATTATATTTAATGAATTAATAACAATAAACTGAAAATTCACAAAAACGTGGAAAAACGGCCTAATTCGATGATATTTTGTTTAAATCACATAAAGGAAAAGGGGATGATAAAGGCCAAAATATTGCTAAATTCGATGATTTTTAGTACAAAACAAAATGCAAGAAAACTTGCTTAAAAATGCAAAATTTGCGAAATTCTGAGATTTGAAGGCCAAATCACATATCGTGAGAAAACATGAAGTATTATCGAAATATTGGAAAAAACGAATATATATACGTAAAATCACACTACATGAATAACGTGAAAAAAGTCACTATATTACCATATATGAGGATTTTAACTTCAAATCATAGAGCGAGGTTTCGTATTATTTAGATCCAAGAAAAGAATATGACAATGTTGTTTCAAATACAAATGATAAAAATCAATGTGTTTTCATTAGAATTAACTAAAATGTTCCTGATTTTCCGTTTATATTACCGATGGAAGATGTACACGTAAAACCGCTCTAATCCAGCTGAAATGTCGATATATGCAATAAAAACAGAACTTCTCCTATTTCCAATATCTTACTCAGTATTTTAACGAGAAACAAATAGTTGATTGAAAATGATGTTTAAGGTTAATTTCTAATCAATTATGTGCTTGCATAATTTTTATCGTATATTTAATGAATTAATAGCAATAAACTGAAAATTCACAAAAACGTGGAAAAACAGCAAAATATTGCCTAATTCGATGATATTTTGTTTATATCACATAAAGGAAAAGGGGATGATAAACGGCAAAATATTGCTGAATTCGATGATTTTTAGTACGAATCAAAATGCAAGAAAACTTGCTTAAAATGCAATATTATGCGAAAATCTGAGATTTGAAGGCCAAAGTACATATTGTGATACTACATGAAAACGTATCGAAATATTGGTAAAAATAATATATTTACGTAATATCAAACTACATGAAAAACGTGAAAAAGTCATTATTATACCAAATTTGAGGATTTTAACTTCGAATCATAGAGCGACGTTTGGTATTTTTTAGACCCTAGAAAAACGTATAAAGATGTTGCTTCCAATACAAATGATACAAATCAATGTGTTTTCATTAAAATTAACTAAAATGTTCCTGATTTTCGGTTTATATTACCGATGGAAGATGTACACGTAAAACCGTTCTAATCCGGCTGAAACGTCGTTATATGCAATAAAAACAGAACTTCTCCCCTTTTCAATATATTAATCAGTATTTTAACGAGAAACAAATAGGTGATTGAAAATGAAGTATTAAGGTTATTTTCTGATCAATTATGTATTTGCATAATTTTTATCGTATATTTAATGAATTAATAACAATAAACTGAAAATTCACAAAAACGTGGAAAAACGGCCTAATTCGATGATATTTTGTTTAAATCACATAAAGGAAAAGGGGATCATAAATTTCAAAATATTGGTAAATTCGATGATTTTTAGTACAAAACAAAATGCAGGAAAACTTGCTTAAAAATGCAAAATTTGCGAAATTCTGAGATTTGAAGGCCAAATCACATATCGTGAGAAAACATGAAGTAGTATCGAAATATTGGTAAAAACGAATATATATAAGTAAGATCACACTACATGAAAAACGTGAAAAAAGTCACTATATTACCATATTTGAGGATTTTATCTTCAAATCAAAGAGCGAGGTTTCGTATTATTTAGATCCAAGAAAAGACATATGACAATGTCGTTTCAAATACAAATGATAAAAATCAATGTGTTTTCATTAGAATTAACTAAAATGTTCCTGATTTTCCGTTTATATTACCGATGGAAGATGTACACGTAAAACCGTTCTTATCCGGCTGAAACGTCGATATATGCAATAAAAACAGAACTTCTCCCCTTTTCAATATCTTACTCAGTATTTTAACGAGAAACAAATAGGTAATTGAAAATGAAGAATTTAAGGTTATTTTCTGATCAATTATGTTGCATAATTTTTATCGTATATTTAATGAATTATTAACAATAAACTGAAAATTAACAAAAACGTGGAAAAACGGCAAAATATTGCTAATTCGATGATATTTTGTTTAAATCACATAAAGGAAAAGAGAATGATAAAGGTCAAAATATTGCTAAATTCGATGATTTTTAGTACAAAACAAAATGCAAGAAAACTTGCTTAAAAATACAAAATTTGAGAAATTTAAGATTTGAAGGCCAAATCACATATCGTGAGAAAACATGAAGTAGTATCGAAATATTGGTAAAAACGAATATATATACGTAAAATCACACTACATGAATAACGTGAAAAAGTCACTATATTACCATATTTGAGGATTTTAACTTCAAATCATAGAGCGATGTTTCGTATTATTTAGATCCAAGAAAAGACATATGACAATGTTGTTTCAAATACAAATGATAAAAATCAATGTGTTTTCATTAGAATTAACTAAAATGTTTCAGATTTTCCGTTTATATTACCGATGGAAGATGTACACATAAAACCGCTCTAATCCGGCTGAAACGTCGATATATGCAATAAAAACAGAACTTCTCCCCTTTCCAATATCTTACTCAGTATCTTACTCGAGAAACAAATAGATTGAAAATGAAGTATTTAAGGTTATTTTCTGATCAATTATGTGTTTGCATAATTTTTATCGTATATTTAATGAATTAATAACAATAAACTGAAAATTCACAAAAACGTGGAAAAACGGCCTAATTCGATGATATTTTGTTTAAATCACATAAAGGAAAAGGGATGATAAAGGTCAAAATATTGCTAATTCGATGATTTTTAGTACAAAACAAAATGCAAGAAAACTTGCTTAAAAATGCAAAATTTGCGAAATTCTGAGATTTGAAGGCCAAATCACATATCGTGAGAAAACATGAAGTATTATCGAAATATTGGAAAAACGAATATATATACGTAAAATCACACTACATGAATAACGTGAAAAAAGTCACTATATTACCATATATGAGGATTTTAACTTCAAATCATAGAGCGAGGTTTCGTATTATTTAGATCCAAGAAAAGACATATGACAATGTTGTTTCAAATACAAATGATAAAAATCAATGTGTTTTCATTAGAATTAACTAAAATGTTCCTGATTTTCCGTTTATATTACCGATGGAAGATGTACACGTAAAACCGTTCTAATCCGGCTGAAACGTCGATATATGCAATAAAAACAGAACTTTCCCCTTTCCAATATCTTACTCAGTATTTTAACGAAAACAAATAGTTGATTGAAAATGAAGTGTTTAAGGTTAATTTTCATCAATTATTTGTTTGCATAATTTTTATCGTATATTTAATGAATTAATAGCAATAAACTGAAAATTCACAAAAACGTGGAAAAACAGCAAAATATTGCCTAATTCGATGATATTTTGTTTATATCACATAAAGGAAAAGGGATGATAAACGTCAAAATATTGCTGAATTCGATGATTTTTAGTACGAAAAAATGAAGAAAACTTGCTTAAAATGCAATATTATGAGAAAATCTGAGATTTGAGGCCAAAGCACATATTGTGATACTACATGAAAACGTTTTAAATATTGGTAAAAATTAATATATTTACGTAATATCAAACTACATTAAAAACGTGAAAAAAGTCATTATTATACCAAATTTGAGGATTTTAACTTCGAATCATAGAGCGACGTTTGGAAATTTTTTATATCGTAGAAAAACGTATAAAGATGTTGCTTCCAATACAAATGACTAATCAATGTGTTTTCATTAAAATTAACTAAAATGTTCCTGATTTTCGGTTTATATTACCGATGGAAGATGTACACGTAAAACCGTTCTAATCCGGCTGAAACGTCGATATATGCAATAAAAACAGAACTTCTCCCCTTTTCAATATCTTACTCAGTATTTTAACGAGAAAAAATGGGTGATTGAAAATTAAATATTTAAGGTTATTTTCTGATCAATTATGTGTTTGCATAATTTTTATCGTATATTTAATGAATTATTAACAATAAACTGAAAATTAACAAAAACGTGGAAAAACGGCAAAATATTGCCTAATTCGATGATATTTTGTTTAAATCACATAAAGGAAAAGAGAATGATATAGGTCAAAATATTCATGTAGTGTGATTTTACGTATATATATTCGTTTTGACCTCTGTATCCCTTTCTTGAGCCTCTGCATCACTTTCTTCAGTCTCTTCATCCCTCTCTTGAGCCTCTGCAACACTTTCTTCAGCCTCTGCATTACTCTCTTAAGCCTTTGAATCCCTCTCTTGAGGCCTCTGCATAACTCTCTCGAGCCTCTGCATCACACTCGTAAGTCTCTGAATCACTCTCTCGAGCCTCTGCATCCGTCTCTTGAGCCTCTGCCTTTTTCTCTTGAGCCCCTGCATCCCTCTCTTGGCCTCTGCATCTTTCTCTTGAGCCCCTGCATCCCTCTCTTGAGCCCCTGCATCCCTTTCTTGAGCCTCTGCATCCCTCGCTTGAGCCTCTGCATCCCTCTCTTAAGCCTCTGAATCACTCTCTTAAGCCTCTGCATTACTCTCGTAAGCCTCTGAATCACTCTCTTGAACCTCTGCGTCACTCGCAAGAGCCTCTGCATCCCTCTCTTGAGCCTCTGCATCCTCTCTTAAGCCTCTGCATCACTCTCTAGAGCCTCTGTATCACTCTCTAGAGCCTCGGCATCACTCTCTTCAGCCTCTGCATCACTCTCTAAAGCCTCTGCTTCTCTTTTGATCCTCTGCATCACTCCCTTGAGCCTCTGGATCACTCTCATGATCCTCTGCATCACTCTATTGAGCCTCTGCATCCCTCTCTTGAGCCTCTGCATCACTCTCTTAAGCCTCTGCATCCCTCTCTTGAGCCTCTGCATCACTCTCAAGAGCCTCTGCATCCCTCTCTTGTGCCTCTGCATCCCTCACTTGAGCCTCTGCATCCCTCTCGTGAGCCTCTGCATCCCTCTCTTGGGCCTCTGCATCCCTCTCTTGAGCCTCTGCATCCCTCTTTTAAGCCTCTGCATCACTCTCTTAAGCCTTTGCATCACTCTCTTATGCCTCTGAATCACTCTCTTGAGCCTCTGCATCCCTCTCTTGAGCCTCTGCATCACTCTTAAGAGCATCTGCATCCCTCTCTTGTGCCTCTTCATCCCTCACTTGAGCCTCTGCATCCCTCTCTTGAGCCTCTGCATAACTCTCTTGAACTCCTGCATCCCTCTCATGAGCCTCTGCATCCCTCACTTGAACCTTTGCATCACTCTCTTAAGCCTCTGCATCCCACTCTTGAGCCTCTACATCACTCTCAAGAGCCTCTGCATCCCTCTCTTGTGCCTCTGCTTCCCTCACTTGAGTCTCTGCATCCCTTTCTTGAGCCTCTGCATCCCTCTCTTGAGTCTCTGCATCCCTCTCTTAAGCCTCATCATCACTCTCTTATGCCTCTGCATCACTCTCATAAGAATCTGAATCACTTTGTTGAGCCTCTGCATCTCTCTCTTCAGCCTCTGCATCCCTCTCTTGAGCCCCTGCATCCCTCTCTTGAGCCTCTACATCCCTCTCTTGAGCCTCTGCATTCCTCTCTTAAGCCTCTGCATCACTCTCTTGAGCCTCTGCATCCCTCTCTTGAGCCTCTGCATCCCTCTCTTGAGCATCTGCATCCCTCTCTTAAGCCTCTGCATCATTCTCTTGAGCCCCTGCATCATTCTCTTGAGCCTCTGCATCCCTCTCTTAAGCCTCTACATCATTCTCTTGTGCCTCTGCATCACTCTCTTGAGCCTTTGCATCACTCTCTTAAGCCTCTGCATCCCTCTCTTGAGCCTCTGCATCCTTCTCTTGAGCCTCTGCATCCCTCTCTTAAGCCTCTGCATCACTCTCTTAAGCCTCTGCATCACTCTCGTAAGGATCTGAATCACTCTGTTGAGCCTCTGCATCACTCTCTTGAGCCTCTCCATCACTCTCTTGAGCCTCTGCAACCCTCTCTTAAGCCTCTGCATCATTCTCTTCAGCCTCTGCATCCCTCTCTTAAGCCTCTGCATCACTCCCTTTATCCTCTGCATCCCTCTCTTAAGCCTCTACATCACTCTCTTGAGCCCCTGCATTATTCTCTTGAGCCTCTGCTTCCCTCTCTTAAGCCTCTACATCATTCCCTTGTGCTTCTGCATCACTCTCTTGAACCTCTGCATCACTCTCTTAAGCCTCTGCATCTCTCTCTTCAGCCTCTGCATCCGTCTCTTGAGCTTCTACATCCCTCTCTTCAGCCTCTGCATCCCTCTTTTAAACCTCTGCATCACTCTCTTGAGCCTTTGCATCACTCTTGAGCCTCTGCATCCCTCTCTTGAGCCTCTGCATCCCTTTCTTGAGCATCTGCATCCCTCTCTTAAGCCTCTGCATCACTCTCTTGAACCCCTGCATCATTCTCCTGAGCCTCTGCATCCCTCTCTTAAGCCTCTATATAATTCTGTTGTGCCTCTGCATCACTCTCTTGAACCTCTGCATCATTCTCTTAAGCCTCAGCATCTCTCTCTTGAGCCTCTGCATTCCTCTCTTGAGCCTCTGCATCTCTCTCTTCAAGCTCTGCATCCCTCTCTTGAGCCTCTGCATCCCTCTCTTGAGCACCTGCATCCCTCTCTTGAGCCTCTGCATCCCTCTCTTGAGCCCCTGAATCCCTCTCGTGAGCCTCTGCATTTCTCTCTTCAGCCCCTGCATCCCTCCTTGAGCCTCTGCATCCCTCTCTTGAGCACCTGCATCCCTCTCTTGAGCCTCTGCATCCTCTCTTGAGCCCCTGAATCCCTCTCTTGAGCCTCTGCATCCCTCGCTTGAGCCTCTGCATCATCTCTTAAGCCTGTGCATCACTCTTTTAAGACTCTGCATCACTCTCGTAGGCCTTTGAATCATTCTCTTGAACCTCTGCATCCCTCTCTTGAACTCTTGCATCCTTCTCTTGAGCCTTTGCATCACTCTCTTAAGCATATGCATCCCTCTCTTGATCCTTTGCATCACTCTCTTGATCCTCTGCATCACTCTCATGAGCCTCTGCATCACTCTCTTAAGCCTCTGCATCACTCTCGTAATTCTCTGCATCACTCTCTTAAGCCTCTGCATCACTCTTGTAAGCCTCTGAATCATTCTGTTGAGCCTCTGCATCACTCTCTTGATCCTCTGCATCACTCTCTTGAGCCTCTACATCACTCTCTTGAACTCTGTATCACTCTCTAGAGCCTCGGCATCACTCTCTTCAGCCTCTGCATCACTCTCTTAAACCTCTACTTCCTCTCTTGATCCTCTGCATCACTCTCGTGACCTCTGCATCCCTCTCTTGAACTCCTACATCTCTCTCATAAGCCTCTGCATCCCTGTCTTGAGCCTTTGCATCACTCTCTTAAGCCTCTGCATCCCTCTCCTGAGCCTCTGCATCACTCTCAAGAGCCTCTGCATCCCTCTCTTGTGCCTCTGCATCCCTCATTTGAGCCTCTGCATTCCTCTCTTGATCCTCCGCATCCCTCTTTTAAGCCTCTGCATCACTCTCGTTAACCTCTGCGTCACTCTCTTAAGCCTCTGAATCACTCTCTTGAGCCTCTGCATCACCCTCTTACGCCTCTGCATCACTCTCT